>NC_134552.1:17763903-18076726 GCF_025594145.1 Primulina tabacum
GGGTCGACCCGGTTCCGTACAACCCGACCCGGATCCGTACAGTTCGGGTTGGCCCGGGTCCGTACGACCCGACCCGAACCCGTACCTTTTTTTTTAAAAAAAATTTAATCCGAATTTTCGATTTTCCTCTAAAATATTTTGTTGAACAAAAACCGGAAGGAAAATCGAAATCTTATACCAAATCTTTAAAATTTTACAACCAAATCTTTTTACCAAAACTGAAACTTTAAAAAATTTGGTTTTCAACCAAAATATTTTCCAGATCTAAAACCTTATCAAAAAAAATTTTCAGATCTAAACCAAAATAATTTTCAGATCTGAAACCGTATCAAAATTGTAAAGCCCAAAAATCAGTATACGTAAAATCTATGCATTTATTTACTTTATGAAATTTTATTATTTTAATATTTATGTTTAATTGATCTACGTTAAAATATTTTCTTGAGTTTTATGTTTCAGACGATTATTCGAGGCGAGATCTAGGAAAAGAGACCGGGATGATTTTTAGTGACTTTAATTGTGGTATTTTATTTTAAGTTAGGTTTGAGGCATTTTAAATAATTTATGAAGTTTAATATTTTTAAAGCCTAATTTAAATATTAAGTCATTTTAGGATTTTTAAACTTTTAAAGTTTATCAATTAGGGGATTTTAGTAAATTTATTATGGGATTAGAATTTTATTAATTTGTTGATTTGTTAACATTTTTATTATCATGATTTATTTATTTTAAAAAAAACACTTTATAATTACTAATCAGGTGGTTTATTACACACCACACACACATATTAAAATATTCAATTATTCCAACACCTTTTCACACACACTCATACACGTATACACACACCCCTTCATTATAAACAAAACACACATGTTTATTATTTTATTTGACTAAGGAGAGAAGAGAATTTTTCTTTAAACTCTCCTCCATCAATCCTCTATATCATTTCTCTCCTCTCCAACTTCTTCTTCAGCAATCGTTCCTTCCCTCTGAAATTTCCAGCAATATTTTGTTGAGTTTATTTCAAGAAAATTGAGCCACCTTCGTCCCGGATCGTCTCTCGCTCCGTCTCCGCTTCAGTGTCGTCGTTTCAGTATTATTTAATCGTCAAAGGCAAGTATAATCTCTTTTTTCTGTATCGATCATGTCATATTATGCGTGTGTTGTTATTTATGCTTAAAATCATGTGTATGATGTGTAGAAGTTTGAGCAAATACGTTGGGACAGCTTTTGAAACGATTTTTAGATCTACAATTTTCGTTTTTATGGTTCTGGTAAAAACTGCGAAATTTCGGTTCATATTTTGAGAAAACTTTCAACAACAAAAACGTAGAACTTTTTGATGCCTTCGATTTGATATAAAATTCGAGATTTTTGGATTAAAATTGAGTGAGTTATGGCGTTTTTCGTGGGACTGCTCAAACTGCAACTTTTACGTAAATTGTGTTCTTGAATTTTTATGTTGCAGGCCTCGTTGGGGATCGACGGGTGATCGTTTCTGCGTATAGGTATATTATTTATGATGTTGGGATGTATAATGAAGCTTCGTTTCTTGTCGATAGGCGCTTGGGAAATTGAATGTCGTATAGAACCGTTTGTTGTCAAAAAGTCTCGTTCACGGGTTTGTTGGGTTGATTGTGATTTTGGTTGTTTTGGGACAATTGTTTAGGCTTGGGTCATTGAATTAGTAGCCTAAGATGAGCTCGTGGTGTTGATTCTTGGTCTGTGCAGTCGAGTCGAGGGAGTTAAGCATATCACGTTCAGAATTTTCGTAAGTTTCATGCCACCGCAGGTGCACGGACCCGGACACGGACCTCTCCACGGGGTCCGTGCCTTTGTTTCCTTCGAGTAGCCATTTTTGCGAGCCAACACGGACCCCTTACGGACCTAGGCACGGGGTCCGTGCCTCCTATTCCTTTTGAGTATTACTTGGCAGTACCTAGACGGAACTGTACACGGACCCGGGGTCGGGGTCCGTGTACTCACGTATTTTAGGAAAATTTATTTATGATTTTGAGGTTTGATGTTATGGTTTAGAGCAAGGATTTATCAAAGTCGTGTCATTCGAAATTATAGAATGTCCTAAGAAATTATTGAGCTTGAGAGTAAGCATGATATTTACGTCTAAGTTATGCAAGGTAATTATGAAATTTCATGTAGTATGTTGCAGCAACAGCCCCAGTCAAAGTCCAACGAATCCCTCGACACCAAGTAAGTATGTATGATGTGCAAAGAAAATATTTTAAGTTTTTGAGCTATGCTAAATGTCTTGTGACCAAATTATGTTTAGGATTGGAAAGCGTTAAATTATGAACGGGGACCAATCCACCCGTTAAATTATGAACGGGTTAGATCGAGGTTGGAAAGCGTTAAATTATGAACGGGGACCAACCAGCCCGTTAAATTATGAACGTGGATCTTATGTATGTGGCAGTGGATACGTTTCTGTCAGTCCAGTACTGTGGTTTGTCTGATCAGGCATTTATTATGTTATGGGTCACTTGCTTTGAAACATCCTCTACGAAAAATATTGAAGTTATGTATGTTCAAGTATATTCAAGTATGCAAGTATGTTTATGAAAAGTTTAAGTTGATGGCACGTCTAATTATGTATGTATGTAAATTCAAGTTTATGATGTAGGTTCAACTTTCAAGTATGTATGTTTTATTTTGAAATTTTATGTGGTTTTATTATGTAGTACTTGCTATCTCCAGTTTATACGTGTTGAGTCTTTAGACTCACTAGACTTGATCGATGCAGGTGAGTATGTTGAGGAGGAGACAGGAGGTGGCGACCAAGGGGCATGCTTGGACTGAGCGGAAGGCTAAACCCGAGGACCACTAAGTTTATGTTTTTATGAAAAGTTTAAAATACTCTGCTTTTATGTTGGATGTGAGACATTTGAAACAAGTATGTTGTTGGAAAATTTATTTGGTGATGTTGATTTCAAATATTAATATGATGAATGATGAGTGACGACCTTATAGATTTTTTGTTTAAGAAAATTTTAAATTTTTCCGCAAATTTTGAAGTAGTAAAAATTAGGGTACGTTACAAAAGTATTTTCAGATCTGAAAACATATCAATATATTTTCCAGATCTGATGCCATATCAAAAAAAATTTAAACAAAATTTAATTTTTTCAGATCTGGATCCAAAAAGTATACAAAAACTTTAAACAAATCTCAATGATTCAAACATGAATGGCTCTGATACCACTTGTTGGGAGAAACCCATAAACCGCAGAATCCATCATGATAAATCATCAAGAATTTGACTGAAAACTTAAGCGAAAGCGTACCTGAAGCCATAATCCTGAATTATTTAGAACGTGTCTTGATCTTCCAGATCTACGCGCTCTTTTCTTGAGAGAATCCTTTAGTTTCTCTTCAGAACTATTTTCTTAATGGGGGAGAGAATAGTGAAAGTGATAACGCGAGATCTGGGGACCATGACCCATATTTATAGATAATGTTTATCAATATCTTCTGATATTTCTGTTTTAGCCCATCATAAAAACAGAAATTACACTTATGTCTCTACACATTAAAGGCCCACAACCCATTAGATACATTAAAGCCCAATAACCCGAAACATTAATTGATCACTTTATTTTGGGCTTAACTTAATAGACAACCCACAATACATAATTATTCACATATAAGCCTATATAAATAAATTGATCCAACATCCTCCACACATGCTCATACTTGAACGGTTTGTTTTTGTTCTTTGGCTCAGTCATCCACTCTTCATGCGCCTTTACAAGTATATCAGCGTCGTTGCAACCACTTCCCCATTGACTATGAACTTTATTGTATATCCCATTAAACAACGACGTCATTTTTTGCATATAGTAGAAATGTGATTTCAATGGTTGCCATCGTCTCTCAATAGTTTTGGCAGGTCGATTTTTGTTGTACTCCACTGCGATCCTAGCCCACATTTGTTCCATCTTCTGAGAATTACCAATTTTAGGATCAGTGCTAATACAGACCCATTACATTGCAAGGACCTTCTCTTCTCCGAGTGACCAAGAAACCTTTTTTGGTTGTGGTGCATGGTCCTCATTGCCTGAATCTGTGTCCTTATCAAGGATAATATTCTCGAGTCCAACTTGCGATGAATGTGGTGGCAAATGAGATTTGGGTACAGAAGTAGGCGTCATGGATTCTTTCTCTGTGCCAGTTCCCTCTGTACTAGTCCTTCTTGATTCGTCTGAACAAAAACCCGCTGCTATAGGAGGAGGAATTCCATAAGGAGGTGGTGGCATGAAAGGATATTGAAAAAATTCCGGTGGGTACATTAAAACCGGAGCTCCATGGCTATTATTCAGATTCATTGGTAAATTTGGGGAATATTGAAAATTATGAGAGCGAATATTTGGATTGTCCGAAGATGAATTATCTTGTGAGTTAGGAAGAACCCAACAAATTCATCCAATATTGATGGTAATTTTTATCCATCTGTGGATAGCAAGAAAGAAAATATAATTGTGTAAATTGAAAGAAAAATGATAGTGTTGGGTACAGAATGAGAATATGCATATTTATTGCCAAAAATGGAATAATTATTATTTTTTAAATGAAATAAAAAAATTATGCAAAAAAAAAAAAAGAATCGAAATGCATGCAAAAAGGAATGGACAATTATATGAGTTTGTGTGGGCCATATATCAAACTAAAAAAATAATAAAAAAACAAAAGTTTGACGCAACTTTTTATATTGTGGTGGGACCCACACAATAAGTGGTTTAAAACCATGGACCATGTTTATCATATAAATCTTGAATGTACAATTCTGAATGCAAAGTTTTTTATTTGATAAAGTTTATTTTATAAATCTCATGCCAGCTATGAACCCTCCCATTGGAGTTGCTCTAAAACTCGCTGTACAGGGCAGCAGCTTAAAAATTCCTCGGGTTTAAAGTGCGATTTCAACTGTGCATATTCGGGTGGAATAGTAATTTGTGTTGAAACGCTCGAGCTTCCCAGTTTTATTCCTCCGGCCATCGAGCAAATACAAATGAATCGTCATTCTAAGGCCGGAAAGGCTGAAAATCTTATTTCCAATGGGGATTCGGAGTCCAATTCGACGAGGGATGAGAAGTATGAAGCTTCTGTGTTTCCCGCTGCTGATTCCCAATTTAAGCAACATTCAGAGGAGCAAGTACCTTCGTTTGATTTTCCTTCTCCTCTTTCATTTTTTGTTCGATTTCTTGCAATTTTTTGGTATAGCGGTTTTGTTCTTGCAGGAAAATGCACAAGGGAGTAGTGACGTTACTCTATAAGATATGTATAACAACAACTACGAGTTTGAAGACGACGAGGATGACGACAGTGATTGGGAACCATCTTCTCAGGACCAAGATGTTTTTGAAATCACAAAATGGTTTTGCGTCAACTGTACCATGGATAATTTTGGAAAAGGCGTGCATTGTGAGGTGGGCATGTGTTTGGATTCCATTGTATGATGAATGGGTTCTTTTTTGATTTCATTTGTTATTATTCTTATTTTTATGGAGCTGAATGCTTGTGGTGTTGATACAGTTCTGTGGCGAACATAGACAGTCTGGTATAGTTAAGTATGGGTTTCTGGCTCCCCCCTTATCCGAAGAAGGTCTAACTGTAAACGAGGCAGACACCACTGTCAGGCTAAAAGGTTATGAATTTTTTGAACTATTAGTTTGGTAAACTCTTATTTATTCTTTTCTTTTTTACTAGAAAACCACCAAGAATGCAGGTGTTATGCAAACCTCTACATGTTTTTCGAATAAAAGTGAAAAAAGATTGTGACTAGGCTTAGGTATCCGACAATATATCAAAGAATTGTGCTAATACAAGGTATATGTAGTTTATTGATTTTCACGAGATAACAAATACAAATACTTCTTTGTATATCCCTAAAGTTAGAGATTTGGAGTGGCCTAGATACGGGAGCTGGCAAAGCAATGGAACAACATTGTTTACTTCCAGGTAAATCTAAGAGATGTGGATCGGATTCGAGGAGAAATGTAAGCAAATTCTCAAGAATATATCTTAGAGCTCCCATATTGTTTTGCCTGATTTCAAAGTATTAATGCTCGATCGGGAATCTATTTCAATCCAGATCAAGAAAAAATCAATATATTTTAATACTCTTGAGGATAGCCAAAACTTTAGCATGGATGTCCAAATCAGGATAAACAAATTCACTAATTATTGCCGAAGAGTTGTCAAAAGAATCATGAACAATACCTCAATACTTAATAGTCACCAGGATTGCCTTTATTTCTACAGTCAAAATTGAGCTTGAAAACATCATACGAAGGTTTATTCGTTAAACCCTAGAAATTCTCAAGGCAAGTCGTAGGAAAGCCAAGAACACGGGCAACATTGGTATATCCATTTCAGTGCTTCCAAGATAGTGCCTAAGAAGCTAGAGAAGTACGTAAGAAGTGCCAAATTATCATCATAACACATTTTCGCTAGTTGCGGAGTCAGCTACATGGGTATTAGTTCTCCAAAATGAGTGATTTTCTCATATGTCATCTCTTAAACCAAGATCTAAGATGTCTCCTCAATCATCTTTATCCAAGTTTTCAATGACCTAGTTCTTCTTTTACTCCTTCCATTAACTTGTCAATCTAAGATATGTCTGATTGGGGCCGTGTTTGGTCTCCTCTTCATATGACCAAACCATGTTAGACGTTTTTCCTTAATCTTATTCTATATGAGGCCTACACCTAAATAGCTTATAATCCTTTCATTCTTAATTCTATCATTGTGTGTTTTGCAACACATCCATCTTAACATACACATCTTTGCTACCGCCATCTTAATATACGCATCTCTGCTACCGCCAACTTATGCATATGTAGTCCTATAGTGGCCCAAAACTCCGAGGTATAAAGCATAGATTGTCGAACAATAGTTTTATAAAATTTTAAGAAAGGAGACCTGAATGCTTCGATGATTTGAGTCATTCAAGGCAGTCCGCAGAAAACCAAATGATGATGAAATCGAAACTTTTTAAAACGTGGTTCATATACATCTCGCTTGGACACCGTGGTTTGTAACTTTAAACTTCTATTGGCAATACCGTCACTCTCAAAATTTTCTTGAAGAAACATTTTTCTTTTATTTGAACATCATGTAGATCTCCGATTGAAAGGTATCGTAGCAGACAACCAGACTGCTATAGGATTTGATGAGAGAATGCTGCTTCATGAAGAGGTATGGTAGTTTTTGAAAACATTTTCTTTACAAGTTTTTTTCACATAACCACAATCTCTTCTACCTTTATTTAGTAACAGTTGAGAAATAATTGAATAATTATTCATTGTTAGTATTTTTTTCATCGATCATTTAGTATCATTCTGATAATTTTATACATTTCTATTTAGTGTAATTTTCTGTGCCTTATAGATTTACATAAGCATTATCAATTACGAAACTTGTAAGTACTTGAGAAGTGATCCTGGGGATGAGGTGGTATCGTGCTACTAATTTCTCTGTTTCCTCAAGGCTCACAATATATCAAATACTTCAGAAATTCCTGGTCATTACTTTTGTTAGAAATCAACATCTTTCTTGTGTTCTATTTATTTGAAAAGGTAGAAGTGAAGTCTCGTCCTCATGCTGAAAGACCTGATCGTCTTCAAGCTATTGCTGCCAGCCTTGCTGCTACAGGTTTGCGTGGCACATTCTTGCAATAATTACAATCCTCCTCCAACCGAAAGATCAGTTAGCATGCATATAGCTTCCTGTTATTGTTATGATGCGGTACATTTGTTAATACCTCTTTTTTTATTCGCTGACAAGAAACCGGTGCTTCTTCCCTTCTGAAACATGGTAGGTATATTTCCGGGAAGGTGCAATCCGATTTTAGCGAGAGAAATCACACGTGAAGAACTCCAAATGGTAATATAATTTCACCAATGCATTTTCAATGGACTTAATTTGGTCTGTATCGTTTTCTTCATATAGAGTCCTTTCTCTGAATTTCTATAGCAAAATCCCTGTCATGCTATATTCTTGTTGATATGTTTTACGAAATTGTATGCTGGTGATGTGGCACCACTTTTACCATTTCTCACATTATTTATTTTAAAGATATGCAGCCGAAGAGCTGTCAATTTTTTTCAATATTTTCATGAGGATATGAGTTGTGGTCAAGTGAAACTAATAATATTTTTTTTTATAAGAAACAATGTTTTATTAATAATAATTTAAGACAAAGTACATCAGTGGACTAGTGGTCCACTGTCATCAAGAAATACATGATATCAATTATCTCTTAATGATACACATACTCCCAATCTCTCATCAAATCTGAAATCGAAACATTCTTAAAATCTTGATGATTTCCAATCCACATTGCCATGTTGATCACTATTTTTTCCCAGCATTTTTCTGCAGTTTCTTCTTTGTCTTCAAAAATTCTTCGATTCCCAGCATACGCAATGCACCACCGATTGCCAAAAAATTATTCCCCTGGTACCAGTAAGCTGCCCCAAATCCATATAGAATAAATCCTTTGTTGACTTGGGAATGACCCAAACCAATCGAAGCGATTGCATAGCTCTAGCCCACAACTTATTTGTGAATGAACAGTGGATGAACATATGATCTTGCGTCTCTGTTCCATTTCTGCACAACACACACCAGTTTGGGCACAAAGCAATTGAGGGCCATCTTTTTTGAATCCGCTCCGAGGTTGGTAGTTTACCCAGAATTGCTGTCCAAGAAAATATCTGGATCTTTTTTGGGATCGGAACTTTCCAAATAACATGAAAAAGGGGAAAAACTGGAAAGCGATTATCTGGAAAAACGAATCATAGAAGGATCTGACAGAGAAAATACCCGAAGAATCCCCTCGCCACTCTAGAAAGTCATCTACCCCTTCAACTAACCCCTAATGGAATCTAAAACCCCTAATAACTCGGACAACTGAACAAGCTCCTCCTCTCTCACTGCTCTTCTAAAATGGAAATCCCAGGAGTGGGTAGAAGTGACATTATCAAAGTGTACAAAATGAAATATAGGTAAATTGTGACAGCATTCATTTCAAACTGCCTGAATGCTTAGCATTTCCATCTGTTCTCGTTTCCACACAGACTATATATTTTATTCTTTTTAAGCTTTCAGACTAGCATTTCCACCTGTTCTCGTTTCCACACAGACAATATATTTTATTCTTTTTAAGCTTTCAGATTCCCACTTTGGACTGCTTGATACTTGGCAATTTTGGATTGTTGCACCTAGAAATTTGGTGGAATACACACACACAGATACACTGTCCAACACTTACAAATTTCAGGGCATTAGTGCTATGATAATTGTAGCAGTTGTTTTACTTTTTGGAGTATGCATGTGTGTAATTATATGATTGATTTGGAGATATTAGGTCCACTCTCTCAAGAATATTGACGCGGTTGAACTTACAAGCCAGTTGTACTCTAGGTATTGCAATTTTCTATAGATATTCCTGCCTAAGTCTCACTACGTACTTTCTTGCTCTAAATTTGTTTGTATTCCATTTATTGTTTAGCATCCATTTCTTTAGCTGAATGTAGTGGTGGATTATTAAAACCTAAAAGTGTGCAAATCTATTTCTTATATAGATGCAAATAATACAAGGGAATTTGCTATTTATTCAATTATAACTATGCATTATTAAATTGATGATTGTGAACTTAGCATAGAGTACTCTTCTTGTGAAAATGAAATGATAAATTAAGAATAAAATAGTGAAGAAATATTTACTCTAATGTGCCAGCAATTGAGTAATTAGAAGAGAATCAGGGGTTACTCTTAATTTTATCCTTTATTTTGATGCGTTAATTCAAATTCTAGGTTTCGTTCTTTCTTTAATTTGACAATTTTGTTTGGTGTGGGATTTGAATAATTTGTTTTTATTAATTCATTTGTTTATGAAATTTTGATCGAACATTTAAAACCAATTCGATTTGGCATGATGTCTGTATGTCGACAGTTTATTCATTGGTTCAAAATAGCTAACGTGATCGGACACGTGTACTAGTGCCATATCTCAAATTGTCTTTAAGTTAGCATTAAAAGTGGCCAGCAATAAGATCAAATCCGAAGAGTTAATCTCGAGTAGCATGTGAAATGATCAATGATTTAATTTAAGTTGTAATAATTGGAAAATATAGAACTTGATCCATGTATCGACTCCTGAAGAGAAAACTAGTGTATGAACACCTGTAATTTAGAAAACAATCATGTGGAAAGCAGAGGAGAGGACCAGTTTATTCTTACATGTGAACTGTTATCTCTAGTGAACATGAAAGATGAGCGTAATGAAAAAATAAGCAGTAATATTCTTCTATTCATGTTACAATCATATTTTCTACGCTCGGAAAGTCTACTATTTTGTTTTAATGGCATCCTTCTTAATTTACAAGATTTCTGCTTGGATTTGTGTTGTTTCCATGTATGAATTATGCTTCCCATTACAGTCGGGAAAGAACTAATAGGAGCTCTGGTCATTTTGTCTGCATTTCATGTTTGCAGCCAAACATGTTTCTGTCCATATTCAGTTTTATATCTGGAAATGAACTTAACAGCCGTTTATTTACCTGTTTAGGTCTTGGGCCTATGCTATTTCCTTGTATTGTTTTTATCTTTTACAATCAATTAGTCTTTGTTCTACAAACTGCACACACACAAAGTGAAAGTCTAATTGTGATAGATATGATTACAACTGATATCTAGCACAAAATGCATAAATAGTCAAATATTTCATGTACAATTAGATCTTGATCATGCAGTATATATTTGTGAGCGGGACCAAGGTTTCTACATTTGACATGAATCTGTTTCATTGCATCATAACTTTGCACAAAAGATGTCTAGAGATGTGTGTCCCATATGTTAAAAGTCGGTTCATATCAAAATAAACATTTTATAACATTTTATATTCCTTAATTTCAGCTATTTCACACCTGATACATATGCAAATCAGTATTCAGCTTGTGCAGCCAGGCTTGCTGCTGGGTTATGTTTTGATCTTGCGACATCCATATATTCCGGAAGTGCTAAAAATGGTTTTGCTCTGGTAAGAGAACATTGTGAAGTTTTTAAAAGTCTTGTTTTGGAATATTTCACATACAAAAAAAATCATAACTAATTCGACAGAAACGTATTTACATGCATATTTCCTCACCCGTCTCCAATGAGTCAGGTCCGTCCTCTTGGTCATCACGCATGTGTAAAACAGGCCATGGGTTTTTGCCTTCATAATAATGCGGCCATTGCTGCATCAGCAGCTCAGAGAGCTGGAGCAAAGAAGGTCTTGATCATTGACTGCGTAATTGGGCTAATCTTAGCCTAAGTAAATTTTCTTTTTTATGGGTCTTTTTCTTAATATTTATGGCTATGCGAACCTTGCAGGATGTACATCATGGCAATGGAACCCAAGAAATATTTGAGACAAACAAATCGGTATGCTCTGTCATTGTCAAACCTTTAAATTTGATCTACATTTACTTTACCCATTATATCAGACACGTCAAATCCCCTGGAATAATCTGTTATGACATAAAAAACAACCACAACATAAAAAAAAAACAGGGGTCGGACCCAGTATGACAAACCAGTAAAATTATGACATAAATAAATGATATGTAATAATACCAAGTAAAATGCAATATTATGCGATGCATGAATGGTAATGTTAAGATTGGAACTTGGACCTAACTCAAACCCAAAAGCTAGCTCAAGGGGGGAGGATTGTCCAAGACCATGTATACAACTCCCATGTATTTTATCTAACTGATGTGGGACAACTAACACACCCCCTCAAGCCCAGGAATGAACATCTGGAGCGTGAAGTTTACAAATGACCCAATTATGGGCAGAACGAGTGACCCAACTATGGGCAGTCCAACACATAACGGTGGGACCTGAGTTCTGATACCATGTTAAGATTGGAACTTGGACCTAACTCAACCCCAAAAGCTAGGTCAAGGGGGGAGGATTGTCCAAGACCATATATACAACTCCCAGGTATTTTATCCAACCGATGTGGGACAACTAACAGGTAATAATGGAATAACTGATACCGAACAGAGTCCAAACAAATAGCATCAACAACGGTAACTGTGGCCACAAACCTGCCAGGAATGCGTGATCAAATCGCCGCTTGTTCATGCACGTAGCATCGGGAATACGATTAGCTAAGTCGTTCGTCCTTAGCTGTCATCTGGGAATGTGGCTAATCTTATCCCACTCTTCCCTCTGATGACTCAATATATCTCAACAAAATCAACATAAATCGTCGTCCAAAGAGTCAAGGCTTAGTATACTATGCCAAATTAATTAATGCATGAATGCATCATATAAAACATTCAAGTCCCATAATAGCAAACAATATCCACTGGATATTCTTACACGCCGACACAGACGTCATAATAATATAGGTTTTAGCGTACCTCTTTTTTTTTTATAAGAAGCATAACCATATTATTAAAATTAGAATTTTACATTACAAGAAGTGGACTAGTGGTCCACTGCCACGCATTAGTATGTAAATAATTTTCAACAACACAAACGACCAATCACGTAGAATATCAAATGTAGACAATCCCTGAAAGTGCTTGTCCACTCCGATCCAGTTTGCTATTGTGAACTTGATTTTTCTCCAACGGTCTTCCGTGGTTTCTTCCAATTCTTCAAAAATTCTCCTATTTCTCTCTAACCAAACTGCCCAACAAATCCCATGGATGACCACTGTCCAGAAAATTTTACCTCTTTTGCCGAGCATATGTCCGAGGTCTGTTCTAAACAAATCATGAGTTGTTTTCGGCATGACCCAGACCAGTCTCATCTCTTCCAAAGCCTTAGCCCACAATGCATGTGTGAACTTGCAATGAATTAACAAATGATCTTGTGTTTCCACATCCTTTCGACACAAAACATACCAGTTGGGACAAAGAGCACAATTAGGATATCTCTTTTGCATCATCTTGGATGTCGGTAATTTTGCAAGGATTGCCGTCCACGAGAATATTTGAATCTTTGACGGGATAGGAATTTTCCAAATGATATTGAAGAAATTGAAATCTTGTGCTCCATTACTATCCGTAAAGAATGATTGGAAAAAAGATTTGACTGTGAATTTCCCGGATTGATCCCCCTCCCACTGCTGAAAATCATCAACCCTTTCGACTAATCACTAATCTCACCCCCACCAAAATGCTTAAAAGCGAAGATAACTGAATGATCTCGTTCTCTCGGAGAGATTGACGGAAATGCAAATCCCAAGAAAAATCATTTGACGAAGTATCGAAGGAATCAAAAAAAGAAATAGGCAAGTTACGAACCAAAGAAAGCTGAAATAAAGATGGGAACAAATCCCGGAAAGATGAATCTCCCAACCAAATGTCCTCCCAAAACCTGATTTTGTTCCCCCCTCGAACAACTAATCTCACTAGTCGGTGATAAGTCGGGTATGTTGTAGAAATGAACTTCCACGGACATCTAAAAGTCACATTCTTAGCGAACCCCGCATCCCATCCATTTTCTTGTAGCCGGTACTTGCTCTTTAACATTCTTTTCCACAAAGAGTCATTTTCAACATTAAACCTCCACCACCATTTTCCTATCAACGCAATGTTTTTCAAACATATATTCCCGAGACCTAAGCTACCTTTCTCCTTCGGTCTACAAACTTTTTCCCATCTAACCATATGACAATGTGATTCTCCCTCATTCCCATCCCACAAAAAGTCTCTCATTACTTTCTCCATCGCCCCCGCTACTCCTTTTGGTACCTTGAAAAGAGACATGAAATATATAGGCAAAGCATTCAATATCGCAGCAATGAATGTTACTCTCCCCCCTTTGGACAAGAACGCCTTTTTCCAAGATGCCAATTTTCTAGTTATCTTAATCATGATAGGTTCCCAAAAAGAGACTTGTAGAGGATTACCCCCGAGGGGAACTCCCAAATATTTTATTGGCCATTGTTCCCTGCGACAACCAATCCCCTTAGCTATATCTTCCTCTTCTACTTCTTGATTTAAACCCAATAAAGCACTCTTGTCCCAATTGATCCGCAATCCTGACATATCACAAAACGCCTTCAAAACTCGCACCAAGAAGCCTATGTGTTCCTCCCTCTTAACAAAAAACAATGTATCATTCGCAAACTGTATATGTGATACTTCAACCTTATCTCGGCCCACTTCGCACCCTCTGATGAAATTTTCTTCTTTTTCTTTGTCAACCAGTCTTCCCAAAACATCCACAACCATATTGAACAAAAATGGTGATAAAGGATCTCCCTGTCTAAGTCCTCTGTATGCTTTAAATTTCCCCCTCGGTCTCCCATTAATCATGATTGAAAACGAAACATTATTTACGCATCCTCTTATCCATCCTCTCCACCTTTCCCCGAAACCTTTCTTTTGTAAGACGAAATCCGAGAAATCCCATTCAACATTGTCATAAGCTTTTTCAAAATCAATTTTCAAAACCCACCCTTTTTTGTTTTTCTTCCTCCCTTCTTCAACCAACTCATTCGCAATCAAACAACAATCCAATATCTGCTTTCCCTCAATAAATGCATTTTGGGATTCTGACAATGTATGTGATAACACTTTTTTCATTCTTGTAGCCAACACTTTTGCAATTATCTTGTATAAGCTCGTAATGAGGCTAATGGGTCTGAAGTCTTTTACTTTTAAGGAGTCATGTTTCTTTGTATCAAACATATGTACGATTCATTGGTCAACCCATTAATGATCCCCCCTTAAAAAAATGCCTCTAACTATATCCCAACAATCCTGATAAAATGCCAAAGTATAACCATCGGGCCCCGGTGCTTTACATCTGTCACACGCAAACACCGCCTTTTTAACCTCTTCTTCGGAGAATGGTTGTTCGAGTTCAATCCTCATATCATCATCGATAGGTGTCTATTCCACTCCTTCAATCCCAAATCTTTTCACATCTCTGTTATTGTACAACTTTTGAAAATAATCAACAATGAATTGTACTATTTGACCCTCATCCTCTATAACACCCCCATCATCCATTTCCAATTTACCAATCATAGCCTTTGTTTTTCGGTGGTTTAACAAGGAATGGAAAATTTTGGTGTTTCGATCTCCTTCTTTTAACCATTTAATTTTCGCTTTTTGATATAACATTCTATTTCGTCGGCACACCAACTCTTCCAACTCCCATTTTATTTTGATTTTTTCAGCCACCCCTTCCGCATTCTCCCTCCCCTCACTCTCCAATTCATCCAGTGTCATAATTCTGTTTCGTATTTCTGCCTCCCTCATTTCAATCTTCCCAAACTCCTCGTCGTTCCATAATTTGATTTTGTCCTTAATATACTTAAGTCTTCTCACGAATTTATATCCCTGCCATCCTTCAACTTGTGTGGTATTCCACCACGTAGAGAATTTATCCTTAAAACCCTTATGTTGCAGCCACATGTTCTCGAATCTGAATGGACAAGGTCCCCATTTAAGTTTCTGTGTTTCCAATACAATTGGAAAGTGATCCGAAGTAATGCGTGGCACAACCGATTGCTTATGATATGGAAATAATTCCACCCACCCTCCCAAAAATAGGAATCTGTCTATTCTGCTGCAAATCGGTATAGCCCTCAAATTTGACCATGTAAATTTCGCATTTAGTAGGGGTGGGTCGCACAATTCCAATTCCTGAATCAGCGTATCAAAACAAGCCATACTTGTTGTTTGTGAGTGGCTATTTATTTTCTCGGTCAGATATCTCACAACATTGAAGTCCCCTCCCAAACACCACCTATCCCCACACAAAACTCTCAAACCCGCCAACTCATCCCAGAATTTTTGTGATATACTGCTGTAAACCACCAGCTATCTAAATCATTATTCTTGTCTATGCATACCGAAACCGTAAATTCCCCAATCATATTATCCGTGATGGATAGCACTCTCGGATCCCACATAACCAAAATACCCCCTGATGTTGAGCGTACCTCAACTACAACTTACAATACCACAGTAATTCTTAAGGACTTTTCGATGAATCTAAACCTTAAACTCGTCCAACGATATAAACTACAATATAAATTTGTTATATACCTCAATATAATGCATTTCCAACGATTAAAACAAATTAAATCGGAGCGGTTAAAAATTGAATTCCCCGATTTAAAATCTGAAATTTCAAGCTTAATACCTCAAGAATCAAAGCTTAAACGCACAATGGTAGACTCGCGGAGGTGGCTCGCCGGAAAAATCACCGGAAATACTGTTCATGGTAAGAAAGCAAGCTGGACAATAGGGGAGAACTTAAGGCTTCACTTATATAAACGAATCCACCAAGAACAACTAAGAATCGAAGCCAAAAATCTTACCTAAAACCGGATCAAAGCTCGCACGCACAGGTGCTGGAAACTGGGCAGAATCGAGCTCGAAATCTTCCGATTCATTGCAGGAAAGAGGCTCTAAGACTGGAGGAAGAATGTTGCTGGGTTGCTGCGCTACTTCTCCAACTGCTGCGCGGCGGCTGCAGAAACGGAGGTAGGGGCGACGGGTTGCAAGGGTGGGAGAAGCTTTTCTTTCTGTGGTGTACGTAATACATTAAATGGGTTGGGTTTAAAAACAAATTTTGAATGTGTTGGGCTCAAATGGGTATTGGGCTCTGACATAAACTACCGCTTGTTTGCGGTTGCTTGGCCTCCACATCGAGTGTATGTCCTGTCCTAATTTGTTGCGACTTTGCATATGCTCAAGGTGACCAACTAACGAAACCGTGAGAACTTTTGAATTATGTTCAAACTATGTGTTTCTGTTGATATCTCAACGAAGCATCGATTAGTATCTCAATGCCACATTATGATATTTCTATAAAGTGTCGATTTCTTGAAGAAAATTTATGTCAGGACTGTCACATGTGAGCATTTTCATTAACATTTTGTTGCAAGTTTTGTTTTTCTATTTTGAAATATATTTTCACCCCAGATTTTAATTTTATCAATTCTTCAGGTTTTGTACGTATCTTTGCATAGACATGAGGGTGGAAAGTTTTATCCTGGTACTGGAGCTGCTGACGAGGTACCGGCACTTCCTATTACTACTGATTGCTGTAGACTTCCATTTTTATGTACTGATAATTATTTTCCTTCATTTATGGCCTTGTGCCCTTGGTACCAAGTCATTTGCTTCAAATATTTTGAGGTCCCCATCTTTTTCTTGCTCTGATTGAATGTTCTGAGCTCACAACCTACAAGACAGCTGAAAATATTTTGCTGAAGTCCTGTTTTGATTCAAATTTGTTATTTAGTGATATTAGGTTTTGTTTGTTTTGTTTTATTTTTTTTTAATGGTCCCAGAGACATGCTTTTCCCTGACAGCTAATGACTATAAAAGCTATCGAATAATATTTTGATCACTTCCAATTTTGTTTGTGGAAACAACGATAATTGCTTTCAACTTATTAATTCCGTTAACTCAAATCCTGTTTCTAGGCATGGGAAAAATGTTTACTGTCACTGAATTTATGAATGCATTTACATGCTATAGTAAGCAAAAGTAGTTCCAATTATTTAACTTTGATCTATGTTCTTAACTACCTTACCTAGGCAGAGTTTGGACACTTTCTAATATGTAACACATTACCGTGTTTTTGAAAATCATAAAAAGTAACAAATGATATTCAATCTTTATTTGGCAAAAAGTAGCGGAATGAAGTTGTCAATGTATGTGTACGTATGAGCCTACTTGAGCAGACTCGTGATTTTTCATTTCTCATTTATATAATGCTATCGATGAGAAATTGACTTATCATTATCGTACTATTTCAGGTTGGTACTACGGGTGCGGAAGGATACTGTGTAAATATTCCATGGAGTTGTGGAGGAGTTGGTGATAATGACTATATTTTTGCATTTCAGCAAGTAGTGATGCCTATAGGTTATGTCATTTTACTCTTTTTTTACAGTTTAACTGAACCTGGTCATGTATTGTATAGCTAATCAAGTAGTTTACACTCAAGATCTTGTTGAGTATTGGACTTTTTGGAATTTTTAGAGTTTCATTCATGGTCAGATACAAAAGAATTTGCTCGTGTCCTGTTATGTAATGTAATGAAGGGTGTAGCTGTATTTGATTCATAAAAAAATTGGCATTATTTTTAAAATATTCAACAGGGCTGTATTTAAACAAGATTACACTCAATATATCTTTTAACTTGGAAGTTCAATAGCACGGTTCCAAACTCCAGTTTGTGAGTGAACTTTTTACCTTTTCTTTCTCATTAGGACTAAAATGCCCTCAACTGTTGTGAGTCTTCTGACAATTTTCTCTTTGCAACATCTCTCTAGTAATTTACTCAACATTTCGTATGTAAAGTTATCTTCTCTATTATATCTATCCAAGAGAGAGCATGATGCATCAAATTTGGGTAGTTTGGCCATTGTGGCTTATTTCCTTGAAATTAAACCCCAAGAGCTAAAACTTTTAATTATCTCTCTTTGTTTACCTTACAATTTATTACTCCTTTCATCTTTATATTGGTAAAATATATCATAATTGAATATTGGCTTTCTAATAATTCCCAAGTTGAACGTAGAAATCTGAACTGAAGGTTTCAACTTGAAGCACAAAAGAATTCTTGATGAAAATTTTGCACGTTAACACGTTCCAAAATAAGACAGACATAACAAACAGGCAAGTAGAGATTCTCAGTTGAGCAGCAAAACATGATCTGCGTAATTAGCTTACAGAAGGATAAATCAAATAGGTAGATGAAAAAATCACCAGCGGTTTCGTACTCCAACCTTATACTTAGGCAGCAATAAGGGTAACTTTTATGTACCGTATGATCACATGAATTATAAACTGAAGTTTTGTTGTTACCGTTTACATTAACTGTGACTCGAGCTAGATTTTTAGACAGTACACGAGGCAAAACACCCTAGATAAGACTTCGTAGTTTGATACTGTGTTTCAAAATAGAATAAACATATTGAAGGGAAGATGCTATACAACGTAGAATTTTACATGGTCGGTTGTAGACACTTGTGTACATGACAAAATGGTAAAGATTTAAGATTGTTATTAATTACATTTAATTTAGAGATTGCAAACATTCTCTCTTAATATAAATAAAAATATGCAATGATAAATATGGTAGAAATTCTTTCCTACGACTAAATCATATTTCATAATGTTATTAGTATCAAATTGATTCCAGATTATACATATATATTTCTATTTCTTGTAAGCATTATGAAAACTTTTCTTTCTTATCTTGAGATGGCCATTCTTGATATTAAGAATTGGTACACATGCAATACATGTTCTAAACACGTTATATATTGAAAGTTTACTTAAAAAGCTTTAAATCATTTGTATACGTAATACTTTGTTTCAAACCATCATTTGTTGAGAAAATAAGAAAGACGGAAACAATAGGGAGCAATTGAGGTTGAAACTGTTAAGAGTTGTTAATTTTGACACTGGACCTATTTTATCATGTAAAATTATAATTTTGGTCTTTAGTATTCTCACTTGTAAGAAGGTATAGGTAATTTTGGAACTGCACCAATAAATATGCCAAACTAGTCATTATCAACCCCTCTTCTGTTCAGTATAATAATTAATGTAGACATGATTCAGCTATAGAATTCTACTTTTTACAATGACATCGAATTTTTTAGTAGGTGATATAGAATATTAAAATCTATTTTAGATTTATAGCACCTGCTTTTTGCATGCATTCTTCTAGATAAAATAATACTGCAAAACTGTGCCGTGGAGGTTTGCTGAAGCTTATACCACCCTTATATTTTATTTTTTTACTGTTCTTGACAAATATATTTACCTTGGGTGTAAGAAAGATAATAAATTGGCTGGTGTAGGACTGCTTTGGGACTGAGGATGTTTAATGTGTCAATGCGATCTCGCTAGCTAGTTCATGCCACAACTTTCACAATTCTGGTTTTTCTGTGTGATTTTTTAATTTCATCACCTAACATAAATCTGAGAAACCTTATTGTTTGCTTTCACATGATGTCTTGTGAATAATACTTAATCTGCACAATTTTAATGATCCTGATAATTAATTTACTCCTGCTGATGTTATTTAGGTTTTGATGGTATGCAGCTTCAGAGTTTGACCCAGATTTTACAATAATTTCTGCTGGATTTGATGCTGCACGTGGAGATCCTCTTGGCTGCTGTGATGTAAGGAATTGTTTATTTCAGGATAGTTCATTTTTTAAGTATCACTCGGAAGATCCATGTTGTGCACGTGTAAGCTGCATTTTACGGATGACTCAAGGTCTTTAATTATTTTGCTGTAGCAAATGAAATCATATGTAGTAGTTAATACATAATATTATGACCAGCTGTAAATCTAATTGATACAACAACTAAGAAAATTGCATTTTTAATTGCAATATTGGGTTACGAAGATTAAATGTGTAAGTAAATGAAAGAGAGGAAAAAACCACGTTATTTAATTTCATATTCTTCTTCTTACAACATATCACAGGAAATGATAAAATAACAGGAAAGACTACAATCCCATATATTATGGGATTTAAATCAGTCAATCTCTTGAATCATTAGATCATAATCTTCCTTGATTTATTAACAATATTAACAAAATGATTTT
The DNA here is from genome assembly GCF_025594145.1 of Primulina tabacum. Classification (NCBI taxonomy): domain Eukaryota; kingdom Viridiplantae; phylum Streptophyta; class Magnoliopsida; order Lamiales; family Gesneriaceae; genus Primulina; species Primulina tabacum. The sequence continues at coordinate 17,784,532 of NC_134552.1, forward strand.
TTATCCCTACTTTTGAAAATTCACAAATCCTTAAGCATTAAGAACAAATTAATGCAGTACAAATTCCTTTGTTCTCTAATTGTCTAGTAAAATTTTCGAAATAAATATACACTCTATTGCAGTGATGTTTGTAGCATAGCATTTTAGAGTTCTACATATTCCTTTATTTTCTTGGTTATCTTTTACTGCCAAAATTTTCTCTCTGGCATATTACTCTTAAAATATAAGTATCATACCACCTTTTTAGAGAAATATATTATCTAAAACTTTAATATTTACTATGAGTGTTGAAGCAACTAGATTTTTTTATTGATTGTCAATTTCCTAGTTCAGAGTGAGATATGTATATCTCATCTTAACAATGAATAAAGAAGCCAAGAAAATATAATTGACCCTCCCCTTTTCTTTTGTGAAGGACGAATCATTCCCTGAAAAAATCCTGCCCCTCATATTTTTTCTAGTTGTTTGTGTCATAGCATCTTACTATAAGCTTCCAAATCAAAGATTATTTCTCATATAGACTTCCGTTTCTGTCGTTTAGTTATTTCCATTGTATTAATTTTGTTTTACTTTCTTAGGTCACCCCTACCGGCTATGCACAGATGACACAGATGTGCAGTGCTCTATCTGGTGGAAAGTTACTGGTCATCCTTGAGGGCGGGTTTGTTACTTGTTCATGCCACCTTATCTCACCATATAAATGGCATTTAATTGTTCATCTGCTTATTTAGTGGCATTTCAACTGAACAATTTTTCTTCATGTTCTACTGCTGTTTCTAGAGTGTTTTTTATTTTTTGCCTTCTTAATATACTTACATTTTACAGGTACAATCTTCGTTCAATTTCAGCATCTGCTACCTCTGTTGTTAAGGTGCCGATAAACTCTCATCTCGTGTGGGGTCATAGTTGTCAAAGGCGAGCGCGCCACATGACGAGGACCCTGCGTCTGGGAGGCGCAGCGATTCATTAAGGCGAGCCCAGGCGCTTGCCTGGACTAGCCTTGGAAGTAAAAGTGATTTTTTTAATTACTTGGTTTAAAACAAAAAAGCTCAAACCCAAAACCCTAGCAACCCAACACTTCTACGCCTGAATCAGAAAAAGAGAGCTCTGAACAGAAAAATAAGGTGTTGACATCTACATGTAAAACAATCAGAAAGACCGATTTAATATCTTTTTGATGAAGAGAAAGAAAAATAGAGGTTGATCAAGAAAATAATGAAGACCAAGAATAATAAAAGTTCGAAAGTTCTGGGGACTCTGATGATTCGATAGAAGAAGATGAACTTTATTTGGATGATTGAAAATTTTTAATCATGTTATTAATTACTATTAACTTATTAATTTTTTTTTGTTAAGTGTGACAATGTGACCAAATTATTTCATATTTAATATATTTATTCTTAAGTAAAAATATTTTTAAAAAAAATTTAAAAATGTGTGTCTTTCTTCGGTAAAGCGCGTCCTTGACAACTATGTGTGGGGTTAATTCCATTTAATTGATCAGTAGCCTATTTGCTTCCTCATTCTTTTCATTTCTGATGAACTGGTCTGTCAGTTGTGGGAGCCTGTTATGAATAATCATTTTATGCCATCTGTGCTGTGTATTCTCTTTTTTTCTATATATTGGTGGTGGAGATTCTTCTGTTTTCTCCTAATTTTTATGATTCATGGCAGCTTATATAATCGTGTTTGGATATTCCTCATTTGTTAGGTCTTACTTGGTGATGTTCCCGAACATGATTTAGATCAAGTAATACCCACCAAGGCTGGATTGCGAACTGTTCTTGAAGTCTTACAAATTCAGATGAAGTATTGGCCTCCACTTGAACCCAAATATTTGAAGTTGCAATCAGAATGGGGATGTTCTGCTCTCCAGGATAGAAGTTAGTATATAATTTTTCATGACCCTTTTAATGTCCCTGAATTTTGACTCTCACTTCTAGTGGTGAATTTCTCCTTGCTTCATTTATATTGCTGTCAATCATACCTCCTTGATTGAAAAGGTTCAATTAAAATTAACTGGAGCATTATGAAGGTTAGATACGAGGTTTACATGGAAAAAATATTATGTGGATACTATATTGATACTTGGTAAGCTTGGATGATGCACACTTAAACCATTTAGTGAATCATCTCAACTTAAGACCCAGTGAAGGAGTACGAAGAAGCTCGAGTTTGCTATTAACTATATTATGAATGCAGTTCAGGAACATCTAAAAGTTTGATCACTGTAGAAAGTGAAGAAAACCAACATTTATTCAATATGTGAGCAGTGTCCGTATTGAATTTTTAAGACTAGAGACATCAGATATTGAACCTTTTGGATCTTCAGTACACAGGTAATTTTGTTTGATTTGAAGCTTGAATATACCAATATTGAGAGGTGAATATATCGATGAAGTCATTAAACTAGGATATAAAAGTCTGATCAGGATACTTCATTTGCTTGAAAAGCTTGTAAGGTGAGTGTTTGGAAGACTGTAATTCATCTCCTGTAAAAGAGATACGCACAACCCTTTGAAACTAGCACCTACAGACAAAGCCTTAAGATACAAGCATATATAATATGCACATGACCAAAACATAGTGACCTAAGCCTCACCAAGTCAGACAGACATCACACACCAACTTCCTCTGTCCCTCCTCACCTGAGCATGGTTACCTGAAAGATGTCTTACTGGGAGCGAGTTAAGCTAGATATGAGTCTCGACTATGCTTAAAGAGTCAACCCTGATCACACGCCAATATGAGCAGATGATAGTATATACAAACACTTCCGATCGCACCATAAAATCAAGTCAGACACATACAGATTATGCAGAGTGATAGGAATGCATACACATTTATCTGATTGAATGAAGTCAAATTGATCAAAACAAATGGATGGGACTTAGCCTCAAAGCATGGGAAATCTTACCAATGTAGACATCTACTTCGGCCAGATTACCAGTAAATCTTGTTTTTTTCAATATCACTCGTGTGTCCCATTTTTATTATTTTAGTCCACTACTTTCAGCCATAAGCTGCCAAGAATCTCCAATATTGTTCCTAAAATTCGTCCTGAGTTATCAGCTTTTCATAAGATAATCAATTAGATGATTTCACATTATGAACTTGTCTAGCCTGAACATTTGATAATTCACTCCCATTGTTACCATCACAAGGGTATCAACCGTGAACTAAGTAGCCGTCCATCCAATCCCCTGGAGCAGTGCAAATTTTTTTCCAAAAAAAATTGCCACACTAAACAACGGTTATTTTTGCAAAGAGATAGAGATTCTTATTTCTTAAAATTATTCACTGTATTGGTTCAGTTTTTACAGAAAAAGTAAACATGTAAACTGGACCTCTTTTTTAGCTTTCCAATATATCAAGAATCACTCAAGTCAATTTGTATGTTGTATGCAAACTTTAAGTTCGATATCCTCATTTTTATTCTTAATATGGTGTCTGATCCTACTTGATCTTAATTTGGTGTACTATTGTCTACGAAGTAGTCCACTTCTACTTTCTTTTGGTTTCGAAGTATGACACCAATTTGTATATGATCCTTTTGGGCATCAGAGATGCTGAAAACACTTGTCCCAAAAGCTCGAGCTCGTCACTTAAGGCACAATAAATAGCTTTATATTCTTATAAGACCCTACACTTGTAAGCTGAACATTGAGAATATATACTCGGAATTTGTATTGTGGGTATACACGTGGGGCATAAGGCGACAAAGGCCACTCATGACCAACTTGATGAAATATATGGGGATTACGCTCATATAGGGTTTTGAAAATAATACATATTGGCTTGGTACTACTTTGAAACTTCTTCTCCCAAAATCTCGTGCTTGTGAAGCCATTACAATCAATACTTTATACTCTAGGAACATGGGATCGATACATTCTTGTTACATGCTATGATAAAATTTAATTTTAACTAAATTGCCTGGCAATATACACTCTATGATTTTGATATCAGTTAAATTTTAGAACCAATTGTTACAGCGTAAATGTATGGTTCAATCAAATCAAATTAGGATTTATGAAATGTTATTTAGATGGGATTTTGTTAAGTGAAAGAAGATTGGGCGGGCGAAATTAGGTTAGAATCGGTTCTTACTTCATATCTATTCTGTATATGAATTATGCATCAAGTTGTTAGTATAAATATGAAACTGATTTGCAGCAGAACTGTCGTTGAAGAGAGAGAGAAGATGCTCGATGGGTCCGACCTGGTGGAAATGGGGACGCAGGAGGTGGCTATATCGAGTCTGGTGCAAGAATGTATTTCTTAATCATTTTAAAGGCTACATCTAACTGTTCCTTTTTCTGTTACTAACTCATCTAATGCACTACATGAGTTTTATGGAAAGATTTTGCTGTGCACTTCAGACTCTGTTGTTCTTCATGTAACCTTGTTGGTAACTTTGGTAGTTTTTGTTACTGGCTTTAATCAGACTCGGATCCTATTATTATCGAATCGTGACTGCCTGACTTAGTGAATTTTTGAATTGATATTAGAAATTGATTGCTAGTATCGGAGTATAAATTGATCCATGAATCATCCCCAAAGATCTCGGTCAGAGCAGGCATATGCCAAACGTGAATACCACCTGAAGCTACGGGAATAACACCCGGTAGAGAGACCCAATCTTGAGTGAAATAAATACCGCGACTTCGATCTTTTGGAATAAAATCATCACGCAGTAAATCAACAAAGCCCAAAGTGATGTCTCTTTCTCCTTCAAGTTTACCTACTACGGTACCAGCGTGAATGTGATCTCCACCAGACATACGTAACGCTTTAGCTAATACACGGAAGTGTATACCATGATTCTTCTGTCTATCAATAACTGCATGCATTGCACGATGAATGTGAAGAAGTAGGCCATTATCTCGGCAATAATGAGCCAAGCTAGTATTTGCAGTGAATCCTCCTGTTAAGTAGTCATGCATTATGATAGGAACTCATGCTCTTTATGGATGGATGTTTATGTAAATTATTTTCCTCAAGAAAGGAGTAGATCAAATGTATAATATAATTTCATGTTTGAACTTGTATGCTTGTAATGAGGCGTTCAAGTAGTTTGCCTGATCGAATTACGATTATGTTTTTTTTAGTTATGTTGGGTTATCATAGATTACCATGTGTTAACTGTTTTTTTTTAATATATTTAAAAAGTTATGTGTTAACACATCTAAATCTTGCTGAATTAAAATATTTATTTTTTGAAGAATGCTTTTTGTTTATAAATAAACATTTATGAAATAAGAGATGGAATTTGTTTAAAAAACAAAAACAAAAAAGAGATGTAGGTTGAATTATTAATAAGATTGGTCCTTAGGTGTGGGCCACGAGTAATCAGCGAATGCTGTGTATTAAATGTATTTGTTATTCAAAAAGACCTACAAAAACACAACATTTGGAATTTGGGACGCTTCCTGCCAGGTCCGCTTCTGCAAATAATTGGAAACGTACCATTGAAACAAAAGAAATGAAGACATGTTAGATTAAGTTTGTTATTGGTGTTGTGGCGGCGGTGGAGGCGGCATAGGATACGCAACTGGAAGAACATATGGTGGAAGATGATGGTGATGATGCCCCGGAGGCATCATGACAGGAGTACCAACTACAGCAGGATGAGCAATGTGGGCACTCGAAGCCACCGGATGTCCCATTGGGGCATGACCCGTCCCGTAAATTTGCATGTTATGATGTTTCATTACATTCGAAGTTGGATTCATCTGTTGTTGGCCGGTGATCGGAGGCGGTTGCTGAGCCGAAGGGGACGATGAAATATTGTCACCCATACTGATACTTGTTATGTCATGGATACTCGATCTCCTTCTGTCTCTATTCAGAGAGTTCAGACGAATGAAGTACTTTTGAGCATGGCTTGCAACTTGTGTTGGTGTCCTCGAAACAACGTAGTTTCTTGAAATGCTTCTCCAATCCCCTTTACCAAACTTGTCTAATCCGAGCAAAAATAACCTGAAGTCAAATAATCTTTCTATTAATCACCAATATATGATATAGGTACAATCTATAATTCCCCTTAATAACAATAATGCGCATTAAAACTGAACCAAAATGGTCAAAATACTTCCTACTTTAAAAACCATAATCCGTTAAATTCTGAAATTTAAAAATTAAAACGGTACAATGCTCATCAAGTATATAACATAACAAGAAACGAATTACCTGTGCTCTTCTTCGGTCCACGGGATCCCTTTTCGACGTTCTTGTTCCGACCTAGTGGTGGAAGATGATGATACTCCTCCTCCTCCTCCTCCTCCTTTACCTGACGAGGCTGAGGCCGAGGTGGAGTCGTGACTATTCGCTGCCAGTACTCCGGAGAGATTATATTTTGCGAACCGTTTATCTTTTTCGCGATACCTATCCTTGTAGTTATTAGTTGCCGTCCTTAATGCAGGAGGTGTGATCATCTCGACCGAGTACTTGGGCAATGGAACATTTCCAGCTTCAATATCAGCAACATCTTCCACCAAGATTTTGTAATGAATCTTCAACTGCTGAATACTTTTAGTGGGAACCATTGAAGAAATCTCATTCCAAATGGGATTCTTATCATCTTCATCTTCAATCCAATGCATTGCAATCCCATTCTCAAAGGCCTTCTCTTCTTCTCTGCTCCAATATTCCACCTCCTCTCCCATGATTTCTTGATTTTGTTACAAATTCAATCCATGTTTTTTTTTTCCTTTCTTTTTTTCTTTTTGGGGTGTTTAATTTCAAGATTATTTTTAGTGTAGTTTAGACAAAAGGTATAGATCTGTGGTTTGCAGGATAAGAAAAAGAAGTGGAGTGAAGTGAAGGATGAGAATGGGACAACAATGCATTTATGGGAAGAGGACCACCAATGATTTAAGCTCTCTCAAGGGGATGGCCTCATTTGTCATCTATTGTAGTTTCTTTTTAAATTTTTTATCAGATTGAGCCCAACAATTTTGCTTATCTTTAATAAATGTTTGAACACAAAGTTGTGGAAATCTGGCAAGTGATGGAAGATAATATATCACTAATTATTTGATATCATACTTTTGAATTTGGCCCTCCAATTTCTGGAGCCACATGCTTTGGTCACAACTAATTCAGATTTGAGTCAGATTGGATTCGTTTTACAGATAGTTCTCCACACACACACACACACACATATATATATACATATATTAGAAATTTATAACATTAGAATTGACAAATCAAAACTATACTAATGTTGGGAGGTGAAACTAAAAAATTGAAAGTAGTTATTATCGCAGTTCACAATAGATAGGTTTTGATGACTAATTGTGATTAACTCGTAACTATGCCACTGAGAATGTATTTGTATTTATTGATTTGTTTAGTGCATAAATTTATTATATAAATTTCAAATTTCAAAATTTATAGACATTTGAAGTTTTAATATAAAATAGTTAAAAGTGTGAATATAAACCTATGTTACATTAGCAAAAAATGGGAAATCAACTTGTTTTATTTATTTATTTAATTTGCATAACATAGATTTTAATTTCGTCACATAAATATCTAAATTATGTAAGAAAACATCGATATCATATAAAAAAATATTCAATAAAATTCATATATAAAAAATATTCAATAAAATTCATTGATTTCCAAAAAATAAAAAATAAAGATTGACAGATGAAAATCAAATTTGATAAGTTACTTAAAATTCATCCACTTACATTATAAAATTATTTACTTTTAATACAAAATCAAGGATAAAATAATGAAAAAATAAATGTTGAATGCAAAGTGAGAAAACAGGGTGCTGGCCTCGCTTCAATCTTGACCAAAATCGAGCTCGATCGCCAGCAGGGGCTGGCTTTCCGGGAAAAAATGAAAAGATTTTTCCAGCCAGTACAGAAAGATGCCTCCTTTAAGAAACCTACTCTCTCATCTGTGAAAGATTGTGAAGAAATTTCTGTCTTTGTTGAGGAGAATAAATGTAGTACAGAGAAGGTCCCTTCAAAATTCTTGACATGGAACGCCAATAGTCTTCTTCTCAGAATGAAGAACAACTTGTCTGATTTATCCGAGTTTTTGCTGAATGTTGATCCGGACGTTATAGCAATACAGGTTATTGATGCGATTACGTTTTTATAATTCTTGGGACTTTTTTTTAGTAGGGATAATTTTTCGGGACTTTTGGAGTGATGGGTTTTTTCTCGTTTTCTGTTTGAGATGTAGGTTTGACATTTCTTCGTTTTTGAAAAATGTGATTTTTTTTAAGGATATGTGGAGGTGTGCTGTCTACTTGAGATCTGTGGCAATATTATGAGAATATTTAGTTTAATTTTTACTATTCCTTTTGTTTTAAGTTAAAAAGTGTTAAGCTCGACATTGGCAATTTGGGTTACCCTAATTCTGGAAGAATTTTGGAGTGAAGAATCAGAACAAGAACCAGAGAGAATGGTGTCCGGACACTAACATATTTCCATATGTTAATGAAAATACTATAATACCAATCAGGGAATGAAATAGTCAGGTAGTGATCACGAAATCCTTAATTTTGTGAACCTGCAGGTGTCTTCTCTGCTGGTGTGATCAAGAATCTGTCATGAATTGCTTATGGTGTTGCTGCCTGCCGGTTTTAGCCTCCTGAAAGTACTCGCTTGCGTAAAGAAGGACCTTGTCCTCAACGTTGATAGGGTCTAGTAAAAAAGAAGTCAGACAAGAACCATATATGTCTTCCTAGGGATTATAAACCAACAGTTGTTCCATTCAAGAACCATAGATGACATGTCAAATTTGAATTAGCCACAAGTTGAATCACTTGATGACTAGACATAACTTCTTGTATCTTTTGAAGCCACAGAGTAATTAAGTGCATACTTGACAGCACAAGACACTGGTTCAGTCGTGTGAATTGTTTAAGTTGCTTTTAGTTCAAATTATTTGTTTCTATGGTACTAGTTCTATGGTCAGAATTGCTTTTTTTCTTCTCTTCATAAAAAATCATGCACTCTGTATAACTCAAACTCAGAACCCAACTGCTCAGGTTCATTTTCTGTCATCAATTTTGTGCTTGGAAACTTGGATAAAAGTTCACCTGACTTTGTAGTGTTGGTAGGAAGTTAGGATGCCTGCAGCTGGTTGTAAAGGTGCACCAAAAAACCAGGCGGAGCTAAAAGATGATACTAACTCGTCACGCGAAGAAAAGCAGGTGAAGTGTGATATTTTGTCTTACACTGCTGTGTTGAAGTAAAGTCTATACAAGATGCATTGGACCTTAATATCCAGCTATAGTTTGATGTGATTAATATGTCCACTACACTTTGTAAACATTAATATTTGATATTAATAAAATAGTTTCTTATCCAAAAAAAAAAAAATGTCTGGTGAAGCTTCTCCCTTCTCTGGCATTTTCTTAAAATAGAGGATGATTACAATGTGTCCTAAATATGGAATTGAATTATTTGATTGATTTTAAGCATTGATGATGCAGGTCATTATGCGTGCCTTGCTCAATCCACCATTTAAAAACTATAACATATGGTGGTCACTTTCGGATTCAAAATATGCTGGAACTGCGTTGCTCATAAAAAAGTGCTTTCAGCCAAAAAGGATTTCTTTCACTCTGGATCAAGCAGGTTTGTCGTAGTTACAGTGACAATCTTCTTTCTGATGAAAGATCTGTTCTGATTAATAAAGATCTTTTAACAAACTGAATTCTACTAGACATGATTTGCGATATGATGTCAATAAGAAGACTAACGGCTATTGGTAAACCTATTCCTTGCTAATTGTCTAATTAAGACAATAAATATGTCAAAATAAAAGGACAATGCACTTACGTACTATCATCCGAAATTAAATATGTAGAGAACAAATCAAACAGGTAAAAAAGAAGTGCCTGTAATTTACAATAAAGCATGCTGATGGTCTTCATTTTGCAATGCTAAATTCATTGGGTCTCTATCATAGTATTTCAATAAGAAGATAGCCTAGTTACTGGTAGAAATTTGTGTTTGAGTGAGTGGCAGCATAGTGCTGCAACGTTGTTATGTTACTCTACTGTATGTAGCATACTTTTTTTAAGATAAAGCCAACTTTATTGAAAGGTGGGAAACGACATATACTGGAGAGGGACTGGACCAACACCTCATTTGATCTATTTTGACTGTTACATATATTTCTTGCTTCTAAATTTCGGGGTTAGGTGCTAGGTAAGAAGTTGATTTCTGAATCTGTTTGTGTTATTTAGGTTCAAAACATGAGCAAGATGGCCGAGTTATTTTGGCTGAATTTGAATCATTCCGTCTATTGAACACATATGTTCCTAACAATGGATGGAAAGATGAGGAATCCTCATTCCAGAGGAGGAGAAAGTGGGATAAGAGGATGTTAGAATTTGTGCTCAGAACATCTGATAAGCCACTTATCTGGTGTGGTGATCTTAATGTTAGGTACTAAAGTTTGCTAACTCCTTTCTTCATCACTCTGGCCAATCTCTCTCACTTCCTTCCCAGTTTACCCTCTTGTGCTATAATTTTTTCTCTGCCTTTGGCAGTAAAATAAGGTGGTATGCAGGTACTTTTTTCAACTTGAGGCTGATGTGTATTGGGTTTTATGACATGATTTATAAATCTTGATACAAAATCATCTTTGAGCCTTCAACATGATATATTTGAAGTCAGCTATAATCCTGAATACATTTAAAATTACCTTTTTCTTGTGCTATTCTCCTACAACTTATTCCAGTAATTAAAGCATTTGTTTGATTTATTGAATCATTTACCTATGGTGATGATTCCTTCCATTTGGGACCGAAATAGTAAGTGTTATTACTTTAATTTAGTTGAAAAACGCAATTGGGTGATTGAAACTATCAAAGATTCTTTGTGGCTAAAATAATGTGAATTTTGTTTTATTGCTGAACTTTAAAAATAATTTGGAACATTCTCGGTGGCCTATTGTAAAAATTATATTTACAGTTGGATGCTGCTGTTTTCAAAGATAAATTTAAGTAAAAAAGTAGTGCACATTTATGAAGGACATCCGATGCCTTTCTTAAACTTAATTTCACCGATTCTATGTAAAATGTACAACTTTCCTGAAAAAACACTTGAGAGCTGCAAGTTTACATATTTCATGATCCCAACTGGCTAAGTAGTTTTAGTTCAAAATCACTCTACAGTATGGCTTTTCATACATCCAGGGGTAGAGACAGGTATTGAATTTGTTGGAAAAGTTTGTTGTCAGAGAATTGGCATTTTTTAAAGTCGTTTACAGTTTCATGCATTTGCTCAATTCCACCATTTTATAGATTGAATGTCTTGCTGAGCAATTGTTTTATTACGCTAATTTTTATCCTGATGTGCAGTCATCAAGATATTGATGTGAGTCATCCGGAATTTTTCAGCACAGCAAAGCTCAATGGTTATGTTCCTCCAAACAGTGAGGTGATTATTGCCTTGAATGCCTTCACCCCATGTCTGCTTTGGGGTTTGACATTAAATGATGTGTGAAGACTTTTTTTTTTTTGAAAAGAAACTTTAATTTATTAAATAGATATTAAGGATTACAATAGCGGATAAGCAATCCGCGAATTAAAGTAATTATAAAAGATTACATCACTTATGCTACGACCAAACATATTTCCAGTCCCTAATCAAATCCGAGATACTTAAGGTGTTTGTATTCTGGCAATACAATCGACCAACTTGCAACCCTGAATTTTATTTTTTCCCAAACTTCTTCGAGAGATTCGGGCTTATCTTCAAATATTCTTGTGTTTCTTTCCAACCATAGCGACCAAAACGTGCACTGAACAATCATAGACCAAAATCTTGAGTGTCTTCTCCCTGCTTGCCAGCTTGGTTCTAAATTTTAATACGAGCATATCTTGTGCCTTCTTCGGGAATATCCACAGACATCCGATTTCTTGTAACACCTTTACCCAAATGCTATATGAGAATGATCTTGAGTTTCCTCTTTCCTTCGGCACAGACAACACCAATTCGGGCTTAAAGCAGTGGATGGCTGCCTTCTTTGCACGAAGTCACAAGTCTGTAATTTTCCCAATGCCACTAACCACAAGAAAACTTGAATCTTTGTAGGAACAGGTACATCCCAAATATTGCGAATGAATGGAAAAGACCGTGTATTTGTAGTTGTGAAGAAAGAGTTATAGAAAGACCTAACAGAAAACAAACCCGAGGAATCCCCCAACCACAATGTGTAGTCCCCCACCCCCCGCTGTACCCTCACTGTTTCTAAGACCCCTAACAATGCTTCAAACTCACGTTCCTCTGTCTCATTGAAATTCCTTCTAAAACTCAAATCCCAACTAATTGCGAAGGTGTCGTTTGTACCAACGAAAGAAACAAAAGAAGTGATTGGCTTGTTAATGACAGCAGAAATACTGAACAAAGAAGAAAAACGCTCTTTGAACGAGATTTCCCCCACCCACTCATCCTCCCAAAAACGAATGATGTTTCCCTGTCTAAACACCCCCCTAACCAACAAATGAAAAGCCGGGAATGATCGAAAAATGCATTTCCAAGGACTTCTGAACGTCGATTTCTCCCCCAACCCCAAATCCCATCCATTATCTTGAAAACCATAAAGACTGCTAATAACCTTTTTCCATAAGGTCTCTCTTTCCACCGACCCTCTCCACCACCATTTTCCAAGTAGTGCTCTGTTTCGCAGACGAATATTTCCCAATCCCAATCCTCCCCTATCCTTTGGTTTGCACACTTGCTCCCATCCTACTACATGGCAATGCTTATCCTCATCGGCTCCATCCCAAAAGAAATTCCTCATTATTTTTTCCATCATAAGTGCCAATTGATTTGGTACCGTGAATAACGACATGTAATACGATGGCATGGCACACAAAACTGCCTTGATCAAAGTAAGCCGGCCTCCTCTTGATAGGAAAGATTTTTTCCAACTTGCCAATTTTTTTGTCATCTTGGAGAGTACCGGTTCCCAAAATTCCATTGCCCTCGGGTTACCTCCCAACGGAATCCCCAAATATCTAATTGGCCATCTTCCTTTTTTACAGCCAATTGCAGCCACTAATTCCTCAACTTCATCTTTCGATCTATTAACTCCCATCAATTCACTTTTTTCCCAATTTATTCTTAATCCGGAATGACGTCCAAAGCTATTGAGAATATCCACAATTACCAACAAATGATCCTCCGACTTTGCAAAAAATAGTGTATCGTCCGCAAATTGAATATGCGAAATTTGTATTTTTTGTCTACCAACCTCAAGTCCTATTACGGACTCATCTTCCTTTGCCTTATCAACCATCCTTCCTAGCCCATCAGCAACCAGATTAAAAAGAAAAGGAGATAATGGATCTTCCTGTCTAAGTCCTCTTTCCCCTTTGATTTTTCCACGTGGTCTTCCGTTAATGAATATCGAAAAAGAAACATTTGAAACGCACCCCATGATCCACCTCCTCCATCTCTCCTCGAATCCTTTTTTTCGTAAAACAAAATCCAGAAATTTCCAATCAACATTATCATAAGCATTCTCCAAATCAACTTTAAACACCCAACTTTTTTTTAATTTTTCCTAAACACCTCGACAACCTCATTCGCAATTAAACAACAATCCATGATCTGTCTTCCCTTAATAAATGCACTTTGGTTCTCGGCAATGGTAAAACTCAGGACCTTCAATCTATTAGCCAAAACCTTTGCCAAAATTTTGTACAGGCTTGTAATCAAACTAATTGGTCTAAAATCTTCGATCCTCATCACATCTTGTTTCTTCGGGATGAGGCAAATGTAAGTTTCGCTAGTAATGCCGTTGACAATGCCATTTTCAAAAAATTCAGCGAACACTTTCATTACGTCCTCTTTCACCGTATCCCAATTATGTTGGAAGAAGGCCATCGTAAACCCGTCTGGTCCCGGTGCTTTGCATCCATCACTTTCAAAAACTGCTTTTTTAATCTCTTCCTCCCCAAATGGCACCTCCAAGGGATCAGTCATGTATATTGGGTGTATGTTTGTATGGTTTATTTTCACACATGAATCAACCTTCATGTCTGTCAGCAATTGTGAAGTTGCATTTGATATCTATGTTGAGGTGATGTGAGACCGTGTATACGAGAACTTTATTGATTTTTTCTTGTGCTGTGATTGTTTCTTTAACTTGCATTGGTAACAATATTTTGGATTCATGCCTATTCTTATAATCTATAAATATATTTCCGAAAATAGAAAGCAATGGGTCCATCGCGAAGATCTGCAGGATCTTAAGATATTTCTCCGTTCTTTGTAGTTAACAGATATTTTCGCATCGATTTCCTGATCATGCAGGATTGTGGGCAACCTGGATTCACGTTGTCTGAGAGAAAGCGTTTTGGTTCCGTTCTTAAAGAGTATGTGTAAAGTTTTTCCATTATTTCTTCCTGTAATTTGTTGATGAAATTTATTTTCTTTTTTTCTTCCTTTCCACTTACCTTACCTCTATGAAATCTGAACACTTATTTGTAGTTTAATCTTTGGCTTTCCACTATAGTATCGAACCTTACAGAGACATCCTAGCATTGACCATCAACATCAGAATGATGATCGTAAATGCAAGCAGATAATGAGCTTGTTATTTGTTGCATTGCATGATTTGAAACTTCTTAGGATTAGGTTCGGTTAACTATTTTGTGCTGTGTCCTTTTTTGTGACCAGCATTTGTACTTTCATGAAAATCCGTTTCGCTTCTGTTTTTGGCTAGGGGAAAGCTGGTGGATGCGTATAGGTATCTACACAAGGATAAAGACATAGAGCGTGGGTTCTCCTGGTCAGGAAACCCTATTGGCAAGTAAGAAGTTTATATTCTCTTAATGTTGGGACATATGGTTTTCATGTGAAAAACAAATTTCATATAATGCTGCTTAAGTTTGTGCTTGGTACACGCATGCCAGCTAACCATTGCTGCAGGTATCGGGGGAAAAGGATGAGGATTGATTATTTCATCGTCTCAGAGAAACTAAACGACAGAATTGTTTCCTGTGAAATGCATGGACATGGCATTGAATTAGAAGGTAAAGTGTACCGAGTAAATTTCACCCCTTGGGCAACATTCTGAAACGGGCATTACGTCGCCGGCATTGATTTGTTTTGGTATTAACTGGTTACAGGGTTCTATGGGAGTGACCATTGTCCCGTATCTCTTGAGCTTTCTGATCCTGTTGCCATTCAACTTCTGCCAGAAACTAGTGCTTCTTAGTGTGCATTAAACTGTTGAGATTTTCTGGGTGGATTTCCTATTCAAAGCAGATTTAGTGGAATCGTTTTGGTAGTTACGGTGAAGCAACGGACATGGTTCCGTAGACTGAACTCAAAACCATAGTTTTAATTTTCAATTTCATGCATTTTAACTTCTTCTAAGGTGAAATTGTTTTTTTATTAATACGTTAATTTGAAATTTAGATACTAAAACACGAAATTACACACGAATCAATTTTTTATTTATTAATTTAGACTCAACCCAGGTGAGTATGGTACTGATCTGAATTCAAAGGAATTGAATAATGACTTCCATAGGTTAGTTAACTATTTGATCCCATTCAAACATGCATGTTTTCTAATTTTGTATCTTGATTTTTTTTTTTAGTTAATGACCTCATTTAGGGATGTTAATTTTCTCCATGGGTTTAGAAGGTTTAGAGACCTACAGAAAAAATCCGAAACGAGGATGAAGATCCCCGATTTTTTCGAGTTCAAGGCGTGTATGAGGATATTATACTTTCGAATTGTCCTAAAAATAATATTAATACATATTAGATAATAATAATTTTGGTTCAAGAAATTCTTGTACCCGCATTCATCTTGTCTCATTAATATTTTTCAAACGGAATAGAGACGGAGATAGCGACTTGATCCTCGAGATTTCAGGTACGGAGAATTCTCCAAACCTGAAAAAACAGATATCGGGACGGATGTAGAGATAAAGAATGAAATTCGAGGACGGGGCTATAGCTATCCCTAACCTCATTTGACAGAAAATATATAGTTTTAAATAAGGGAATATTTAAATTTGAAGAAGTCATATAAACAGTACTGTATAAATATTAAAAACATGCCCATTTTGGAAATTGAAAGGGACCGACCATCTACCAAATTATACAATGTCAAAAGAGGCTAATTTAGAGAAGGAGCCGTGCAAAATATTCCGGAGACATAAATTTAGAAAGACTCGAGTATGAAATTGAAATAAATTATTTGCCTTAAAATCAACCAATAATATTTCGCAGGAATAGACTTGCTTACATGATCTGCTACCAAAATTTAATATCGAACAAACATTACTGACTATAAAAGCTCCCACAACATTCAACTGAGGAACAAAATATGGAAAGGAAAAAAAATTAAATTTACAGTGCTCAAGTTAAAAAGAGGAGGCCTCAACATTAGCTTTGTTTCCAGCAAGAATGAGAGAAATCTCCAGACCACGACTGAATGCTTGGTTGAACAGAAGGCGAGATTGAAATGTTGACACGAATGGAAACCACGAAAGTATAGCGATAGGGGCAAAGATTATTATACCCATTCCAGCATCGTACATTCGAGCGAATTCCTTCACAAAATCCCAAAGGCCTAAACTCTTCACAACTCTCTTCCATGTAATGGCCAACTGCATACAATTTGTTGCAAAATGCAATGAGAGAGCAATCACAAGGAAAGTGCACTAAAATAGAGTACAGAAGAAATAGAACAAGATGCTCAGGCAAAAAAAAGAAAGAAATAGAACACGAAAGCTGTTCTTCCTAGTGTATATCTTTCCACAGCAACACAACTGGGCTTGTTAGTGACGTAGCAGAAATACTTGCACCAAGTTGAAGTAATATGCACAAAACTTCATTAAATGTTGAAGGTGGAGTATTTTTGGGAATTGATCAAATAGACAACCTTACTGCATTTATTGGATTTTCATTTTTAAAATTTATAACCACACAAGGTGCCTATTTCAACAAGTAATAAAGAGTCAGAAAACCACAAATATGGTATAGAGAACTCATTGTGATCACCTTGAGATTCCTTTATATGTTTTTGTGTGAGAGTGTGTGTGTGTGTGTGAGAGGATACGGTTATGCATACAAGGAAAAGTGTATGCACGGTCAATTCCTTAAAAAAGCCGAAACACTGGCAGGAACTGATGATGTTAACTTACACAAAGAATGAGCCATCCTGTAGGAATAAACGCTAGTATGCTAGCAAACAAATCTGGTACGGATAGCTCCGTGAATAGAACGACAAGGCAAAGGGCTATTATGAGTCCCAGAGCCGTAACTCCTTGCATAAACCGAAGCATCAACTGGAAATTGGTGGACCTTTTAGGACTAAATGTGAATATCTGAAAAAAGGAAGATTAAGACATTGTTCTGAATTTAGTGAAAGTAAAATTGTTTAGAGATCATGAATCAGTGAGCAAAAGGACAAAGCCAAACCTTAAAGATCATAACTATACCAGCAAGTACAACCCAAGAGAAGCCGTAGATCTAAAGACAAATAATGGAACTGATCAAATGATAATCAATTGGAGTTTAAGAGAGATACGAAATGCCAATATCAAAGTACACCAGCAAAAATCAATGAATTTGATCTAGTCCAGACATATGTCAATTGTCACTCAAAAAATCAATAAACATCAAATGATGACAACTCTTTGTGGGACTTCCGGTCTATATTAAAGAACAAGAAGGCCTTTGATAAAATAAAATCCAACACCAAATAGTATTCAAATTGTATTTTTCATAACACCAAGGCTTTAAGTTGGTAGAAGTGATTAAGAAGGGGCACACAATGTCGATCCAGAGTTTGTTCCTATCCACCGACCAAGTAAACAACTATCAGAATGAAAAAAATTTTACTTTGGATAATGTCCCGTCTTTTCTGAAAAAACTTTCACCAAAACAGTAGGCTACTCAAAATTTGTAAGAGTTTTTGCATCATTTGTTTGTACTCATAGCTTAGGGGTACATCCATGACTTACCAGATACAATGCATTGACTTATTATCTTGCAACTAGACACAAAACATACAGTCATAGCCCGAAAAATAGAGAAAAAAGTATACCGCCAGTGACGTATCCTTTCCAGTAAGATGGAGTTTGTAAACAATGCCATATTGAAATACTACAAATCTCAAGCTCAAAATTGTTTCAAGTATCCTGCCTCTCAAAGTCTGAATATGAATCTGCAGAAAGAAACAGGTTACTCTGAGAAGTGAAAAAATACAAATTGGAAATTTTCGATACATAGAAAAACCATAGTCGTGTTTTTTCATGGCAGCTAGCTGAGTGAAAATTCTCATTTTCAATAAATTAACATACTATAACAATACTTAAAGAAAGCATGAAAGAGAAAAACACAATCCGAACTTTCAACTACTTGAGGCCTGTCAATTCGCTATTACTAGCTGAGGTATCCTACCTCAACAGATAACAAAAAACTACATAGAGCCATTGAAAATTTGAAGATAAAATATCCCTTCCACCCTACTATATTCCTGCAACACACCTGTTCTTCATCCCACCAAGACTCCCAACTATTGTCTCCTTTGACACCAACTCCACCTTTGTACATCAACCAATTGGTCCAATCATCAAAATCTTCCACAGTCCTGCACATCACAGGATCCATTTTATAACAGAAAGAATAGGCACATCAACAGCATAGTTTCTTATCCTCAAGCATGAACCAAGTTCTTTAACTGAAAAAACAAGGCAAGGAGGCAAACCATCAAAATACAGTAAGTTTTGGAGGTAATAATGAAACGTACTTCTGCCATTCAAATCCAGAGGGATTGAATATATAGGGAGCAAAAAGCCAAGAGATGACAAGAAACCAACTGCTCAGGGTTAGTAGAACAAAGGAAACAGCACCTCCCTTCGTGTAACCATAAGCAATGTAAACAATAAGTAGCACTGCCACTTCAAGCCTGAAAAATAGACTTAGAGCATGTGAACACGCCACATACACACCAACACAAAACAAACAAACCAACAAATATATAATCAAACATTGCTGTTCATTTGGCACAAAGAGATGGATGCACCCCAACACCGCAGAATTTTTGGACATGATACTCACGCCTTAACAAAATGACTTCTTGAGTAAAGCCTATAATTCTCCGCAAACTTGATGTGACGAACAACAAAACCTCTTCCGGTTGCTCGGTACTGGAAAAATTATATTCAACAACAGATTTTAATAACTACATAAATATTTAGCCAATCAACCAGCCAGAAATTCAGATACCTTGGCACCTCCATGGAGTATAGTACGCCCAAAATAATGAGTTCTTGTCCCTAAAGAAAATGTGAAGAATACCGAACAAAGCTGAAGTTGCATCGTAATAAAACTGAAAACAGCCTGCATGAATTAAGTTCGGAATTCATCCACAAAACGAGTCATCCATGCACATATAGAATAATTTCCAACAGGGTAACACATGTTATAACTAATAAAGTAACAAGTCACATGTTCTCTAAAAATTTATGACAGTCCAAACTTAAGCAACACTGGCTGGTCTACCGGTCTTTATCCCAATTCAAAGAGCTATAAAATGTACAGACTCAGGATAAACAAGAATGCCATGGAAATAGATTTTGAATCCCAATCGACTATTAGAGCCTATAAGTGTCTCAACAATAATGGAGACATCATATTGTGGAATCACGAGGTTAATGAATGAGAATCAAAACCAACCTGTAGCAATCCTAGTTCCAGTATAAAACCCATGATCATGGGGACTGCAGTAAAAATCCCAATTTGGACCAGAAACTGAGCATTGAGAACGGCATTCAATGCAGTATTACCCAAAACATTAGCTTCCATTGAAATTCCTTCATCAAGTCCAGAGAATGCCTGAAAATTAAAGAATATTTAATCTGGAAGGTTAGCATCTAACATTCATAAAGATGGTTTATTAACCAGGCAATAAATGTATGCTTTAACACTAGGCATTCCTCAAATCGATTTATGAGGTGGAAGCATATCAGCAATTAATTTTGGTTTGCAATCTCTCAAAGATTATTGGAAATTTTGGCCGTCACAAAATTTTCTTATCCGACTACGCACCTTTATATAAGGGGCACGTTGCAGGAGGAATAATACCTCGATTTTAACAATTACATTTCCAACAATTCTTCTGGCATCTAGTAATAATGCTAAATCCATGGCATCTCGAGATATTTTGATCAATCAGCATTGACCCAAGTGAACGTGGAGTAAAGGACATCACCCGATAGAGATTCTAGGGGAGGTCATGGCCATAGTGTTTTTTGAATAAAGGATTTCGACATGGATGCATTGTGATCATGAAAATTCCATATTGAAAAATAGTAAGAGAAAAATAGGAAAGTCAGATTAGACTAGCAAGCATAGACTAGTGGAATACACATTGGTTCATGATCAACTTATAGCCCAGATTTATAAGAGGAGTAAGGAAATCTATTCCATTCCATCCTTTACTGGCTATCAGGAAAAAACCTTCACACCAGTCATTAATTCCTTCTCATGCTAGGCCTCGACTGTAGCTTAGACAGTATCACCTCACATGATAGATTATAAGGAAAAATACTATACCTTATCTCTTTCTAGGAATCTTCCCTGTTTTGCAATTGCTAAGAAGAGGATGTTCCTAAGGTTCCTCCCTCATCCCTTAATTGCAAAACAAAAAAAACCTTTCAAGTCTTCAATTGAGTTGTGCAACTTGAGAAGCATACGCATCCCATCCAAGATAGGTCAATACATGAAATTCAATTCCCTGTAGTTCGTTATTTCTGTTTTTGGGGGTCTCAGTCTCGCTACTTTAGTCTAGGTTAAATTTCATTGTCACTTATAAAAATACTTTTTATCTCATTTTCATATTTTCTACTGTCATCATTACTTGCGTTACAACTTTTTATCATTTCTCAAAAGTACTCCATAATTATATTTTATTTTAATTAAATATTCTTAACATTAAATTTTAACCATATATATTATTAAAACAACTAAATACAATTGAAGCAATAGCACTAACCCAATAAGCAGTAGCAGATCAATGAGGGATTTATTCTTAGCAGATCTTGGTCGCGACCAAAGCAGTAGCGATAGAATTTTCTGGGCAATAGTAGTTAATTGTATTTGTGTGTTAGTTTGGTTGGAGAGGAATAGGAAGATTTTTGACAAGAAGACTTGCTCGAAGATTGCTACAATTAAATTTTGGGCCCCAAGATGGATTTGGAAGCATAAGGAGTTCAAAGTATTTTGGTTTTAGATTTATATAAGGATTGAAGTCTTATATGTCGTTATTATATGTTGTTAATATGATCCCGGGTGTTTTACTTATCTTGCGCGGATCACTTACACGCTTTTTGTAATTAATAAGTTTTTATCAATATGATTCTGTTTCCTATAAAAAAAAACCACCCCTTTCCTAAAAATTACATTATCTTGCAACTCATCGTACTCAAACATGATTCCTAAAGATAACATTAGATGAAAAGCGGGAAAGATCTTGGAATTAAACATGTGGCTGAAATTAAATTGCAGTAAAAAAGGGGAAAACCCAGTGGCTACTAATATATTTAAGTGCCATTAAAACAAAAGAAAAAAGATTGGCTGCTAATACATTTAAGTGTGGTTGACATGAAAGATAAAAGACAAATCAAAATGAAGTAAAATAAAATAAAGAGAGCGCCGTAATAATAATAATAAAAGGAGAAATATAGAAGCAATGTAATTGAAACTGCAAAGAGAAGAAAAAGTTAAGGCTGCCCCAGATTGAAATTAGGAGAAGCTGCTTAGAGTTTTGATGGAAATAAAAGTCTGCCAATACATGCATGTATGGTTTTTTTAATAATTGAACGGTTATGGACTTAACTTTATTCGGCTTCAAATGATAGGATCAACTTGGGTTCACGTTGAAAAAAATTGGCCGACAAACAATTTCACAGAAGCACACTTTATCTCGGCTCAAGCGAGCGTTGCGCCTAGCAAAAGGAATGCATCTGGGCTCGCGACTTTCAAGTCCGCACATGGGTGGGTGGTTAAGCAGGCACTCCTTTTACAATTAACTCAAATCTTTTAATCATACAGCAGCACAAACACCAAGTTCCAATAACTCTACTCTACAAGGATAATTATTGCTTCTCAACAAAGAGTACGTATCTTAGTGTTTGTTGTTCAAAGATACCGTGCATCTTACCTATGTGTTCAGAGACTTCAACGCAATAACATCGTTTAAAGAAAACACTAATATATTTTAGATTCATGGTTCTTATACATGTGCCAGAATACATTTGGACGATGGTTATGTGCGGCGTCATCCAATAAATCAAAGGTCATTCACTTCATAAGTAAAGTTAATTCTCGTGCTTGTGTCCTCTTAATAGGCTCATTTCCAAAGATATCTACACCCAATGCTCAAAATATGAACATTGATCTTGGTAAGTTATTCCCACAACCTATTTATTGGTATTTGTTGAATCTCATGCTCAAAACTAATTTATAGTTATAATTCTATGTTCCATCAAAATTTCACTTGTGCGAAAATATCCCTCTAAAATGTTATCCCGATGCTCTTTGTTTTCAGGCAGATGAATCAGGTCTCCCTACGTCCTACTTTCTCAACTATTGTGTTACTAAAAAATTATGCCTCTAGCTTGATGTCCAAAACCACTTTTGTGTATTATATAGTATTCTATTCTTAGGCTTTATCAAAACTTTTTTTTTTTGATAAGAAACTTACTTATATTAATTTGAAATAGTTTTTCAGTTACATGAAGTGGACTAGTGGTCCACTAATAGGAAATTATAAAACTCAAAATTAGCAATACACATAAGTCCAATCCCTTAAAAGATCTAGTGTTGATAAACTCTGAAAATCTTTATTAATTCCAATCCAGCTGACTATCTTGAATTTGATCTTTCTCCCAACACTCGTCTGCACTGTCTTCCACATCTTCAAAGATTCTTCTATTTCTTTCTAGCCAGATGCCCCAGCATATGCCATGGATCACCACCCTCCAAAAAACTCTTCCTCTTTTACCAACCCATTGTCCGAGATCCGTATTGAACAAATCAGCGGTTGTCTTCGGTACGACCCAAACGAATTTCAGCTCATTCAACGCCCTTGACCACAATTCAATTGCAAGCTTACAGTGAATCAGCAAATGATCCTGCGTTTCCATCTCATTACGACACAACACACACCAATTGGGAGAAAGAGCACAGTTAGGCCATCGCTTTTGCATCAACTCTGATGTAGGTAACTTACCAAGAATTGCCGTCCAAGAAAAAATTTTAATCTTTGAAGGAATCGGTGTCTTCCAAATGATTTTGTTAAATTCGAAGTTTTGGACACCATTATTCGCGGAGAAGAATGAATGGAAAAACGACTTGACTGTGAACTTCCCCGACGGATCCCCCTCCCACACTCTAAAATCATCTACCCCTTCGACAAGCCTAACCATTTCTAAGATACCTAACAACGAAGACAAGTGAACAACCTCCTCCTCTCGGAGAAGCCGACGAAAATGCAAATCCCAGGAGTAATCATTTGACACATTGTCGAAAGCAAAGAAATAAGATATTGGCAAGTTACGAGCCGAGCTAATACGAAACAAAGAAGGGAACAAATCCCGGAAAGCTACGTCCCCCCACCAAATATCCTCCCAAAACCTGATTTTAGTCCCCCCTCTAACCACTAATCTCAATAGTCGGTGATAAGTCGGGTAAGTGCTTGAGATAAATTTCCACGGACCGCTAAACGTCACATTCATCGTCAACCCCGCATCCCAACCATTTTCTTGTAACCCATATTTGCTCCTTATTATTCTTTTCCACAGCGGTTCGTTTTCAACGCCAAACCTCCACCACCATTTTCCCAAAAGTGCTTTGTTCCTCAAACAAATGTTTCCGATCCCCAATCCTCCTTTCTCTTTCGGTCTACAAACTTGTTCCCACCTTACCATATGACAGTGTGATTCACCCTCGTTTCCATCCCACAAAAAATCTCATTATGTTTTCCATCTTCACCGCTACTCCTTTCGGTACCCTGAAAAGTGACATAAAGTATATAGGCAATGCATTCAATACCGCAGCGATCAATGTTACTCTTCCCCCTTTGGACAAAAAAGCTTTTTTCCACATAGCCAATTTTCTGGTAATCCTGATCAAGATTGGTTCCCAAAAAGACACTTTCAATGGATTCCCCCCTAAAGGGACTCCAAAGTATGTGATTGGCCATTTCTCCTTTCGACAACCAAACGTCCGGGCTAGTTCCTCCTCTTCAACTTCATCCTGACATAAGCCCAATAATGCACTCTTATCCCAATTGATCCTAAGTCCTGACATATCACAAAACAACTCCAAGATTTGCACCAAAAATTTTAGGTGTACCTCCTTTTGTACGAAAAACAATGTGTCGTCCGCAAACTGTATATGTGATACTTCCACCTTCTCTCGGCCCACTTCGAACCCTTTGATTAAGTTCGCCTCTTTTGCTTTATCAACCAAACTTCCCAAGACATCGACCACCATGTTGAACAAAAAAGGTGACAACGGATCTCCCTGTCGAAGCCCTCTACTTGCTTTAAACTTCCCCCTCGGTCTCCCATTGATCATGATGAAAAACGAAACATTATATACGCATCCTCTTATCCATCTTCTCCATCTCTCTCCAAATCCCTTTTTCTCTAGCACGAAGTCCAAGAAATCCCACTCCACATTGTCATATGCTTTTTCAAAGTCAATTTTCAAGACCCAACCTTTCTTTTTCTTCCTCTTCCCTTCCTCCACCAACTCATTAGCAATCAAACAACAATCCAAAATCTGTTTTCCTTCAGTAAATGCATTCCGAGATTCGGATAATGTATGTGACAAGACTTTTTTCATCCTTGTAGCCAAAACTTTAGCGATTATCTTGTATAAGTTCGTTGTGAGGCTAATGGGCCTGAAATCTTTGACCCTTAGTGAGTCATGTTTCTTTGGTATCAAACATATATACGTTTCATTTGTTATCCCGTTTATGGTCCCCCCTTCGTAAAAATCCTCGAAAACCTTCATTAACTCCCCCTTGACCACTTCCCAGCAATCCTGATAAAATGCAAATGTATAACCATCAGGGCCCGGTGCTTTGCATCTGTCACACTCGAAAATAGCCTTCTTAACTTCCTCCTCGAGAAATGGATTTTCAATTTCAGCCCTCATATCGACATCGATAGGTCTCCATTCTACACCTTCAATCCCAAATCTTCTTGCATTTCTCTTGCTGTACAGTAGCTGGAAGTATTCTAGAATGGATTTGATAATTTGATCCTCTACTCTACAACCACCCCGTCCTCCTTTTCCCGTCTATTAATTATTCCTTTGCCTCTTCGGTGATTAAGAAGAGAAAGGAAGAATTTGGTGTTGTGATCTCCATCTTTTAACCAATTTATCTTCGCTTTTTGATATAACATTTGATTTCGTCGACACATCAATTCTTCCAACTCACATTTTATCAATTTTCCTTCATTCCGCCCTTCTTCATTTTATCAGGCTTTATCAAGACTCAATAGGCAATGGCTTATTACTAACAGACAGGACCTATCGATGAAGAAATATATGCTTTATTATTTCAGGTAATAGAAACTCTTGTCGGTAGCAAATGGGCAATGACCATCAAATATAAGCCTACCATTACAATAGATAGATATAACTCTACTGGTAGCAAAAGGAATCACAGCAACATAATATGTAGATCAAATGCAAACATCTTCTCCAACTGTCTCTAAATAGCTTCGCCGACATTTTCAATGGATTGTAGAAACTCTTTCAAGATATCTACGACAATAAACATGCAGTTTTTGCAAAATTTAATATGAGAGGAGCATTTAGGTTGGGAATAGGCTTAGATATTATAACAAAGTGCACTTAAACAAGTACAACTCTCACGCTTTCAAAATTTGTAGCATAAGTAAGGGCCTAAAGTTAGTATAAAGTAGATGGGTGCATACCCAAGGAAGAAATCCTTGTTCCTAGTATATTTACCAAATAATAAAAAAAATTAACGCTCCGCAAGCAATCATTTGCCAGGATGCAGATGGCACATCACATAACAAATTCTAAAGCCACCTACTTTCTTGATCAATCAAACAAAAACAAAATAAAATTATATTTAAAGTGAGAAGTTACCAGATAAATTCTTCCGTACAGGAAAATATATACAGTAAGAACAGTCATCTGCAATAAGAAAACTTCTATTAGATGATTGAGTAAACTGTATGGCACCAAACACTAAGTAGTTTGGAACAATTGAAGAATGATATTCAATTTTACCATTGTGCACACATAGTAGCCAACAGTTGTGAAAAAGAAGGACAACATTCTGAAGAAATCAAAAAGCTGTCCAAGTCTATAAACATCCCGGCTCAGAACTTGCTCTCCATTTCCTCCAGCGACTTTGCCTTCAAATAAGGCTATTTGGTTTAACCCCACATCTCTTCCCTTCCCAACCTAGTCAAGAAGCAGGATGTCAGAATAATGGAAAAGTGTAATCTTCCAATACAAGTAAACAAGAAAACCTGTACAGACCTGAATATATTCATGATGAGTGATGTTTCCCTGTCTCAATGTTGAATTGAAACCTGCATATTTCAGGAGACAGTGTACAGATGCAAGTGCGTAAAATAAATCTCATGGTCAAACAGACACGGGTAAAACTAATTTAATAACAATGATATGACAGGACTGAAGCATCTATATATAAAACAGCGATACAATGTTAATTGCTGAATTCTATTCTACAAATCCCAAAAAATGAATGGCATCAAGAGAAAAAGCGGTTTGAAAAAATCACTTTAACAAATGCAGATTACTTAAACAAGATGTTGGCTGCCCAATATAACGGACCTTCAGTTTCTGCATTAACCAATATTTCTCAATAAAAACATCAAGAGTCCTATGCAATGTAAGTACAGAAACATTCAAACTTTTCCACCATTTTATTTATATTCAATCCTCAGGAGCAGTTATTACCTCCTACATAATGTTAGCCATGCCAAAAAATGATCTAACTAATAATATGTATCCGTAATCAAGAAAGAAGCATAGCAAGTTATATATACGAAGGTCCACCTGCTTAAGTCAAAGATATAATATCTTAATTTTGAAATGTGGGGCAAAGTATTGAACATGCATAGGCAGGAGGGCCATTATCAGAAATAGCAGAAATTTCACATCTGTACTTA
Source organism: Primulina tabacum (assembly GCF_025594145.1). Taxonomy (NCBI): domain Eukaryota; kingdom Viridiplantae; phylum Streptophyta; class Magnoliopsida; order Lamiales; family Gesneriaceae; genus Primulina; species Primulina tabacum. The sequence continues at coordinate 17,811,736 of NC_134552.1, forward strand.
GATGTAATAATGAAAGCGCACATTATCGTGCCCATAATGAAAATCGGCCAACATTACCTGCATAAATATCTTCACTGATATTAATGACACGCGATGCTTTACTGATACCACCACGAGTAATATGAAAAATTCGGTCAAAGACGTCTGGATGTCCGTAATGCATACGGACTCTGCATGATTTCAAATGGGCCACCAGATCAATTGCCAAAATGTAGATTAACTGATTAAGTAGTTTCAGCAAGTAAATGACAAGAAAATTATCAAATAAGAAAGAATAACAAGAGAGATGTACATCTCTGGAACAAAATATAATTGCCATGTGCAGCCAAGATTTGGAAAAAATTATCTCTCTAGGAAAAATTTGAAAATGCTTCTCCCTCCTATACGTGGCTAATGCTGGCATCCAACTCTTCTACCAACTACATCCTCCCTTCACCGGCCATCGCCGAACAACACCGACCTCCTACCGCCCTCTCAGGCCCTTTTATTCCACTTTTTTTTCCCGAAAATGCTTATCCTGACTAACGTCCGCGCCAACCTCCCGTGGTGGCCATCGTCTACCCATTCCGATCACCACCGGCCACAGCCGACCGCCGAACCTATCTGCCTTTCATTTCTTCTTCTTTATAATGTCTTGGCCCTCTAACCGCAACCCTAGCCAGTAGATAGCCTAGCCGCGCACTGACACCTATTTACTTGCGATCTGAATCTTAGCCAGCTATGAACTCTACCGCGACCTTGAACGCGCACATAAACCAGGTTGCGACAAAAGTCATGTACGGGTGGGTGCACCGGGATCATACCAGTAACAGAGCAGCATGCAAGGTTCAAATCGAGCAAAAGTTGTTTCGTAGGAGGGATAATACTGTGTATGACAGAGAGAACCAGAAATGCTAGCTATCCGCTGGAAGTGGATTTGGAAAGCTTACATTGGCTTTGGTCGAAATTGTAGGAATAAATTAATAACCCACAGACATATTCAAAGTTTGACAGATTCAGAGGAAAGGAACCAGTATTTTCCATGCAAAAAATCTCCAATCCCGGGGCAGCTATCTGGAAGTGTCTAAATTCGTTTGGATGGGCAAGAGGCAGCGCATCATCATACCAACTGGCCGGTATGATTGGGGATGGAAATGTGTGGCAAACAACTTGTCCGAACTTATTCAGAAAATGAGGGACAATGGAATGCATATAAGAGAAGAAAGGAAGCTTTTCGGGCAATCACAAAATAATGGGAAATTCTGTCTGAATCCCACTGAATAGGGAACATAGACGCTTATGAACACTTTCGGTCATGCTTGGTTAAGAATTGGAGTAAAGCACTAATTAACACGGGAGTGTGTCAATATATCGTGGGAATTGGTGCATGCGACTCTTGGGAAGGCGGTCAAGAGGAACATTGAAATATTTCTATTTCATGCGAACAAAGCAATCTGGCGGCCAATCAACGAAGAAGATACCTGCTTTTATTTGAAATTGAAGAAATGTTTTCTGGAGAAAAGGGTTATCTTGTCCTTCGAGAGCTGGAGGCAACAAATCAACAGGAAAGAAGAAGTGTTTGAGTGTTGTAATAGCTGGGTGAGATTATTGGGGATACTTTGGGAATTGTGGTCCACCGATCTTTTCAAAAGTATAGGAGAGCGATGTGGAGGATTGTTGAACATCAGCCAAGACACTATTTTACTTAAAGATTTGTCGGCAGCCAAAATCAAAGCTATGGGACTTGAAGGTGGATCCATCAATGGTATCATGCAGATCATAACTCGGAGAGGACCTATGGTTATGCGCATTGTTGTAGATTCGGTTAACATAGCAGCGTATGACATTTATGAAAAAAGATCTTATGCACAAGTGGTGGTCAATGGAGCTACAGTGATGGCGGGATGGGGAAGAGCGAATGGTCTCATTGGTGTAGATAGTATCTCGTACCCAGAACTGATACTCATAATATAGATACGGCTGATCCCAAAAAATCAGCAACCAAGAGACGATGAAGGATTAACTGGGCACAATCAGAAATGTCAAGATTTGAATATGGAGATCAAATATCACTCGGAAGTTTTTTATAAGGTTTGGTAAAACATGTTTCATAAATGGGGTAGAGGTCTTTATCAACAATGTGCTGGGAAATGTCAAGAAAGTACAAAAGCAAAAGAGAGTGCAACAAAATGACAATTTAGGAGGACGTACTTGTGAATCTGAACCTTTGTTTCGAGGTCGGCAAATTAAGATTCTTCAAAAGCAAAGTCCTAAAGGTGTGGCTAATTTTAAGAAAGTTGCTATCGAATTAGTGAATAATAAAGCGATGAAAGTGGTACATTATCCCAATCAAGAGGAGGAGAGTAAGATTAGACGGAAGTTCGAAATTGTTTATAGTAGGAAAAAGTTTAAGGAGATGGAGATGACGGTAATTGGGAGGATCAACTAACCAAGGGTGTGATGGATGATGTATCAGACGAAGGGTGTGACTCTAGTGAATTAGATAGTCATATTTCTGCAACTTCGGATAAGTCGACACCACTTTTTGGGGTTCCGGGACCTAGGGGACTTTTTTGCATCATCTTCGAGCAAGGTATGCACTTTACCCAATCCTTCTTATTTTGATCACTCTACATTCCCTTTTGTTCCTTTGCATTCTCATCGGTGGGTATGGCGGGAGGGGTAGAGGTTAGAGGGGGGGTGGCGAATACACTATTGGGTGAAGAGTCAGGTCTATCGGGGAAAAACTTCTTAAGGCCTCAATATGGAACGAAATTAAAAAGGGGAAGAGAGGGCTTGGAGGTGTAGATGGATGAGCTGGAGAGCGAAAATGATATCCTTTCTAAGATGAGCGTAGAGAAAGTGGAGTTATTGAATGGAAAAGACAACAGAGATGATGGTAGAGATGAATCAATTTCAGCAAAGATCATCACAGACGGGTAATTGTTCACTTTGACAATTCGTCGTCTTCCCAATCATGGGATTTGCATTTTCGAAGGGTTGACTGAATTATCATGTGTGTTGGATAGGATTAGGTTGATTGAAGGGGTAGATGATATCCGAGTGTGGAGTGGGGATCTTTCTGGTATTTTCTCAGTCAAATTCTTCCTTGAATCAATTTTTCCCGAAAGTAGCTTTCCGTTTTTCCATATTTCCATGTTATATGGAAGGTTCCAGTTCCAACAAAGCCCAGGTATTTTCGAAAGTGGACCACTAGTCCACTGATTGTCATTAACATTTATTAAATTATTAACAAAATATCGTTTCTTAAAAAAATATAAATATATAATTGCCATGTGTACAAAGAAACCAAAAAGCAGGAACACAAAGTATGCACCCGAAAAGTGAGTCTAGAATGCATCAATAAACTATTAAAATCTGATACACTTACTTCAAAGGTTTTGCCAAAACACGCTGACCCAAGGTCACGAAACTAGTCTCTTGGTTGGACATGAACCAGGCCAAGGAAGAGACACTGCATTAAACACAAATTGTGGATCATAGAGATTTCTCACCAAATGATTTGAACAGTAGCACGAGAGAGAGGAAGAGAGGGAGAAAAAACAGCAAGAGGTAATCCAACCTTCCAGTAAACACATGTTCTCTTACACCAAGAATTGTCGGGGGCCGAAGACCATGATTTCCCCGAAATTCCTCGAGGAGATTTCGCATTTTCATTGCCTCCTCAAGGTAGTTGTCCTAGATGAAATTGAAAAATTATTCAAAAAGAAAAATAAAATAATCTTGCAAACAGGAATGAAGTAACATCTGAACAAGATCACAGTAAAAGAAAAATGACACTGAGCAAGCAATGGTATAGTCACAGTCCCCATAAGGTTTGTTATGCCACGCAATGACTAAATGCAGTACAATAAAAAGCACGAAGCATGCAGAAAAACTTTGATTCAGGCAAAAACGTGGAAAAAGCGGTCAACCTTAAGAAGGTTTACCACATTAAGTGCAATTATGCGTGAGCTTTTTAGATAAAATTTAAATCAACTCTTTCTTAAAAAAATTAAACACTTATTATTTTTTAAGTACATTTAGATACAAACATGAAACAACCATCATAAGATTACACTGGAAAATTAGTTTGTTAGAGTTGCCTTCATTTGCATACACCAACTCTAATTGCCACACTAGACCACCACACAATACGAGTCAACACCGATAGCTCCCAACAGAGGTTCACAACCTACTGCTTCTACCATAAACCTCTTGCAAGTTGCACCGATAGCCATCCCAAACACCCACGTTCACAAAAGTTCCACTTTCATGAACCATATAGATATGCACACAAATCACAAGGATCAATATCACAAGGGTCAATACAAAAATACACAAACTGAAAATCAAGCCTCACTAATAGAAACTGTACAACTTTCCGAACATTCTGTAAAAGCTCAATTTTTTACTTATTGAGCCATCCAATTATCAAAAGCAAAATCAAGTTTCTTCGACAATGGCCACCCATTAAAGCAAATAAAAAAATACAAACAGCATGCATATCTTGTACTAAACATCTAGAAGGTAACTTGCTCAATTTCAAAAGAAAATCAATATATTACCTGATTCATGTCAATTGTTTGAACAGCTTCTCCACGTGTGAAAATTATTGCATGGTTTTGATTCTCAGGTTTTCCTTCTCCCAGCTTAGGATCCCCAGGAAGTTTAATTGAAAAAATTTCCTGTCCATCAGAAGGAGTGTTGAAACCAATAACAACATAAATCAAGGCTAAAACTAAGCCAGCGATAAAGCGAGCAGCGTTGTTGTCAACCCATAGAAAGCATTGTATAACTAGTAATGTTTCTAAAATCAAGAGTTCAAACACAGAAAAAGCTAAAGATGTACATTAAATTCATCAACATGTGCAACATAATAAGATATAGTAGTTCTAAAAGTTCAGGTCACACTGCAAACCTACTTGCTCATAACAAGCATTTTATTCTTCTCCATTATGAATGCAACTTTGCTTTGAACGTAAACACTTTCCTATATCTGGTTAACCACCACACACAAGAACGATTAAGAATAATTACATTAATCTCCCCGAATACATGCTCAATTTTAAGGTCTCATCAAGATATCACTCGGTGAGACCAACTTTCTGTTAGATCAATTGTTTAATTGGTATTTTGTTCGAGGAATTGGGTACATGAATCTAAAAAATACTATCTCAACATCTCTCGTATAATGAAACTTTGAGACACAACAAAGAAAGATACATATTTGGAATATGAGTTCCTAAATGGAATACCTGATCCTTTCCATTAGCATCAGCTTTGACAAGCTTAGAATAATATTCCTTTGCCGGCTTTCCATCCTCTCCAACACTCTCCTCCACATGTATAAAGGCAACACGAAGTGCCTCGTTCCTAATAAAACAAAGATAGTGACAGTCTGCAATCAATAAAAAAAAAGGCTACATAAGAAAATTTCATGCATCTAAAGTAGATATTCCCTTTCAGTAATGTATTTAGTTTTGTTTCTTCAGCCTAGCGATGGAAGAATATTGCAAGTCAACACCATGTTTTTTGACAACCCCCAAATGTCAGTGTTACCAAGGCAACAACAGCCCAATGATACAACAGCAACAAAATGCAATGTGCCACATACGCGAATACCGTCAGTTATGCATTTTTCACTCAATGCTAAAGAAAATATCCAGTCAAATTTCCCATATTCCACTAGTCTCAGGAGTCAGGTTTTTCATTTCATCATCTTGCCCTTAGGAAAATTGAAGAATAAAGTCGGGCCCAAAATTTTTACTCGGGTTTAAATGAAAGACAGTAGCATTCCAGGATCAGAGTTCAGAAAATTCTGCACAAGCAATGAACCTAGGGTATTCAAGCATTTCTAATTTCTTTGACACCCCTCCCACGAGGAAGATAAAAACGAAGAAAGTACAGGACATGTTTGAACTCACAAAAAAATCAACAAAAACATTTTACAAAAATAAAAAGCAAATGAGATGAAACAGATATCCACATCGATTGAAACTAACTTCAAGAGCTTACCTCTGTAGAAGCAGTGCAATATCAGTTGCCTCAGGGGCTTTCCGCTGCTTTTGTTGCCCATAAATTTGGCATGAAACAACATAAGTGAATTTTATATCAGCTTGAGCACGTGCTTCATGTGACAACTCAAAGCCTTGAGTCACATAAGAACTTGTCTGAGAAGAGATGTCATCTGCGCCAGAGGAAGCACATTAGTAAGTACTGTTCTGCACAAAATTATTCAATACTAACCACTCAGGAATATATTAACCTCCTAGAGATCTCCTTTCCAAGAAGCTCTGCAGCATCAGCGCCCTTCTATAATACATCATACCGCGCACTGCATTAAACAGAAGTGGAACTCATAGAATTGAAGAAGCTACCAAAAGTCCAGTGTCTTAAGAGGCTGTACTCCAGAAAAGTAGCCGAAATAAGATTTAAGAGTGAAGATATGAATTTGCTTAAACCTGTCCTAGCTAAAGTTTGTCCCCTGTAAGATGCCCAAAACCGAAGTTCTAACGCACTAGCAGAACTTTCTTGTAGATCAGCATCACCACTGTCATTTTGGCCAATACGTTCCAAAAAGTTCTCCCATTCATCTAAAAAAAAGACAAAAAAAGTTGGAGATGGTTAAAAAACTTAAGCCTGGGAAGACAAACTATAAGGAGGAGAAAAAATAAATAAATAAATAAATATATATATATATATATATATATATATATATATTAACGCACAGATAGAGAAAAGAACTACCTTTGTAATTAGAATACAAGAACAAGAAATACCTGGGAATATCTTTTGGAGATAGAAAAGAGTAGATATTCCATCTTCGTTGTCAACCTTCAGCTCAGAGTTACTGTAAAGCACCGTTTCACTATAATACGGCGTGAAGACACTATCCCAAGCCAATACAGATCAGGAAAAGAATCAGAACGAATCACTGGCTAAACATTAAAATCTTCCAAGACAATTTAGGATATTACCAGAATGGCATCATTTCAGAGACAGGCTTAGCTGGTGGCATGCCCATGAATAATGAATTTGTAAAGAACTCCAACCTTCTTTGTGCTTCAAGGTTCTTGGGTATATTAGCTGCAGAATCCTTCACAGTCAGAAGTAGGTGCAACCTTTTCACCTGCTGCTTCTGTTCCCGAGAAAGACTATTAAAGGCAACCTAAATTTATTAAAACCAACACCAAGTACAACGAGAACTTTGAAAACTTACAATGTCAGTATCCTTCGGCCATTCTATCCTAGAAAATAGACGGCCCTCGTTTCTAGCCCTTAATAATATATTCCATGTATCGAGCTGCTCCCTGAGGACAACAAAGGGAATTAAAAAAATTACATAAAAACTTATCAATAACAAAAGGAATATACAAATCACCTCAAATCAGGGGACAGCAGCTCATGGGTAACAACGTCATATAAATCATATAATGCCTTAGCAGCACCTTTTGCAAGTTCAGGAGTTTCGTTACGCATCTGAAAAATAAACAAATTAGAGAATTAGAAATCAAAAGAAGAAAAATAACATAATAATCAACATAATAACAAATATAAATGTCTTTCAAAGTTACCAAGTTGCAATGAACGAGAATCTAAGAACATGATAATGTTCTTGAATAATAGATCATATTCAGAGAGACATACACCAGATGATTGGAAATGAAGATGTGATACAAAATGACATAATAAAAAAATGAAAAAGAGCCAAAAAAACAAGGAAATAATGAACCTAAGCATCGGATATATAAAAAAAGTTATAAAAAATTATAAGACAAATTATGAGACTTTTCAAGGAGTTCACTTATTGTGGCAGAAAATTATCGGAAAGTGATGCTCCAATGCCACGTTGCGTGGATAAAGGTAGTCAATCAAAACATAAAGTAATAATAGAAATTATTAGAACAAAGCACTGAACTAGAATCCACAAATAATCTTTTTTCCACAGTAAGTAAAACATTTCTAGATGACAAAGAGTGTGTAAGACAGTTGTGATATTCCTCTCTTTTTATTCCAGCTTTACATTTACTTTTACAGAACTCTCTTAGTATCTCGATGTGAATAGTAAGCTGAGCACAGCTCAGATGTTCATACATGATACACCAAACCCAAATCAGTTCACATGTGAAAGACGAAGCAGTCTCATCAATTCCTTGGAATAGGACTCTCAGTTCCCGTGGTAAATAAGTTAAGTTTTTTACAACAGGGAAAAAGAAATTACCAGTAGCCCAGTCAATGCGGTAAACCTTGAGAGCACCAATGGAAGCTTTTGAAGTAACAAAGTTATCACAAGAGAACCTTCTGATATACTGCTGTTAATCTCACGAAATATCCTTTCAACCCTGGCAAGGAGTGAGACTTTCAGGGAATAGTTTAAAAAAGAAGAGAATAGTACATTTGTAGTCCCATCGAGGCAAAAAAAAAGCCCTACCAAAGTCTTCCCTCTCCATCAACCAAGGAGTGCAAAATTTTTTCAATACTGAAATAACACTCTTGGACAGCATAAGCCATGTACTCATCCTTGCATACTCTGTTCCAAAGATCCACTTGTGTGTCTTTGCAATCCAGAGCTAAATCAATTGCTAATAATATCTGAAAGAATAATTGTTCCAGTGTGATTATGATAGATTGACACAAAACAAATCTTATCGCAATGATGCCTATTAAGAGAGAAACTATGTTAAAAAGGCAGCACCTTACTACTAAGGAGAAAAAGCGGCCATTGAACTAATTTAAGACTTCCGGTGTTACTCGGCATAGAGAGTAAATCCATCTCCCTGAAATAATGCAACAGAGAATAAAAGAAGCAAAACTTTAGCAGCAAAGAAGTTGAGCAAGATAAAACAGGAAGTAAATAATATAGTAATACCTATTACTCAAGTAATCTTCTTCACGCAGACTCTTAATAATTTCATTCCAAAATGGGGAAAATATAGCCGCATAGGTCTTGTAATAATCATGAGAAACCTGGGAAGCATATCAACATTCAACAAAGAAGTAGCATAATTTTTTTTATTAGAAACGAAATTTTATTAGAATAAGAAAACAAAGTACAAGTAGGCGGATGAGAAATCCGCAAAAGACACAAATAATGAAAACTACTACACTTTCGTTAATAATATAGAAATTTCAAATCCCGCACTACGTCTGATAAGTAAATGGTTAAAGTCTGTCAACTTTGTCGTCCAACTAGCGACCCTGAATTTGATCTTCTCCAAAACCTCATCTATAGACTTTGTTATGTCGGTGAAAATTCTTTTGTTCCGCTCCAACAAAATTGACCAAAATAAGGAATGAACTACCACATACCAAAAACACCTACTTTTCATCCTGGCAGGTAAACCTGGCTCCAAAAGAAACATGTCATGCGCCGTTCTTGGAAAAACCTAATCGAAAGCCAATTCCTGCAATACTTTGTTCCATTCCACTCGTAAACGAACAATGCAAAAGTAAATGGTCTTGATCCTCCTCATTGTTCCAGCATAGGCTACTCGAGTTCGGACATAAAGCACAATTAAGCCATTGTTTTTGGAACGAATCGCAGGTCGACAATTTTCCCGAAGCCACAATCGATGAGAAAACTCGAACCTTATATGATAGGTACTTTCCAGATATTAGTAAAATACGAGAAATAAGAGAAGTTGCTAATCGGAAAAAAAGAGTCATAAAAAGAACTAACAGAAAAAGACTCCGAAAAGTCCCCCAACCAAACCTAAAATCCTCTGTACCCACCTCCAAAGGAACAGTATCTAAGACCCCTAGTTGAGTGTTGAACTCAACAATTTCGACCTCATTTAAAACTATTCTGAAACGCACATCCCAAGCAAAGTTGGAACTAACCGGACACGACATTGACGAAATTGTTGCCAGGTTTGTAAAGAATCAAGGAGACCTGAAACAGAGATGGAACAATGATCCTGCCAAAAGCGAATGATATTCCCTTCTTTCAGCACCGCCTTAATTAAAAAACGAAAAGCCGGGTAAGAACCAGAGATAAATTTCCCGGAGCTTCTAAAAGTCGTATTCCTTGTCAACCCCACGTCCCAGTCATTATCTTGTAGATTGTAAATGTTCTTAATAACTTTTTTCCACAAACAATCCCTTCCCACAGAACATCTCCACTACCATTTCCCTAAAAGTGCCTTTTTCCTCAAAAAAAAAATATTCCCCAAAACCCAAACCCCCCTTATCTGTTGGTTCACAAACTTGATCCCAAGCAAATACATGACAATCCACCTCCCCATCCTCTCCGTCCCACAGAAAATCCCTCATAATTTTACCATACTTTTTGCCACATGAAGTGGCACTTTAAAGAGAGACATGAAGTACGTTGCCATTGCACTCAACACTGACACTATCAATGTTAGACGACCCCCTTGACAGGAGCGCTTTTTTCTAGCTTGCTAGTTTCTTAGGCATCTTGGAAACTACGGTTCCAGTTCCCAAAAGTAAAAGTTCCTAGGATTGCCTCCCAACAGTACCCCGAGATATTTAATTGGCCACTCCTCCTTTTAACGCCCAATCTCTAAAGCTAACCCTTCGACCTCCACTTCCGAACAATTTAATCCCAACAAAACGCTTTTTCCCAAGTTAATCTTCAATCCCGATTTCTGATTGAAATAGTTGAGTATATCCACCAAACCACGGAAATGACTCTTAGATTGGACAAAAAACAAAGTGTCATCCGCAAATTGGATGTGAAATATCTATATTTTATCTCTCCCAACTTCCAACCCCCTTACTTCTTTCAAAACCTTAGCCATATCCACCAATCGCCCCAATTCATCGATCACAAAATTAAAAAGGAAAGGGGATAGTGGATCCCCTTGCCTAAGACCTTGTTCCTTTTTTATTTTGCCACGTGGCCTTCTATTAATAAAAATCGAGAAAAGGACATTCGATACACAATCCTTAATCCACTCTCTCCATCTATCACCAAATTCTTTCTTTTTAAGCACAAAGTCTAGAAATCTCCGGTCCACGTTAACATACACCTTTTCTTTAAGCACACACACTTTCTTCATTTTTCATCTACACTCCTCTACTATTTCATTCGCGATAAGACAACAGTCTAGAATCTGTCTCTCTTTAATAAATGCACACTGATTTTTCGCTATTGTATCGCTCAAGACTTTCTTCAACTTGTTAGTTAAGACTTTAGCTAAGATTTTATACATGCTCATTATCAAACTAATTTTTTCGTTTTTATAAGAAACGATATTTTATTAATAATGTAATTAGAAATAATTACATCAGTGGACTAGTGGTTTACTTTCAACAGAAAGTACATAATATCAATGTTGTATCAATGATACACATAAGCTCAATCTCTCAATATATCTGAGATCGACACGTTCTTAAAGTCATCGTGAGTGCCGATCCACATAACAACTTTGATCTTGATTTTATCCCAACACTATTCTCTAGTGTCTTCCGTATCTTCAAAAATTCTTCGATTTCTTTCCAGCCATACTGTCCAGCATATGCCTTGAACCACCACTTGCCAAAAAGTTCTTTCCCTCGTACCAGTTAGTTGTCGTCCAAAGTCTTTAACATTGACCGCATCTTGTTTCTTCGGGATCAGACAAATGTAAATCTCATTGGTAAAACCATTAACAATGCCTCCTTCGAAGAATTCGGCAAACACCTTCATTAAATCCGCTTTGACCGTATCCCAGCAATTTTGATAAAAACCCAAGGTAAACCGTCCGATATTGGAGCTTTCGATCCATTGCTTTCAAACACTGTTTTTTGATCTCGTCCTTAGAAAACTAGTAGAAAACCATGTGAAGCTTGTAATGCCAAGTATTACTAAAAAAAAGAACTTTAGTGCCCTTCCAGAAAGTAGACTGAAATTAAACCCAGATCTCAAAACCTCTATCCACATTCCCAAGTATTACAATTGAGAAAAATATTGAGAGAAAAGAACCTGTGTATTTCATTGAAAATAATACATAAATTTAGAGTTACAATAGATATATCAAATCCCAACTATTAGGGAGAAATAAATATTAGAAAATATTACCCTACAAATTTACAAGATTATCATATCCTATCACATCAATACAACTTATTGATATCAATTTAAATTCCCATTAGATTTATCGTAATCTACACTCCCCCCTCAAGCTTGGCTATAGATGTTGATGAGACCAAGCTTGCCAACGAGAAGTTCATGAGTCAGTTCTGAAAGTCTTTTTGCAAGTAGATCAGCTAGTTGATCAGTCAGAAGTGAGAACATATTTAACACTTAGAATTCTTTCCTCGAGTTTTTCATTAATGAAATGACAATCAACTTCAACATGTTTAGTTCTAGCATGGTGAACAGGATTGTGAACAATGCTGATAGTTGATTTATTGTCACAGAATAACCTCATAGGACTTTCAAACTCTATCTTTAGTTCTTTCATCATTCTTTTAATCCAAATGAGTTCACATATTCCATGGGCCATAGCTCTATACTCAGCTTCAGCACTACTTCTTACAACAATTGTCTGTTTCTTGTTTCGCCATGTCACTAGATTTTCCCAGACAAGTGTACAATAACCCGAAGTTGACTTTCTATCAGTGATAGATCCAGCCCAATCAGAATCAGTGAATGCAGTAACCCTTCTATCATTAGTTTTTTCAAGAAATAATCCTCTTCCTGGAGTTTGTTTAAGATATCTCAAAATTCTGTATACTGCATTAAGATGACCTTGGCAAGGTGAATGCATGTATTGGCTTACTAAGCTCAGTGCAAAGGCAATATCAGGGCGAGTATGTGAGAGATAAATAAGTTTTCCAACAAGACGCTGATAACTCTCTTTATCCATTGAACCACCCTCAAACATTTTTCCTTTGTTCCCTGGATCAATAGGTGTATGACTTGGTTTACACCCCAACATACCTGTTTCCTACAGGAGATCTATAGTGTATTTTCTTTGAGAGAGAGATTCATTTCTTGCTCCTAGCGATTTCCATACCTAAAAAATACTTCACTGTTCCAAGATCTTTGACTTCAAATTGTTTTGCCATCAACTTAATCATCTCCATTTCATCATTGTCATCTCCAGTGACAATGATGTCATCAACATACACTATGAGAATGTGATTTTTCCTTTCTCAGAATGTTTAAAGAAGAGTGTATGATCTGCTTGTCCCTGTACATATCCTAATTTTTTGATTACTTGAGACAATCTTTCAAACCAGGCACGAGGTGACTGCTTCAACCCATAAAGAGATTTGTTAAGTTTGCAAACAGTCTGACTCCCCAATCTTTCTTCAAATCCCGGAGGTTGACTCATGTAAACTTCCTCTTCAAGATCCCCGTTCAGAAATGCATTTTTTATATCCAATTGGTGCAATGGCCAATCAAGATTTGCTGCCAAGAATAACAGAATTCGAATAGTATTGATTTTGGCAACAGGAGCAAACCTTTCAGTATAACCAATGCCATATGTTTGAGTGAAGCCTCTAGCCACAAGTCGGGCCTATCTTTCAAATTGAGCCATCTGCCCTATATTTAACAGTAAATACCCATTTTCATCCCACCGTAGTTTTTCCTTGTGGTAATTCGACCAGATTCCAAGTATTATTCATTTTCAAGGCCTTCATTTTCTCAAGGACGGCATTTCTCCATTCAGGCATAACAAGTGCCTCTTGAACAGACCCGGGAATTATTGTACTAGACAATCTTGAGGTAAAGGCACGAAATGATGAAGATTAATTTGAGTAAGATACAAAATTTGAGATAGGATGTTGGGTACAAGATCTCTTACCTTTTCTGACTGCTATAGGTAGATCAAGGTCAAGGGTAGTATTTGACTGAGGATCCACTACCGGTTCATTCTCTTGACTGTTGTTAGGATTCACAATTTCTTTAGCTGCCTGAGGTTTGTTCCGTCTTGAGTAGACTTTCAACTCCTGTGACAATGTTGATTCTTCCTCTGTTTCCTGTATTGGGAGATGTGCCTGAGAATCTGTGTGAGAATTTTGAGGAGAGTTTGTGTCTGGTGTTCGAGGAATCTCATGGAGTGGATAACATATGGGAAGAGATGGAGTATCCCACCAAGATTCTGTATCTAGGTTCCGCCCTTGAAGCGAAGGTGGAGGAAAGTAAGGAGTGTTTTCAAGGAAGGTGATATCACGAGAGACGTAGGTCTTCTTTGTGTGTGGGCAGTAGCATTTATAACCTTTTTGAGTGGAAGAATAACCAATGAACACAGTCTTCATGGATCGAGGATCAAGTTTACTTCTGTTGTGATTGTGGACATGAACGAAGGCCGTACAACCAAAGGTTTTTAAAGGAAGATTATTTGAAGTAGACACGTGGATATTTTTTAAGAAGAAGGGATAAAGGTGTTTCAAAGTAAAGAGTGCGGCTTGGTAAGCGATTGATGAGATAAGCAGCAGTGAGAATGGCATCCCCCCAAAGATACTTAGGAACATTCATGGTGAACATCAAGGCAGGTGCGCCTTCCAAAAAATGACGATTCTTTCTTTCGGACACGCCATTTTGTTGAGGAGTATCAACACAAGAGCTTTGATGAAGAATCCCGTTATCCAACAGATAATCACCTAGAATGGTATTGAAATATTCTTTACCATTGTCGGTTCTAAGAGTTTGAATATGGGTATGAAATTGAGTTTGAATCATTCTATGGAAATCTTTGAAAATTTTGCTTGTGTCGGATGATAAGATACACCCTCGTGAGTCGAGTATGGTCATCAATGAATGTGAGGAACCATTTTTTGCCATTTGACGTAGCACTTGGTGAAGGACCCCAAAGATCACTATGAATAAGAGAAAATGTTGCGGTTGGTGTATATGTTTTTCGAGGAAAAAAATTACGAGTGTGCTTAGCTAATGACAAATATCACAATGAAGCAAATCAAAACTTTTATTATGAATAAAGATGGAAACAATTTTTTGAGATATGAGAAACAAGGATGGCCAAGTCTATGATGCCATAACATTATTGTTCTAATACTAGAATCAGAGAGAGAAGCAACGTGAGACACTCGAGTTGGAAGACAGTCTTGAGGAATCTCGAGGTAGTAAAGGCCATTGTGAATCCTAGCACTCCAATCGTCTTCCCCGTAGTAGGTCCAGAAATTGACATGACAAAGGAACAAATTTAGCAATACAATTATTGTCAAGTGTGAATTTACTCACCGAGATCATATCGCAAGTTAGGGTAAAAACATGGAAAACTGACTTTAGGATGACATCCTTAAATAAACGTATGCTACCAAAACCAGCAACTGGAGTCATTGAACCATTAGCGATTTTCACAGAAGTATGGGCAGAACAGGGTTTATAAGTGCAAAATAAATTAAAATCGCTAGTCATATGGTCAGAGGCCCCGGAATCAACAATCCAAGAACCAATGGAATAAGAGCAGAGGGCCGAGAAAAGATTACCAGATTGAGTCATAGAACAAGAACCAACAGTTTTGTTTTGCGGTGGATTAAGTGAGGCCTGGCGGATGAGTCGACAATATTCTTCAATCTGTGCAATCTGCTCATTGGGGAAACGATCAGAATTTTCTGAGTTTCCAGGTTGTTCTTTAACAGATAGGGCTTGATAACCATGCTGTTCATTCTTTTTCTTGGGCTGCCAATTGGCTGGTTTGCCATAAATCGCCCAGCACTTGTCTTTGGTATGGCCAGGACGTTTACAATGATCGCACCAAGGCCTTTTGTGGAAATGTTGGCCAGGAAATGCAGTTTTTTGTGTGGCTAATGCAGACACATCAGGAGCATATGGTGGGATTGATGAATCATCAGAAAACATGACTTTTCTTCGCACTTCCGCGAAGCCATCGTCGAACTTCCGCGAAGCCATCGTCGGGAGATGGAAATGGGTCTTTTGCAACTACCCGACCACGAACATCATCAAGATTGCGATTAAGCCCAGCTAGAAAATCAAAGATCCGTTCTTCCTCAAGATTACTCCTGATCTTGATGCTGCAGTATGCATAAGACGAGGAATCATCACGAAACAGGTCCAGTTCTTGCCAAATATCTTGGAGGTCTGAAAAATATTTCGTTACGGATTTTTCCCCTTGTTTCATATCCTTCAATTTTGATCGGAGCTCATAGATTTGGGATGCATTTCCAAGGTCGGAGTACATCCGGCGAGCAGCGTCCCACACTCCTTGGCTGTGTGAAACCATAGATAGCGCAGACTGATTTCAGGCTCCATCGAGTTGATTAGCCAAGCAAGAACGATGGAATTTTCAGCCAACCAATTCTTATGTGTTGGGTCAGATTGCGTTTGTGGCTTTAATTCCCCTGTGAGGTAACCAAGTTTCCCACGCCCACAAATATCGATTTTTACTGATTGAGCCCACTGAAGGTAATTACGCCCATTTAATTTGTGGGTAGTGATGTGGATTGAAGAAATGTCACTATCGGAAAAGTAGTGACAGGCCCAAGAGTTTTTTATGGCATGGTTTCTTCAGAAGAGGCGGATGAAGTTGAAGACATATTAGTGTAGGATGTATTGAAACCCTAGTGCTCTGATACCATGAGAAAAATATTGAGAGAAAAAAATCTGTGTATTTCATTGAAAATAATACATAAATTTATAGTTACAATGGATATATCAAATCCCAACTATTAAGGAGAAACAAATATTAGAAAATATTATCCTACCAAATTTACAAGATTATCATATCCCATCACATCAATACAACTTATTGATGTCAATTTAAATTCCCATCAGATTTATCGTAATCTACAACAATGAATATAGCAGAGTGTCTCAAATTCGTAAGAAATAGATACTGTAATGTGATTACAAAGCCTTTAGGAGAGCAAAAATATCTTTTATCAAAAGTAAGATTTCAAAAAGATTATATTGACAAAACTTATGAAGGAATGAGCAGAAAATTTTGTCCGAGGTCAAGGAAAGAAGTAGGAAACTTTCCCCAGAAATTGGGATTAAAGAAGAATCTTAGGAGAGAAGGAAAAAATGGATATATTTAGAAACCACACAAAAATGGAAGTATCTCTTTCTTATAGGAAGGAAGATCCAGCTTTCTGTGAAGCCATATTCTCACTCAAATTATGGCAAATTAGTCAAAATAGAATGAACAAAAACATTGGAGTATTTCAAAAGCATGAAACACGCTTTACTTTACTAAAGATGCTTGAAGTTCAAGCTCATTAACCTCTTCCGCGTCAACCGGTGGTGTCAACTACTCCAGTGACAATTCTCAATCTCCGTCGATCGCCGTCTGTCGGAAGGAGAATATTCCGACATCAGAGCTGTTGAATCGCTGAATTGAATCACGACTCCTTAATAGATGATTCAAACTTGGACAGTTACATCAGCACAATTGGTGTAGATCTTAAAATACGCACGTTGGAGCAAGATGGAAGACTAATAAACTTCAGATTGTACGATTCTTGACTTGATTCATCATTCTTATCCACCAAAATTTATATTGTTGTCTATCTCCGGTGGATTTCAATTTATTTACTTGTGAGGAAGAAGCGTGGAAGGAGGTGGCGTAAGTGGATTCGGGGTTGTGTTTCTACCGTTTCATTCACAATTCTTATTAATGGAAGGCCTAGAGGTAAATTTAAGGGTGAGAAAGGACTCGGGCAATACACTTCGTCTTATGTGGACCTCCGGTTCTCTTTTTTAACTAAATTTATTAATCAATATAATATTGTTTCTTATCAAAAAACTCATTATACAACTACTATCAGTTTCACCCAAATTCAGATAATAGGAAAACTGGTGCTTCAAAGGAACAAATATTTGTACTGTCATAGAGATACCATATAGAACTTTTCAGAACTGCTATCAAATGCTGAAATTTGTGGAGAAAGAAGACACTATCAAGTCAACAACTGTAAACGGCCAAATTTGGTATTTCACATCTTCTGGATTCTAGACCAAAAGAAATACTTAAAGCCAGACAAGAACAACAAAATCATTCATCGACATTAAAACTGGATCCAATTGAAACAAAGAACACATTAATATTTGGAAAAAAAGAACTAAAAAAGAACCCTGACCTGTGATGCTTGTCTCTCAAAAGGAATCCTGGAAACCATGATTTTCCTCATCATTAAAAAGTTATGAACAAAATATTAACCAGTTAAGCATTTTCAATTACAGATGAGATTGTTAAATTCACCTTTTGATTTGTTGAGATACCATATTCCTCACAAATACTTCTGGAAAACTTACAAATCGTTTGTGCATCATTTCAACTGAACGAATCTGCATATGGAACTCTCAATAAACATATATGACTCCACTAGAGTTGGCACATAATCAAATTTGTACCTCCCCTAATCGACCCCTTGCACCCATCACAGCACCATAAATTGCAGACAGTAGAGTATACCAGATATGAATATCCATGAGATAAATCTGCACATTCAATGGTCATGGAAGAGAGAGACTGATCACAAGAAATATAACAAGTGATCATAACTACCATTAAAAAACATAAAAATGTCATAAAAGTTGCGAAAAAGGCTTAGGACCAAGCACGTGCAAATCAATGGAATTTGACTTGCAACAACTGATAGTGAAATATTTATGTTGAGTGGAGAAAATGAAAATCAAAGGCTAAGGAAGTCAAACCACAAGGAAACATTTGCAGCACTGGTTGACCAAAGTAACAGAAATATTAAGAATCATTTTTCAGACTAAACAGTATTGACCAGGAGTTGACAGAAAGGACAATTTCAGTACACTTTCTGCTGGAGCTTCCATCAGAGATAATGCACCATGTAATGGTGATTGTGGCTAATAGTACGCTTGGAAATATGTTTTTGAGCTGATTGTAGTGACAAATCGAATTAATGGGATGCTATATTTCTACAGATTCAATGGTGTGCCAAATAGTTCTACCAAAAAGACACTTTCTAAGGTGTCTACACTAATGCTCCAAAGTGAACTACGGAACTGATTTGTCTTCTTCCTGTCGATGATAATTATGGTGCAGTGGATTCATAACAAAGTGTGGAGTAATCTTGAGGCTAATTATTGGTAGAAGTGAGCAGCAAACAAGCATATGCATGAGAAGATTTTAAATAAGGTAGATTTGGCGAATGCATATTTGTAAAAGAGCAGAATTCCCGTTGGCATTCAAAAAAAGCTCAAGGACGAGAAAATTAGTCCTTTCGGAATTCTCAAGATGAATGGTGATGCTACTTACAAAATTGATCTTGCAGTTGACATGAAAATATAACTCTTCCAACATCACTGATATCTTAGAGTACTTTACACTAAAGGAGCTCTCTTTGCACCAATAAAACCAGGGGACAAGTTTTCTTTGAGATGAGATTTATGCTCATTTAACAAGTTTCCCTTTCTTATAGATAGTTTTCTTTTTTGATATTTTTGAAAAATATTTTCTAAGTTACCTAGTTGTATCAGAACTATTCATAATAGGTCACAACTTTGGTTCACAAGTATTTCGTTTGAAATACTTATTCAGTTGTGCAAACATGTTTCGAGAATTTTTTTTAAAACGTTAATTTTATAAATGAAAAAAATATTGTGCAGTGATTTTGCTATGCTAGTTGAAAAAGATATTATAAAAAAATAGATAGTTATTGTAAGAAGATGATTTCACGCACGAACAGCGTGGTTCATTGAATAAACAATATTCCAAAACGTGATGCATAACAAATTTCTCAAAAGATATTCACTAAGAATCAAAAGATGTTGCCTGAGAAGAAATTTTTTATCTCAAGGTATAAACTGAATAGAGTAAGCCTAAAATATTGGTTTTTTTTCCTCACACAATCTATTTTCTTTGACTCAAATATGTATATAACAATGAATAATAGAGTTAACATTTACATATGCTCAAATCACATTGCAATCTCCACGATAGATACCAAGCAATAACAGTTTATCATATCGAAATGACTGGAACATATATATGTTTCTCATTAATTGAGCTGTCACATGTATGTTGCGAGGAATTCCTTCACAAAGTAAACAAATGATTTAAGAAAGAGGATGGAATACTTACAGCCACAACAGGTGCCCACAAACTAGCAACAGTCAACACATTATGGTTGTCTGCAACAAATATCAAAATAAGAGAGCATCGGAGACTACTAAATAAACTTTATTTCTGAAGGACCAAAAGGAAGCTTCAACTCAAAAAAACATGTATAGGATATAAGTAGATTTAGGACCAGTCCATAAATTTAAGAAAATACTGATTACTTATAAGAAGATTTAAAAAAGCTAAACTAGACCGTCGTGCGACAAGAAAAAGCTTACAACAACCTATATTTTATCAACAAGAAATAAATGGAGTCCGGCCTACTATTTTAATAAAGTTTAGTTTCATATAAAAAAAAACAAGAAATAAATGGAGAGTAGCTCCTACAAGTGAACAGAATATTAAGCCATAGAAAACAACATAAAAGGAGAAAAGTGCATGTGAGGAATGCAATGAATCAACAAGAAACTTGAGGGGTCAGTGAAACAGCCATTCCAGAAATCACTGGCATACAGATAAATCTTTTCCATGCAAAGCACAAGCACCGCAAGCATGCATAAAGCACAGCAGAACTATTGAACAAAAGATTGGTTTCATGCTCCCTTGAGATTGGGGTTGCTGGAAACCTGATATGTGAACGGGGCACCTATACAATGCCTCTGAAACTGTATTTTATTCCACAAAACTATGCAGGTTTGATGAAGAACTGGATTAAGTCAGTAACAAAACCAGAGGTACCACTATGGTTGAAGTGGTATGCAGCGGCCAGTATCAGAGACCCCCCAAAAGAGACTGGAGGAACAGCAGGTCAAGCTACCGCATTTCCTCAGGGGTGGTGGCATGCTGCTGCTAAAACACACATTGGGCAACACAGTAATGAGGAGGCCAGCAGGTGGACTTTGGATGACTGCCAGAGGGTCACTGGAGATTAACAGTATTGCGGTGGATACAGATAATATTTGATGAAATGGATTAGCAAAAATAGGATGGTGAAGTAGAATTTCTATTGGAAAATGAATGAAGAGGAATGAAGAGGAATACCCATAGGAACATACTACAGCCAGCAGAAGTTGGGCTGCTGCAAAGGTAGTGGAACTACCTGGAAGCAAATGGGGTACCTGTGTGGACTTTATTAAAAAAGCATCCAAAAGCCATAGGGGAGACCACACTGACTGAGGAATGGCCAAATTGCATAAGAAGATTGATGACGATTAGGTTTCTGAAAGTTGTTCGAAGAAGAATAGGCCTTGGAATGGCCTGCAGAGTCAAAAACTTGAAATTGATACCTTGAAGACTTTTGCCTAAGAAGCTCACTGCTTCGCATTGCTAATTTTCTAGGGCGTGAAGGTAGTAAAAAGAAATTATCTGGATTGGATAAAGCTTTGGGCAAACGCAACCGCTGACTTCACAAAAAATATAGACCCTGGGTATGGGTATCGGCATGGGATGGAATCATAAAGTTTCTAATCCAGGATGGCTGACTAGGATATAGCGGATTGGTTGACCAGAGAGAGACCCAATAATGATTCAAATGATGCTGTCAACACCATAATCCATGGACAAATCAATGAAGGTCGGAACTGGAAATACTACACTTGAAAGTTCAGAAGGGATTAGATATGCATAAATAGGGTCCAATTACAAGTCCATGTGTTGAGAGACATAAAGAGGCCTTCATTGAGTTAGTTGAAGACAAATGGGTTGAGTCTTAATTGTTGAATAATATATTGAATTATTATTATTATCTAATAAGTAGATAATGGAATATTATATACCATGTAGATAAGATAGTGATTTATCTTTATTTGTATTTTAAACTCTTTTAGATTAGGATATTTTGAATTCTTCTAGATTAGGATAGCTTATGATTACTTCTTCTTTAAATATCATGTACAGAACAACGTTGAACAATACAATGGAAAACGTTTGTTTTCTCCCAAGCTCGATCCTCAAAAATCACAAGGTATCAGAGCTATAACAGAAAATCCACTACGGAATGGCTTCCTCATCCAAATCTTCAGCTTCCAGATCCGCAACTCCAGTAGTCCCATCACTCTGGCGGCCGCCGATGCTTCCTCCATCCCGATCTGTTGCCACAAATTAAATGGTCAAAACTACCTCAACGATCACAATCTATAATGATGTTTATCTGTGGAAGAGGAAAAGATGAATTCATCACTGGTACGTCGAATCACCCTGAAAAATCCGAATCCAAGTTCAGGGCCTAGAATTCCAAAAATTATATGGTAATGTCTTGGTTGATCAACTCCATGATGACTGAAATAAGTGAAAATTTTCTCTATACCACCGCCAACGAGATATGGGAGGCCGCCCGTGATACGTATTCATCCAAGGATAATACATCATAATTGTTTGCTTATGAAAGCAACCTTCAGGACCTCCGTCAAGGTGACTCCACTACTACAGTGTATTTTAATTCCCTCACTCGGCTATGGCAACAGATTGACCTATCCGATACTCATGAGTGGAAGTGCCCTAATGATGGTGGTCTATATCGTGTGATTGAGGAAAGGAAACGCATCTTCAAATTTTTATCAGGCCTCAACACTACACTAAATGAAGTGCGCGGACGGATATCAAGCACAAAACCTCTCCTTGGTCTTCAGACTGTTTTTTCAGAAGTGCGTCACGAGGAAAGTCGCAATAAGTCATGTTGGGTCCTCCAGTTCCTCCATTGTCTGTCGATGGTTCTGCACTAGCCACACATAATCATTCGTTCTTCACTACCGATGATTTTGGTGTCGCATATGAAGACACTGTCGTCCATGGTGCCCCAATTCCTGAAACGCACTCATAGGCTGGAAACATGTTAAAAAATCCATGGGAAGCCTGTGGATTGGAAGCCAACACGTGAAAGATGAGCCAATGCAGCAGAAACAGAATTAACATTCTGTAAATCAGCAACCTCAACAGCCTTTCACCAAAGAACAACTCGAACTACTCCAAAAACTATTTGGTCAGAATACTCTTGCCACTTCTCCTTCACTCACTGGCACTAGTAATATGGCTCACGTAGGTATTTTCTCATTTGCTTCGACTGCTCAACATGAACTGTTATCTTGGATAGTAGATTCGGGTGCGTCCGACCACATGTCTGGAAATATGAACTATTTTCAATCCTTTAGCCCATGTAATGCCTTCGAATACAGTCCAAATTGCAAACGGATCATTATCTAGAGTTGTTGGTTATGGATCCATTCAATTGACTGATGATATTCACCTTCGTACAGTTTAATTTGTACCAGATCTTGCATGTAATTTGTTGTCTGTAAGTAAGCTCGGTAATGATCTCAGATGCACAGCTAAGTTCTTTGTTGATTCGTGTGTTTTCCAAGATTCGGCATAGGGAGGAAGATTAGCAGTGCTGATCTTTGTGCTGGACTGTATCTTCTCAAGATGAATGTTTCCAAGAGTTCCCCAACCCCAAGACCTTCCCAGCTTTTTTGTTCTCATTCCTTTTTCAATGTTGAACAGGGATAGTGATATCTTATTGTGGCATTATCGATTAGGCCATCCAAATTTTTGGTATCTTGGCTAGTTGCTTCCTTTTTTGTTTAATAATAAAAGTTTGCATTTTCTTAAATGCGATATTTGTCAATTATCTAAACATACTCGTACAACTTTCACGCCTAATCGTTACAAACCATCAAAACCCTTTTCTCTTATACACGGTGACATCAGGGGTCCCTTCAATGTAAAAATATGAGTGGCACTCGCTGGTTTATTTTATTTGTCGATGATCATACATGTCTTTCGCGGGTGTTCTTGATTAAAGATAAATCAGAGACTTCACAGATTTTCAAACATTTCCACACCATGGTTCAAACACAAGTTTCTACCCATATTCAAATTTTACGAACAGACAAAGCAAGGGGGTACTTCAATTTTGTTTTGGGGGGTTACTTGCAAACGCATGGGATTATTCAATTTTACGAACAGACAAAGCAAGGGAGTGCTTCAATTTTGTTTTGGGGGGTTACTTGCAAACACATGGGATTATTCACCAAAGTTCTTACGTTGATACACCCCAACAAAACGGAGTGTATGAGCGAAAAAATCGTCACTTCCTTGAAGTTGCTCGATAACTTCTTTTCACTATGAATGTCCTAAAGTCCCACTGGGTGATGCCATCCTCTCAGCCACTTACCTCATTAATCAAATGCCCTCTCGAGTCCTAAAATTTCAAACCCCCATGCAATGCTTCCAGAAAGTTTTCCCCTAATCACACCTTCACGAGATTCCCCTTAAGGTTTTTGGTTGCTCGTGCTTTGTTTACACCCACTCCCATAATTGTGGCAAACGCGAACCACGTGCTATCAAGTGCATATTTCTTGGTTATGCTCCTAACCAGAAAGGGTACAAGTGCAAGAAACTTAAGTGATCAGAAGACACTAGAAACTCAGAACCTAGAGAGAGAATTTTTTGAAAATGCTCTCTCCTTCATTTAGCCCTCGCTCAATCGGGTTCTTCCACTATTCGATCAGCACTTCATTTCTTGATTTTCGTCGACCGCACCTTCCCTCAGTCACCGGCGCTGGCAGTCGGCCGTCGGCGACCTCTACCCTCACACATTTTCTCGCCGTTCCTTCTGAAAATGCTTCGTTCCCTGCTCGTTATCTTTGCTGGCATATCTCTTTTTCTTATCTTGTCCGACTACCTAGTCTCATCACCGACCATTACCGAACTTATTTGGAATCCTACCGCAATTTCAAGACATATTTTAGCTACGTGCTCTTTTTCTTCTTGTTCCCCTCTTTGTCCGATATTTAATGTTGTCATAAACTTCCAGTGCCAAATACCTTTTAACCTCTTCGATCAACAGTACAGTAACCACAGCTAAATCATCAGTCATGAACAGAGGAACGAATCGGGTTAATTTCAGGACAGTTTGCAAGGTTAAAATAGAGCAGAAATTGTTTCTAATAAGCAGTGGTAGGAGGGGCTTTACTGTGTGTATGAAGGAGAGAACTAGAAATGCGAGCATGAATTGAAAGTGGATTTGGAAAGCTTGGATTGGATCTTGTTGAAATTGTGGGGATACATTAACAAACCTCAATCATGTTCTAAGTTTAATAGATTCAGAGGAAGAGAAGCAGTAATATCTATGCAGAAAATTGTGAATGGCCGAGGAAGCTATCTCGAAATCTCTAAATTTGTCTGGAAGGGAAAGAAGCAGTGCATCGTCATACCAAGTGGGCGAATTGATTGGGGATGGAAATGGGTGGCACGCAATCTATCCAGATTTACGAAGAAAAGAAGGGATAATGTAATGCGCATTAGTGAAGGAAGAAAACTTATGGAACAATCACAAAAGCTTGGAAAATTGTGCCAAACCACATTAAACAGGGGATTATAGAAGATGATACTTATGATCAATTACCAGCATGTATGGTTAAGGATTGGAGTAAAGCTCTCTGCATCACAAGGGAATGTGTCAATACATCGTGGGATTTGGTACTCTTGGGAAGGCGGTCCAGAGAATTGCTGAAATATTTCCATATCAAGCCAACAAAGCAATATGGTGGCCACACAACGAAGAGGATGCCTCCTTTTATCTGCGAATGAAGAAATGCTTTCTGGAGAAAAAAGTTACCTTGTCATTTGAGAGATGGAGGCAGCAAATCAACTGTGAAGATGAAGTGTTTGAAAGATGTAATAGGTGGGTGCGTTTATTGGGGTTACCTTGGGAATAATGGTCCACTGCTCTTTTCAAAAACATAGGAGAGCAATGTGGAGGTTTGTTGAGCATCAGTCAAGACACTATACAACTAAAAGATTTGTCGGCGGCAAAAAATCAAAGTGGTGGGACTTGAAGGTGGGTTCATCAATAGAAACATGAAGATCTCAACTCAAAGAGGACCAATGGTTATTCGCATTGTAGTGGATTCGGTCAACATAGCAGCATATGAAACTTATGAAAAAAGATCTTATGCTCTAGTGGTGGTTAATGGTGCTAAACTGTTGGCAGGATGGGATATAGCGAAAAGATTCAACGGGAACGGTAGCAATGTAGTACCTTCAAGTGACATTGGCAAAATGGATTCGGATCAACACAAACTTCAGCAAACAAGAAATGAAGAAGGATCCGGCGAGCTCAAGCAGAAAGGTCAAAAATTGAGGTCAGCGATCACAGTTCAACCCAAAGGATAAGAGATAGTGGGCACATTACAAAATTCAGATGGAAGAGGTTGCGTTTCTGAACCATGGTATCGAGGGCGGCAAATCAAGATTCTTAAGAAGTTAAGGCCGAAAGGAGATAGTGAATTTCTGAAAGGGACGATTGAATCGGTGAATAATCTATCGATCACGGAGGCACGTCATGCACACACAGAGGAGGAGATAATCACAAAAGAAAGAAAGTTTGAGTTCGTTTATCGTAGGAAACTTCTGAAGTCAAAAAATGAGTCAATTGACTCCAGACAAGGAGGAGATCCGAAGCTTACATTCATCGAGGATGGGAAAGATACACTGGATGGAGATGATGGGAAATGGGAGGACAAACTACCAGAAGGAGTAATCGATGATATCTCAGACGAAGGATGCGAATCCAGTGAAGTTGACAGTCATATTTCAGTAACTTCAGAGGAGTCGACTATGCATTCCATGGAACTCGAAGATTTAGGGGATTTTTTTGAATTATATCCGAGTAAGGTTTGCACTGTACCCAATCTTTCTTATCTTGATCAAAATTCTCTCTATTCTCTTCCCTTGTTGGTCTCAAATGTGGGGTTGGTGGGAGGGGTAGACAATAAAGGAAGGGTGGGGAATTCGCCATTGTTTGAAGAGTCGGGTATGTCGGGGAACAACGCCTTAGGGCAGCAATATGGGATGGAAGCACTAAGCAGGAAGGAGATGTGAGGGCATGGAGATGCTGGAAAATAAGTGGGAGGTTGAAAATAGTGTCTATCTAAGATGGGTGTAGAAAAAGTGGAATTTTCGGATGATCAAGAAAACAGGAAGGATGGTGGAGAGACAAAAGTGTAGGTTCATATAGAGTGCGAGGGTTGTTGAAGTGAATCGATGAAAGTTTTTTCATGGAATATTAAAGGTGGGGGTTCAGCAAGACGTAGGGGATTGATACTTGTCGTCCTTGTTAAAGAAAAACCAGATTTAGTTGTGCTGCAGAAAATCAAAAGAGAGGTGGTGGATAGGAGTTTTATTGCAAGTATATGGAAATCAAGGTTTGTGGAGTGGGTTACTTTACCTGCAGTTGGTCGGTCAGGGGGAATTTTGATTATGTGGGATCCAAGGTTCAATTTTTTTTTTATAAGAAACGATATTTTATTAATGATAATGTTAGAACAAATTACATCAGTGGACTAGTGGTCCACTATGTGATGAAGTACATATTACGAAATTGTTTCAATGATACACAAAAGCCCAATCTCGCAATATATCCAATATCGAGACATTCTTGAAATCTTCATGAGTGTCAATCCACATAGCTACTGTGATCTTGATTTTTTCCCAACAATGTTCTCTAGTTTCTTCCTTGTCATCAAAAATTCTTCTATTTCTTTCCAGCCATGCTATCCAACATGCATTGAACCACGACTTGCCAAAAAGTTCTTCCCCTCTTACAAGTTAGCTGTCCTAAGTCCATAGCAAATAAATCCCTTGTTGACTTCAGTATCACCCAAACCAATTAAAGTTCTTGCAAAGCTTTAGCCCACAATATGTTCGTGAATGGACAATGGATGAGCATATGATCCTGAGTTTCTGTGTCATTTCTACACAACACACCAATTTGGGCAAATAGCAATTTTGGGCCACCTTATTTGCATCATCTCTGAGGTCGGTAGCTTACCCTGAGTTGCTGTCCATGAGATTACTTGAATTTTTTTTGGAACCGGAACCTTCCAAATTTTATTGAAAAGAGGAAAAATCGGAAAGCGACAAGGAGGAAAAAAAGACTCGAATAATGATTTGACCGAAAAATCCCAGAAGAATCCCCTCTCCATACTCGAAAATCATCTACCCATTGGATCAACCTAATTCTCTCTAACAAACCTAGTAGGTCGGACAATTGTAAAAGTTCATCATCTCTGACTGCCCTCCTAAAATTAAAATCCCAATATTGAGTAGACATGGCATTATCGAAAAAGACAAAGTGAGAAATAGACTTCGGGTATATTAGGGAAATAAACTTCCAAGGGCACTTGAACGTAACGTTTTTTGCCAACCCCACATCCCACCATTCTCTTGTAAACCACAACTTACAATAATTTTCTTCAAAAGTGTTCCATCTTCCGCACAAAATCTCCACCACCACTTCCCCAACATTGCCTTGTTTCTCAAAATACCCACTCCACCTTTTTCCTTAGGTTTGCACACTTGCTTCCACGCGACTAAGTGGCTATGCACATCTCCATCTGCTCTATCCCAAAAAAAAATTTCTTCAAATATTCTCGATCAATTCCGCTATTCCTTTAGGCATTCTAAAACGAGACATATAATATATCGGAATCGAATTTAAAACCGATGATATCAATGTTAATCTTCCCCCTCTTGACAAAAAAGCTTTTTTCCAACTTGCCAATTTTTGGACATCTTAGCCACAATGGGTTCCCAAAACGAAGATTTTAACGGATTTCCACCTAAAGGCATTCCCAAATAAGTAATAGGCCAACTCTCCTTACCACATCCAATTTGTCGTGCCAACAGTTAAACTTCTCTTGGTTCACAATGGATACCCAACAGCGCACTTTTTTCCCAATTGATTTTTAATCCAGACATATTACAAAATGATCTCACAACTTTGACAAAAAACCTGATAAGTTCCTCACTCCTCACAAAGAATTGTCGTCCGCAAACTGAATGTGAGATATCTCTACCTTGTCTCTACCCACCTCAATCCCCTTTATAAGATTTCTTTCCTTAGCTTTGTCAATCAATCTCCCTAATACATCAACTACCAAATTAAACAATAAAGGAGACAATGGATCTCCCTGTCTAAGCCCTTTATGCGCCTTAATTTTGTTCTTAGGCATCCCGTTAACCATAACCGAAAATGATACGTTCGACACACATCCTTTGATCCATTTTCTCCATCTCCCTCCAAACCATTTTTTCATCAAAACAAAATCCAGTAAATCCCAATTCACATTGTCGTAAGCCTTTTCGAAGTCCACCTTAAACACCCATTCTTTCTTCTTCTTTCTCCTTCCCTCTTCAAGTAGTTCATTGGCTATAAGGCCACAGTCGAGTATCTGTCTTCCCTCCACAAAAGCATTCTGAGATTCTGATATTGTCTCTGATATCACATTCCTGATCCTGGCAGTTAAGACTTTTGCTATTATCATATACAAAGCTTGTTGTGAGGCTTATCGGTCTGAAATCCTTCACTTTGACAGATTCATTTTTTTCCGGATCAAACAAATATATGTTTCGTTGGTAACACAATTTATGATTCCGGTTCGAAAGAACTCATCGAAAACCTTCATGATATCTCTTTTGACTAAATCCCAGCATTCTTGAAAAAAAGCCAAAGTAAACCCATCAGCCCCTTGGAGTTGTGTGATCCACCTTTAGTGGATGGAAAGTTCACATGGTCGGATTTAAGGGATTCACCAATTTGTTGCAGATTGGACAGATTCTTGTTCACGACATGATGGACTGAAAATTATCCATTTTATAGACAAACAATCTTGCCAAGAATCACATCAGATCATTTCCCAGTGGTCTTGGATTTGGAAAAAATTAAGTGGGGTCCGACGCCTTTTAGATTCGAGAACGTGTGGTTGAGGGATAAAAGTTTTAAAACTTTAGCACTATCGTGGTGGAACAATGCGGAGATTGAAGGATGGGAGGGATACAGATTTATGAAGAAACTTAAGGCGATGAAGGTTGAAATTAGAAGATGGAATGATGAGGTTTATGGGATGGTGGATATGAAATTAGCGGAGTTAAGACGAAAAATCAGCATATTGGATGAATTAGAGAGCGGGGATCGGGGATCGGAGGAAGAAGTATCGAATGAACGAAAAGAAACAAAATGGTTGTTAAAAGAGTTGATATGTCGAAAGAATCAAATCAATTATCAAAAAAGCAAGATAAAATGGATTAAGGAGGGGGATCAAAATACAAAATTTTTTCACTCACTTTTAAATCAGCGGAGGAGTAAGGCTACCATTAACAGAGATTACGAGTGATGAGGATGAAATTGTCTCCATTATTTTGCAGTTCTTTAAGGAGTTGTATGGTTTGACAGATGCGAGAAGACGTTGGGGGATTGAAGGAGTGGAGTGGTGCCCCATTGATGGTATTTTGAATCGAGAGTTAGAGAAGCGGTTCTTGGAATAGGAGGTCAAGAAAGCAGTTTTTCAGTGTGATGGTGGTAAGAGCCCGGGGGCTGATGGGTTTACTTTGGCTTTTTTCAGGAATGTTGGGATATAGTCAAAAGAGATATAATAAAGGTTTTCGATGAGTTTTTTCGAACCGGAATCATAAATGGTGTTACCAACGAAACATATATTTGTTTGATCCGAAAAAAAAAAGAATCTACCAAAGTGAAGGATTTCAGACCGATTAGCCTCACAACAAGCTTTGGATAAGATTATAGCAAAAGTCTTAACTGCGAGGATCAGAAATGTAATAACAGATACAATATCAGAATCTCAGAATGCTTTCATTGAGAGAAGACAAATACTCGGCTGTGGCCTTATAACGAATTAACTTTTTTTTGAGTAGAAACAATATTTTATTAGAATAATTATAACGAGTGAACTACTCGAAGAGGGAAGGAGAAAGAAGAAGAAATGATGGGTGTTTAAGGTGGATTTCGAAAAGGCTTACGACAATGTGAATTGGGAATTCCTGGATTTTGTTTTGATGAAAAAGGGGTTTGGAGGGAGATGAAGAAAGTGGATCAAAGGATGTGTGTCAAACGTATCATTCTCTGTTATGATTAACGGGAGGCCAAGGGGAAAAATTAAGGCGCATAAAGGGCTTAGACAAGGAGATCCACTGTCTCCTTTATTGTTCAATTTGGTAGTGGATGTGCTGGGGAAATTGATTAACAAAGCTAAGGTAAGGAATTTTATAAGGGGATTGAGGTTGGTAGAGACAAGATAGAGATATCTCACATTCAGTTTGCGGACGACACACTATTCTTTGTGAGGAATGAGGAACGTGTAAGGTTTTTGGTTCAAGTTGTGATATCATTTTGTCAAATGTCTGGATTAAAAATTAACTGGGAAAAAATGCTTTGTTGGGTATCCACTATGAACAAAGAGAAGTTGAACTGCTAGCACAAGAAATTGGATGTGGTAAGGAGGTTTGGCCAATTACGTATTTGGGAATGCCGTTAGGTGGAAATCCGTTACAAGCATCGCTTTGGGAACCCATTGTGGCTAAGATGTCGAAAAAATTGGCAAGTTGGAAAAAAGCATTTTTGTCAGGGGGAAGATTAACATTGATATCATCGGTTTTAAATGCAATTCCGATATATTACATGTCTCTTTTTAGGGTGCCTAAGGGTATAGCGTAATTGATGGAGAAGATTTCAAGAATTTTTTTTTGGGATGGAGCGGATGGAGATGTACATAGCCACTTGATCGCGTGGGAGCATGTGTGCAAACCTAAGGAAAAAGGCAGATTGGGTGTTGGGAATATTATCTTGAGAAACAAGGCCGTGTTGGGGAAGTGGTGGTAGAGATTTTGTGCGGAAAATGGGACGTTGTGGAAGAAAATTATTGCAAGTATATATGGTTTACAAGAAAATGGGTGGGATGCGGGATTGGCAAGAAATGTTACGTTCAAGTGCCCTTGGAAGTTTATTTCCCGAATATACCCGACTTTTAAGCATCGCGTCTCAATTGAGGTGAGAGGAGGTAACAAGGCTAGATTTTGGGAAGATAGGTGGTGGGGGGATTCTTCTTTCAAAGGACTTTTTCCAGCACTATTTCGGTTATGAGCAGTTCATAATTTGCCTATTTTTCACTTTTTCCATTTTGATAATGCCACGTCTACTCAATCATGGGATTTTCATTTTAGAAGAGCGGTTAGAGATGAAGAGATTTTCCAGTTGTCCGAGTTATTAGGTGTGTTAGAAACAACTAGGTTAATTGAAGGGGTAGATGATTTTCGTGTGTGGAGAGGGGATTCTTCAGTTATTTTTTCGGTCAAATCTTTCTTCGAGTCTTGTTTTCCTCATACTCGTTTTCCCGTTTTTCCTCATTTCAATCAAATTTGGAAGGTTCCGGTTCCAAAAAAAATTCAGGTATTTTCGTGTACAGCGACTAAGGGTAAGCTACCGACCTCGGAGATGACGCAAAAAAGGTGGCCCTCAATTGCTATTTGCCCAAATTGGTGTGTATTGTGTAGAAATGAAACAGAAACTCAGGATCATATGCTCATCCATTGTCCATTCGCGACCGGATTGTGGGCTACAACTTTGCAAGAGCTTGGATTGGTTTGGGTGATGCCGAAGTCAATAGAGGATTTATTTTCTATAGATTTAAGACAGCTAACTGGCAAGAGGGGAAGAATTTTTTGGCAAGTCGTGGTTCATTGCATATGCTGAATAGTATGGCTGGAAAGAAATAGAAGAAATTTTAATGACAAGGAAGAAACTAGAGAACATTGTTGGTGGAAAATCAAGATCACAGTTGCTATGTGGATCGGCACTCATGATGACTTCAAGAATGTCTCGATATTAGATATATTGCGAGATTGGGCTTACGTGTATCATTAAAACACCCTTGGTGTTATGTACTTCATGATGTAGTGGACCACTAATCCACTAATGTAATTTGTCCTTATCATATCATTAATAAAATAACGTTTCTTATAAATAAAAAAAAGGGTACAAGTGTTATTCTCCCGTCACAAAAAAATTTTACTCTTCCATGGATGTTACCTTTTTGATTCTGCATCGTTCTATCCCAATACATTGGTTCAAGGGGAGTCTTCAAACGATGAACTGCTACATTGGGAACCCACAACACCAATACCATACATTGAACCGATCCCCGAACCATCTTGTCCCTCCATCAAT
Source organism: Primulina tabacum (assembly GCF_025594145.1). Taxonomy (NCBI): domain Eukaryota; kingdom Viridiplantae; phylum Streptophyta; class Magnoliopsida; order Lamiales; family Gesneriaceae; genus Primulina; species Primulina tabacum. Next base: position 17,844,709 of record NC_134552.1, read on the forward strand.
GAGCAAGCTGAAAAAAATATAATTAGCCCACTACCTCATATATGTTCCTGAAGGATACATCATCAAAAGAATGTACAGCCTGTACAAAATCAACTTGTTTATGACTACTCTCCGTTGTCAAATTCAGAAAAAACCACACAAGGTACGTCTGATCCCGATACCCCGGCGTCTGAGTACATTGAACCTGATGATAGACCAATTGCTGTGAGGAAGGGCGTCCGAACATGTACAATGCATCCTATAAGTGATTTTGTATCACTTAAACGCTTTTCCCTGTATATCGTGCTTTTCTTTCCACTATAGACTAGATTTAGGTTCCAAGGGACATTGATGAAGTTCTCAGTCATCCGAACTGGAAAGCGGCTGATTATGATGAAATCAGAGCACTGGAGAAGAATAATACATGGCACATTGCTGATCTCCCAGCTGGAAAAAACCTTGTTGGATGTAAATAGATCTTCACAATTAAACATAAGTCCGATGGAAGTATAGAGTGGTTCAAAGCAAGACTTGTGGCTAAAGAGTATACACAAACTTATGGTATTGACTACCATGAAACTTTCGCTCCTGTTACCCGACTCAACACTGTTCGAGTTCTATTGTCCATTGCAGCCAACCTAGACTGGCCTTTGTATCAGCTTGATGTTAAGAATGCATTTCTCAATGGTGATCTTGAAGAAGAAGCGTACATGAACATTCCTCCGGGATTTGAATCAATATATACGAAAAATAACGTGTGCAGATTGAGAAAGTCACTATGTGAAACACTCTAAAGAAGGGAAGATTGCTACCATTATAGTGTATGTGGATGACATTGTACTTATAGATACAGACGAAATGGCCCCCGTGAAACTGATTCACTCAAAAGAATTTGAAATGAAAGACATTGGCACTTTAAAGTATTTTTTGGGAATGGAAGTGACAAGATCATCTTTGGGTATCTCAATTTCACAACGAAAATATGTTCTTGACTTACTGAAAGAAACTGGTATGTTAGGGTGCAAACCTGAGGGTGCTCCGAAGGATCCAAACATCAAGATAGGTATTAAAAAAGACAGTCTTCCTATTGATAAGGGGAGATATCAAAGACTAGCAGGCAAACTTATATACCTAGCACATACACGACCGGATATTGGATTTGTGGTTAGTGTTATCAGTCAATTCATAAATACTCCGACAGAAAAACACTTGGATGTTGCATATCGGGTGTTTAGATATCTAAAAGGGACACCTGGCAAAGGACTACTCTTTAGGAAATCATTTATCCGAAAAATCAAAATGTATAGTGATGTTGATTGGGCTAGATCTCCTACAGACAAACGTTCCACGTCAGGATATCGCACATTTGTATGGAGGAACTTGGTGACATGGCGGAGCAAAAAGCAACCTGTGGTAGCTCGTAATAGCGCTGAAGCAGAGTTCCGTGCATTGTCTAACGGAATTTGTGAAGGAATATGGCCCAAGAGACTTCTCGATGAATTAAAGATGGAAGATGGTCATCCTTTAGAAGTATTGTGCAATAATCAAGCTGCCATCAGCATCTCAAAAAATCCAGTCCATCATAACCTAACAAATCACGTTGAGGTTGATCGACATTTCATTAGTGAGAAGATAGAAAAGGGGATGATAGATCTCGGCTACACTCCTACCCAGTTGCAAGTTGCAGATATACTTACGAAAGCACTTCACATGCCCATTTATGAATATTTGAGTTCCAAGCTTGGCATTATCAATTTATATGACCCTACTTGAGGGGAGTGTTGAATAACATATTGAATTATTACCTAATAAGTAGATAATGGATTATTATCTAGTAAGTAGATAAGATAGTGATTCTTTGTTTGTATTTTAAACTCTTTTAGATTAGGATATTTTGAATTCTTCTAGATTAGGATAGCTTATGATTACTTCTTCTTTACATATCATGACATAACAACGTTGAACAATACAATGGAAAATTTTTGTTTTCTCTCAAACTCGATCCTCAAAAACCACATTAATAAATCATTGATTGGCCAAGTCCCAAGCCAGTAACATGCAAAGAAGACCAACTGACGACCAATGGGGTTGGGAAATGGCAAAATTGATATAGTATGAAAGATGTCATTCTCTTTATCTCACATTAGTTGAAAATGAAAATTTAAAATAATTTATATGGATTACAATGGACTCATGTACCAAAATGCGTTGACCATTTTCGTAAAATCGATGACAAATATGAAATAATTGTTACATGAACCCATTATGCAGTCACGTTTGTGCAGGCGAGGGCCCGACGCCTGACAAAGAAGTTTAATATGGAGAAGTGAAGACAAAAGTCTTGCATATAGGAGCAACTTGGGTTAGTCATCTTCGTAAAACAAGAACAAATATGAAGTAGTTACTACAGAGGTTCATTATACAGTCGCGCTTGCGCGAGCCTGGGCATGGGGCATGACAAAAGTGTTGCTTACTCAACTTCAATGAAAAGTAACGAAGTGATATTTTCCTCGAAGGTAAACCATCCATTATACCAAAAAATGGAGAAAAGGTAGAAATTAAGGAAACTCTTGTTTTTTCATTTGCAACTCTAACGAGGGAATATTACTTCATTTCTCGGAAGGCATAAACATGTGACTTTTGAAAGATGGCAAAAAAATTCCCGGTTTAAGCAATCATCAACATATGATTAAAAGCAAGGATACTAGCAGAGGAAATTTAACAAAAACATACTTACTCTTTGATAAAAGATCATGCCATGAATACCGCAGTGATGGTAGATCTACAATTATGTTGGTTGGGTTGACTAGAGGTTTAATCTGCCATGAGAAATATTTTTACTGATTCTCACAATGAACAAAATCCAGCGAATTCCATTAGTCATAAATACAAACGAGAGAATGTAATGACTTGCCTGAAGAAAGTAAGTAAATGTAAATTTGCACAAGAAGATCACCAACCAGAAGAACACGTAGCTGTGTAGTTGAAAAACAAAAACGTACAACTAGATGTATTAATAACATTCATGGTGACAAGGCATGAGCCAAATAACATGTGAGAGTACAAGTAGGGCAATAATACAAAAAAGTATTAACTTAAAACCGCTTCAAATTTAAGAGAATGCATTACTCAACTAGTCAACCCAGCTAACAGGACTAAGCATTTCTCCATCTCACTACTCAACTAGTCAACCCAGCTAACAGGACTAAGCATTTCCCCAACTCTTCATGGAGCCAATAACAAATCAAATTAAGATATCTTGCCGGTAAACTGACTACTGACATAAATCTCCATGAAAATCCATACCTCTAAAGACAAGAAACCTGCAGCATCGGCCAAACTTAATTCTGAAAAAGTAACAGCAAGGGTGTGATCTACTCGGGCTTTGGTTCATCCCATGTCCTATGGGGGTATGGCGGGAGTATTTAAATACACAGCACAAGTCCCTCTTTCCAGTGCAGGAAACATGTAGGCCAGCGGTAAAATTGACTTTTTCCTTTAGATTCTAGACATGACGTAATAATTAGGTGGTTACAAATAGCCTATGTATCAATTCGATAATTTATCAATAGCTCATCTACCGATCAATAGTTATTCCATAAATTAGCTACTTATATTTGCATCCTATCAAGCTCCCATTAAAGTTTATGCAGGCTAGAATCTTGTAGTGAAAAGTAACACAAATAGGGTGGTAAAAGACTACATATTAGCCAATAGTAGATGCAAAAGGACTTTCTTAACAGCGACAGATACTATGTTCCTACAAACTTTGTCCCTCTTCACTTTAACAGCCCCAGTTTACAAGACAACAGAAAAGTTAGATAAAAGGGATTCAGAGAGAGAAAATTAGCTTCATTTATTGATCTTGAAGGCGGTGGTGAAATACCATTTTGTTGGAGATTAAAAAATAAGAGACCATGTTGCTGAACAAGTCCCATGCGTAAACTGAAGCACCAAAGACTGGAAATGGTTAAACGATGGTGGAATATGGAGAGGAATAATATATGCCTCCTCGGATTCTCTCTTTCTGGGAATGGTCAGAGAATTAGAAGGGAATCATTAAAAGAAATTGCTAGTCAAAACTTGTGACGAATTTTGTAAAGGCTTTCCGAATCCCATGGCTAGAAGCGTAAGTTTGTTTTCCATCAAAAGTGGTTCAAAGTAAACCCCAAATTTGGTTGTTATTTGACTTGGCAAGCAGCTAGTGAGGCTCTTCACATATAATACATACTATTGGGACCAGGAAGACTAAGTTTGTGCTTTACTGTTCACCATCAAGCATTTTAACAATCTGTTACTTCATTAAATGTGGTTTTTTTTATAATAAAAAATATTTTAAATATTTAATAGCTTTTAATTAAAATAAGCGGACTAGTAATCCATTCACAACAAAATACTATACAAGACCCTAGTTCTATCAATAATCCACAAGATCCCAATGCCATGAACCACCACTCCAAAATATTATGTCTCTCTTGCCAAGAAACTATCCAAGATCAAATAAATCTTGTGTTGATTTCGGCAACATCAAAACCAATCTCAGTTCTTCTAAAGAACTCGCCCACAATCACTCATGAATGGACAATGAATCAACATATGATCCTGCATCTCCCTATCAATCCGACACAACACACCAGTTTGGGCACTAAGCATACGTGGGCTCTCTCTTTTGCATAATCTCCAAAGTCGTCAACTTATTCAGAATCGCTATCCACGAGAATACTTGAATCTGTTGGAACTAAAGCTTTTCATATAACATTGTAAAATGGAAAAGCGGGAAAGCTTATACTCGAAAAGAAAGACTCAAAGAAATATTCGACTGAAAAGAGAGTCAGAGACTTGACGGATCCCCACCCCACACATGGACATCTTCTACCCCTTCAATCAACATGATCCTATTCAACTCTCGTGATAATGCACTCAACATAATAGAAACCATCGAATCTAGGTTTGAATTCCTCCCCGACGACCCCTCCATCCAAACACAATCTAAGGGAACCCACACACCAATTTAAATAATAATAAATAAATAAACAAGGCAGACCTTAGGTAATCGGTTGTATTTTCTACAAGTCCTCGACCAACAAAATAGCGTTCCTGAGGTTGGTATAGGAGTTATAAAGCAGAAGACTGATGATCATTACAAGATCAAACTACAAAGGAAACAGTAAATACCTCATAAATCCACTTGAAAAATTGGAAAAAGGACTGATCAGACATTTCAGAGAGTCTGTGACATGAAGGCAGTTTGAGCAGCATTGCAAAAAGGATGCGCAGACCAGCATATACACCCAATACAAGTACATAAATACGAAAATATGGTGAATCTGATGTGTTTTTATTTCTTTCCTCCAAAAGTTTCCTGAAAATTAACATTATTAAATGAGTTGCTGGTGAAGGACGCAGTAAAAACCTAACAACAAAAATCAAGAGTATTCACTCACAGATACATATATAGCACAAATACAGAGCTGAAGCCACACCAAAAAAATCTGATAACAAGCCTTGATATAGCCATGCCTCTGGCAGAAGTATAAGCCCCAAACATTAAGACAACATCCAAACAACCTAAATGTCAAAAAACAAAGGTTGTTTAGAAATCAGAGTATATGTAAGCTGAGGAAGAGAAATGCAAGTTCAGAATATCAAAGACAATGAAATGGCAAAATATAATTGCTTACTCTCAAAAAAATTCATGAAAGCAAATGTCGGTCCAATGCTAAGCAAAGTTTTGAAGGTATTGAGATTAACTTTCCCATTATTGAAACCTATAATAGCAAGGGCCTGAAAAAAAAAGGCGAAATTAACCAAAGAAGAGGTGGGTTGTATATCAAGCATCAGCATGTCATTTGATGGAGAGCAATGAATAAACTTAGAGAATTACCTGAAACATTATGATCAAAAATATCCACAAACGATGAAAACTCCGATAAAGATGAAGAAAAGTCCGATGCTCGACAAATGAACTTTTACCCGTCTGATTTTTAAAAAGTATCAAAATTAAAAACAGAGTACAGGAAAAGCAGAAACAAATGTTCGATTTACATTTCACACATCAACATATAATCAAGCAAAGAGAGAGAACTGAAAAAATATTAATCAAAACCAACCCTTTTTCCTTTTTTAGTCGGCTTCAAAAGAAATGGTGAATCCTTATTCATAGGCCAACCCAACTCAAAGCATGTAGGTGACCTACATAAGCAATATGAATGAAATAAACAAGATAAAAGAAAATCCAAGAAGCAAATATATATGTGTGTGTGTGTATTCATACACACACACATATGTATATACACACACACACACACCAAAAATATTCATTGAAGTCATCATAATTCCGCCATTTTGAATGTGCAGCTTTCCCATTATTGTTCCTGTCAGCTTCCTGTAAAAGAAAAAGTAATTTTGAGAGGCACACGAAAGAAAAAAGAAAAATTATAGAAAGAAATTTTGAGAATTAAATTTTCTTTGATAAAATCAGGAATCATCGTGAGTGGTTAGTCAATCAAATCGATATTATTCAATAATAACTAACCACCAAAATTTTACTGAAGATTTGAGAAATCAGTATCATTCAAGAACTGAGGTAGATAATAAATATTATGATTTCGAGAAAAACACCCCTCGGCTTTTATGTTCTGGTGCAATAGCTACATGTCAGGCAAGCCATGTGGGATAAAATCATTAACGCATATACCAAACACCAAATATACTTACTGCAAGCATTGTCTGATAAATGGGAAGGATACAACGTTCTAGAAAGGAAATAGAGCCACTTTCACTTGTACAACTTGCAGCATTAGTTGCATCCCCGTGATCCAAGATTGTATCCAATTCCCTCGCCATCTAGATAAACCAAGTACAGATATGAAGACTGAATTAATTAACAATTTAAATTCATAGCCAGGTATTTTTAATATAATTTTTAGCCAACGTAAACCAAAAAATGCATCAATAAGTTTAATATACTAGCAAATAAAACAAAATTTGAATTCGTAAACTATAAAAATAATTATTTCATTTCCTATATACATAACAACAACAACAACAAAAAGTTGGACATTGTGCTAATTTAAAGTACAAAAAGGATCTATGAAAAAAATAATCAAATTGACAAACATAACCAACAAAGGAGGAGACACTTCACAACACAGTACATAAGAATACAAGATCACTGTTACTCATAAAATTTGCTAACCATGGACATCAACGACATACATGGTGGAATATATAGCAGATGCATTCAGGCAGAAAGCGGACATTTGCAGCTTCACCCCATATACAGAAGTAGAGGGAAATTAGGAAAAGCTTCTTGTCCCTATTAATAGCTTCCAAACTGTAGCAAGTAAATTGAGCAGAAATTAAATTGTATCAGATATTTGTAAATTATTATAAGATATCAGGATGTCGTAGTAACAACCTATTCCATACGAGTCGAATCCTCAGGTATCTACACCATTTGATATAATTATCCAGAACTTTCAGGAAGACCTCTCTTACAGCTTTTTCATCTAGTTTCTGAAGGCAAATCATACACACACACAGATATTAATATTTGTCATCCACGACATGATATATCATTGACCAAATTATGAATGAGTTCGTACAGAACACCATAATAACCAGTAAAAACTAATGGTGCCACTCACTGGATCAGTCTCAACTGGGATGCCTAGTCGGGACTGAGCATTTACTAAAGCAAGAACAACATGCTCACGCTGGTTCCTTACATTGTCTTTCTGGAATAAGCAAGGACTTAAATTAATTAAAGGAAGAACAAAAAATGAATATCATCATGAAACAAGAAGTCATAGGCAATCATATTAGTCAATAAGTCACATATCTAGTTAGCTGCCTGCGAGGAGCGCATTCACAGGAAAATATTCTAAATAACTAAGACCACATAAATATTTACATTTTGATTTAGTCAATAAAGGGCTAAAAAAGCAATTCGAATAAAAAACTATGAGAAAATTACTAAAAACCCATTCCCCCAAATTTTCATACCAAAAAAGTAAAAACACATTTGATCAAAATCTATAATTTTCTTCCTACATCACCCTTGATAGATATGCTTGCAAATTAAATTTTGTCCAAAAACACAATAATTTTATAAACAAATATTTTAATTGTAATCATAATAAAACAATGTAAATATATATTTAAATATTTATCAATTTTAATTACAACATAAAACTTTTGATACAAAACTTAATAATGACATTAAAGTTTAACTAAATTAAATCAAACTTATAAGTTATAAGACATTAACTTATTTCCTTAATTATATTTTTTACCAAAACACATAAAAAGTTAATTAGAAATGTCATAGGTAATATGTTGAAGGGGTAGATGATGTTCGAGTCTGGGTTACAGATCCGTCGGGTTTCTTTTCAGTCAAATCTTTCTTTTCGAGCAGCAGCTATCCTACTTTTCCATTTTACAATATTATTTGGAAAGCTCCAGTTCCAAAAAAGATTCAAGTATTCTCGTGGACAATAATTCTGGCCAAGTTACTAACCTCGAAGATTATGCAAAAGAGATGGTCCACGTGTTCTATGTGCCCAAATTGGTGTGTGTTGTGTTGAAATGATAGGGAGACGCAGGATTATATGTTGATTCATTGCACATTCACGAGTGGGTTGTGGGCGAGAGCTTTAGAAGAACTGAGATTGGTTTGGGTGGTGCCAAAATCAACGCAACAATTATTCGATTCAAATCTTGGACAGTATCTTGGCAAGAGAGACGGAATTTTTTGGAAAGTGGTGGATCAAGGCATATGTTGGTCTGTGTGGATAAAGAGAAATAGAAGAATTTTTGACAACGTAGAAGATGTGACGGAAGATTGCTAGAAAAAGATCAAGATCAAAATATCCACTCGGATTGAATATCATGTAAACTTTCAGAATATCTCAATCTCATATTTAATGAGAGGTTGAGCTCTTATGTATTATTGATAGGGCTAAGGTCTTGTCCAGCATTTTGTCGTAAGTGGATTTCCAGTCCACTTATCGTAATTAAAAGCTATTAAGTATTTAATAAAATATTGTTTCTTATCAAAAATAATGTCTTAGATAAAAAAATTATCCAAATAGAAATATTTTTTTTTATTTGAAACAATTAAAAAATTTTATGAATATTTACTTTTACATATATTTATATATAGTCGTCCCATAAACTTTAACTGGAATAAAAAAAATAAAAATTGAATTATATTTTAAATAATACTAAAATTTTTAAGTAATATATTAAATGTTGATGGAAATTTAGGAAGAGATAATATTAGATTTTGAATAAATGGGCTTCTTGGCATAAAAATTGAGTAAAATAAGTGTTTCAAATAAAATTTTTATTTCATGCTTTTTTTAACATGAAATTCTGTAGAGTGACATTGCTAGAGTTTTGCAAAAATTGATCGGCTCGCCAAACTTTTAACTTAAACCTCAAAAATTGCAAGATTTTAGTATCATATACACCCTATTCCTCCGACCGACAAAGGTAAAAAGGGACTCAGAAGAGAGACAAAACCTGAAAACCGAACACATATTCCAACAGGTCAAACATGTCCAAATCTCGCTGTCCACGAACATCAAAATCAGCTGGAAGTCGAGGAAAGTGGTCAGAATATCTGATTGCTGACATGGCAGCCCTGACCTGCACAGATTATCAGCAAACCAAATCTGAACACATCAAGAATACTCTTAGAAGTCTCAAGAGAATTTCGTGAAAGCAAAATTAAAAACACAAAAAAGTAAGATTGTGAGTAATCGAAAAATATTCACTTCACAGAAACACAAGGTCTTACCTTATGATATCAGTTGTAAAACCAAAAGAGCACAAAATCATTCTATAAATTTCAAAGAGCACTTTTGACTTCATGTATAGAAATGCTGATTAAATCAGGTAAGTGGCAGATTTATCTATCTCTATCTCTATTCTATATTAAGGCTGAGTGCCTTAGACCGACATTTTGGTAGGATGGTGAGTCTTTTCTTTCCCCTTTTTGTATTTTTTCCCCAATTTATGTATTTACTATATTGCCCCAACCATTTTACCTTATTTGACAATTTTGATAATTATCATGTTCCCTCTTATGATAATTTTTATATAAAAGTTGAATAAACCGAAAGATGATTTTGTTACAAAAAAACGGACTACAGAAGCATGCAACGCGTGCACTGGGGTGCTAGTTTATATAATCAGGTATTAACTTACCTCTGGAAAGTATCCAATAGCATTGGTTAGAGATTGTGCTTCCAGAGGAACAATATTGTATGGGATGAGTTCTGCTGACATAGTTGCATCTGACTTTTTTATCCTTCTCAACTGGAACAACAATTCCAAGAAAGCAAGTTTAGAGAAAATAAATTGTCTATGAAGGAGTGCTTTACCAAGGCGCAAAACAATTAAAGAAGCAAAGCAGTCAGAAACATATATCAAGATGAAGTTTAAGAAACTGGGGGAAAAGGCAAGGGAATACCTCATCCGTGATCAGCCTTCCCACTCCATCTGCAGGCACATCTTTGCTAAGTGACTCCATCACCTCAACCAAAGCCCTCAGAGTAGCAAATACTCTTTTCATTTCCGAGAATCTAAGTTCCAAACTACAACAGGTAGAGAAACCAGAGAAGCTGTAAGGACGCTTCATAACGGCACCATCTTCTGATAAATATCAAGTAGCAGAAAGGAGGTAAAATGGATGGTGTCTGCCCTTGCAAAACTATGGTTTAGAAAAAGTATGTTGAAATAGATTTGATTTAATCGAAATGGCTACACACAGAGAAGATACAGAAAATTTTAATCAGTGCCAGGAGTGCACAAAAGTTTTGGTGACTGCGTTGCAAATGTCAGGTGAAGTAACTGAGCAAAAATCAAAATGAGTCGAAGGTGTAAGAAACCAAATTTCATCTTTCATAAAGCAGGCAGAATATTTATAAATATATATTCCAACATGTTGTGCATCTATAGTTTCACCAAAGACAGCATATTGACATTGCAAGGGGAATTCCAAGAGAAGAAACATGAAGAAATACAAAGAATTCAGAGAACGCACATGTACAGTGGTAAAACGATAATATCAAGAGAATTTCACCTTTTGAAAGGGGAAAAATGCTATAAAGAAGACGTCTTTTATTGTACAATATCATCTCATGCAGAAATATACTGAATTAATTATATCACACAATAGATAAATATTTTTCAATGAGGGCATTTAAAATGTGAAAATATTTGGGAAGTGGTTATAGTTAAAAAGAAAAAATAATAAATGCAGGGAGATGCAGAATTGGCAAAAATGAGTTCCTGGGAAAATTGAAAAGGAGACTACAATATTTGTCTTCATTTTCGGAAGCAGAAAAGAGAAATTAGGAATAGAATCCACGTTTGTAATGTCATTGATCACATGTTAACGACATGGCCAAGGATAAACAAGCAATAATGAAACAAATCAGAAAAGAAACCCACTCTCCAATGTTAGCACTAAAATTTCCAGATTCGCGCCATCTTTTTTCCTCATTCTGGATGTCGTCCACTTTGTGACGCCTCTTATACTGCTGATAAAAGTCCCACAAGAGTTCGACATCACGATTACGATCTATTCGAGCACCATCCTTTTTGGCAAGCTTTTGCTGCAGCCAATGGTGAAGAACAAAGTTAAAACTTTACTTCTCAAAGAAGAGTGCCAAGTACAACATGAAACTGAAGTCTTGATAATCACATATGACTATCAAAATAAATTATAGCAGTGTTTCATATCAATAAGATGTGAATAGCACAAAACAAATACAATATACTCCTATGACATGATTTCTAATACTCAAAACTTGCAACCAAGGCTATCAAAGAACAAGTGATAAATGAATATGCTATTGTACCTTGATGACAGACATTAAACCGGTCTTGAACTGAAGAACACCCCTACCTTCACTGTCAGGGTCCAATTTCTGAGCCATACTGTATGCCTGCTCACATACTTCAGCACAGAAAGTAAAGGCATGATTAAATAAACTTTAGATTGTTGAAGCAGATACCTGAACTTAACATAAAAATAAAAAAGAACGAAAAGAATAGATATCACAGAAAATAAATCGATTTCACAAAAAATTGCATTCATGGAAGAATATCTGAAACCATTTTGGAACAGCTCATCAAGCAAAGTCAGCCAGGACATCAAGCATGAGATATTAACATCAAATCAAGAACTCGTCGGCAAAGTACATTTCACATTTTTGCAATAATATCTTGCAGTAGAAATTATGCAGCACTACGTAGAAACACTTAGACAAAAAGGTGATTTTTTCTATAATTTATGTTTGGAACTAGGACATTTAAAAACATCGAAAAGATATCTCCAAGAAAATCACAAAAACAAAATAGGATCACCGATCACCATCAGAGCAAGACATCAAATTAGACCATAAACCTGTAGGTGTAGAAGTGGATCATTTGGAACCAATCTTCATTTTGTATTTAACTATTTGATGTTTGGAACAAGGACATCAAAAAATCGCCTTAAAGATATCTCCAACAAAATCACCAAAAACAATTTAGGATCAACATCAGACCAAAACATCAAATTTGACTATAAAACAGGTAGGAGTAGAAGAGGATCACTTGGGAACAATCTACATTTTCTAATTATTACAGGAGACAGTTTTTGCTGAGTCTGAAATATGAAAGTGTCCTACGGGCTACATTTTTTGAGAAAATAAAAAATGAATGAGTTGATTAACTAATTCGGGAAAGCGAAGCAATGATGATTCATCACACTGCAAGCAAGGAAACATACAAGCATTTATTAATGATTGAAGTTCCCACATCGTGGAGAACTTTATTTTTGCGAAGTGACAAAATCTGCAAAAAAATTGCAGGTGGAAGCCATTATATTAGACCTTGCTTTGGGCCTTACTCTGAGCTCAGAGCATCACAGTTATGGATAGAATGGGAATCAAATTGATGGAACTACTTCCAGTTCTTATGTATCAATATGGGGTGGTGAAAAGTAAACAATCAGACCTTTTTTCTAGACAAATGATAAAACATTAAGCAAGAAAGGCGAAAAAAGAATTTACAATGAATTGTTGGAAATATATGCTCAATAATTCATCCTACTACAAATGCAGCAAGGATACACAGAATATGATCCCACTCAAAGTGTTCTCATGAGATATTTCAAAAACACCAGGGCCAAAAAAAAATTAATAAGAATTGCCACCAGCCCACAACTGCCATTGTGACTGGTAAGTGGTAACATGATCGATATAATCCCAACTTTTTTATCAAGCGCACACACAAAACAAACACGTCCATTAGCAGCATTAGTGTGAAAACATAAGCACTTCAATAAATTTCTCCGTTAAATTAAAGACAAATCAATAAGGAACTATATATCCATAGATTTATCACAAGCATCCAGTAAACTCTGCTGCACATATACATCAACACCACACAACCATCAAGTCCTTGATTCCAAAGCACGCACCTTGGTACACCTTAAAGGCTCAAAGCCATTAAACCAAGTCCTCAATGCGGGAATTGAGAATCCAATGTGAATCACAACATATTCCTTCACATTTTCTTGTACGAATGAATCTCTATTTTATCGTTGATCTACATTTTATATTAGACATATTTTTTTCTGATAGGAAACATAACTATTATAAAATAAATTAGTGTTGTTACATAAGAAGCGGATGAGTAGTCCGCATATTGAAAAAACTAGTACATTGTCGTCAAGACATTAAAAACTTCCAATCCCTAACAACGTCTGATATCGATAAATGATTGAAATCTTTGATCTTTGTCGTTGAACCCGCAACTCGGAATTTGTTGATCTCCCAAACTTCGTTGATATTGGTGTGCTTATCGTTGAAAATTTTGTTATTTCTTTCAAGTCGGATCGTCCAAAACGTGAAGTGAACTATTTTTTTTTTTTGATAGGAAACATTATTTTATTATTAATATAGTAAAAAGGATTACATCAGTGGACTAGAAGTTCACTGTCCTAATCTAGTAAACAATAGCACGATTAGTTTATTGATACACATAATCCCATTGTCTTATCAAATCGAAAATCGAAACATTCTTGAAATCTTTGTGAATTCCGATCCAATTGTAAACGGTAATCCTGATCTTCTCCTAGCACTTGTCAATATTTGCATCTTTTCCTTCGAAGATTATTTGGTTTCTTTCCAACCAAACCGTCCAACATATGCAATGAACCACGACTTGCCAAAATAGTCTTCCTCTCTTGCCCGTGGTTTGTCCCAAATCCATACCGAATAATTCTTTTGTTGTTTTAGGTATCACCCAAACCAACCGCATCTCTTGCAACGCTTTATTCCACAATGATAACGAGAATGAACAATGGATGAGAAGATGGTCCTGAGACTCTATATCATTCCTGCATAGAACACACCAATTGGGGCACAAAGCAATTCCGGGGCATTTTTTTTTAATCATCTCCGAGGTAGGCAACTTACCCAAAGCGATTGTCCAAGAAAAAAACTGAATCTTGGTAGGTACAGGGACTTTCCAAATAGCCTCGAAAAATTGGAATTTTGGATAAGAATGATATGAGAAGAAAGACTCGTAAAATGATCTAACTGAAAACATACCCGACGAATCCCCGTTCCACTGAATAAAATCGTCCACCCCCTGAACTAATCTAACCGATTCTAAGACTTCTAATAGCCCTGACAACTCATCCATCTCCTCATCTCTCACCCCCCTTCGAAAATGAAAATCCCAAGAATAGTTGTCTGTGTCATAATCAATTTGTGCAAAATATGAAATAGGCAAATTGTGAAAAGATGATAGCTGAAATATTGCTGGGAAACAAACTTTGAACAAACAGGCCCCCAACCAATTATCTTCCCAGAATCTGACCTTATTCCCTCCTCTCACCTTAACTGAAATCTTATTCTTAAAAGTTGGGTATATCTTGGAAATAAACTTCCAAGGGCATCAAAACGAAACATTTCTTGCCAACCCCGCATCCCACCCATTTTCTTGTAACCCATATTTACTAACAATAATCTTTTTCCACAATGTCCCATCTTCTTCGAAAAATCTCCACCACCACTTCCCAAGCAGGGCTGTATTTTTTAATCTGATTTTTGCAATTCCCAGTCCTCCTCTTTCCTTTGTTTTACAAACATGATCCCATGCGGCCAAATGTATGTGGCTGTCTCCATCTGCTCCGTCCCATAAAAAGTTCCTTGATATCTTATCCATCGAATCCTCAACACTTTTTGGGACCTTGAATAAAGACATGTAATATATCGGGATGGAATTCAAAACCGAAAATATCAACGTCAATCTTGCCCCTCTAGACAAAAATGCCTTCTTCCAAGTAGCCAATTTTCTGGACATTTTAGCAACCACCGGCTGCCAGAATGATTGTTGCAATGGGTTGCCTCCCAAAGGTACACCCAAGTATGTAATAGGCCATGTCTCTTTACCACATCCCAATTGTCTAGCTAACCTATCAACTTCTACATGTTCACGGTTTATTCCCAACAACGCACTCTTTTCCCAATTGATTTTCAAACCCGACATATCACAAAAAAAACTCACCACTTGTACCATGAATATTATGTGATCATCATCCTGTGAGAAAAATAGTGTGTCGTCCGCAAATTGGATGTGAGATATCTGGATCTTTTCTTTGCCGACCTCTATCCCCTTTATTAGGTTCGATTCCTTAGCTTTGTCTATCAATCTTCCCAACACATCGACGACCAAATTGAATAGGAACGGAGAAAATGGATCTCCTTGACGTAGACCTTTGAAAGCCCTAAATTTTCCTCTCGGCCTTCCATTGATCATAACTGAAAATGATACGTTCGATATACATCCTCTCATCCAAGATCTCCATCTATTTCCAAACCCCTTCTTCATTAAAACGAAATCCAAAAAGTCCCAACTCACGTTATCGTAAGCCTTCTCAAAATCCACTTTCAAAACCCATCCTTTTTTTTTCTTAATCCTTGCCTCTTCAAGCAACTCGTTCGCTATAAGACCACAGTCTAGAATTTGTCTACCTTCAACAAATGCATTTTGCGATTCTGAAACTGTCTCCGCCATCACTTTTTTCATCCTCTCTGTTAAGACTTTCGAAATTATCTTATATAAGCTTGTTATTATACTGATCGGTCTGAAATCCTTCACTTTGTACGAGTCGACTTTCTTTCTAATCAAGCATATATAAGTCTCGTTGGTTATTCCGTTTATGATGCCACTCTGAAAAAACTCATCAAAAACCAACATAAGATCTGATTTGACAATTTCCCAACATTCTTGGAAAAAAGCCAAAGTAAATCCATCAGCTCCCGGGCTCTTGTTTCCATCGCACTTGAAGACTGCTTCCTTCACCTCGTCTTCGGTAAATTTATTTTCCAGCTGTCGACTCATCTCCGCTTCTATTGGACACCATTCCACGCCTTCAATACCCCAACATCTCGCATCCGGCTTACTGTACAGTCCCTTGTAGAATTCTGAGATTATTGAAACAATCTCATCCTCACATGTTGTAATGGAACCATCATTTCTTTCGAGTCTTTCAATGGTTGACTTACTCTTACGTTGGTTAAGAAGGGAGTGAAAGAATTTTGTATTTTGATCCCCTTCTTTGAACCATTTTATCTTGCTTTTTTGATAATTTATTTGATTCTTCCTTCTTGTCAACTCTTCGAACATCAATTTCGCTTCTTTTCTCTCGGTCACTATGCCTTCTGAAGCCCTCCCCTCACCCTCCAATTTGTCAATTCTGCTGATTTTGTTTTATAAGTCTGCTAATTTCATTTCCAGCATTCCATATACCTCTTTGTTCCACTTTTTGATGTCACCCTTAACTGACTTTAGTTTCATCATGAGTCTATATCCCGCCCATCCTTGTGTATTCGAATTGTTCCACCACGATTGTGTCAAAATTTTGAAGCTTTTGTCCCTTAACCACACGTTCTCAAATCTGAAAGGTGTAGGGCCCCACTTATTTTTTGCCAAATCAAAAACCAGAGGGAAATGATCCGAAGTGATTCTCGGTAAGATTGATTGTCTGTAGAATGGGTAAATTTCGGTCCATCCCACCGTGAACATAAATCTATCTAATCGGCAACAAATGGGTGAAGACCTGAGATTCGACCAAATGAATTTTCCATTCATTAAAGGTGGATCACATAACTGAAGTTCCTGTATCAAGCTATCAAAACAGTGCATACTCGATGTCATTGAGCAGCTATTAATTTTCTCTTGAATTGACCTTACTACATTGAAATCTCCCCCCAAGCACCATCTATCTCCGCATATTACCCTCAGCCCTGCAAGCTCATCCCAAAAATTATTTCTTAAACTTGGTTGACATGGCCCGTAAACAGCTGTAAACCACCAGTCGTGTTGTGCATCTTTTTGAATGTGAATCGAAACAGAGAAATCCCCGATCAAATTATCCTTGACCATAATAACTCTTGGATCCCACATAATGAGAATCCCCCCTGATCTACCCACTGCAGGTAAGGTTACCCATTCCACAAATCTCGACTTCCATAGAGTTGAAATTAATCTCCTGTCCACCACTTCTTTTTTTGTTTCCTGCAGAATTATTAAATCTGGTTTTTCTTTGACGATTACGGCTCGTATCAATCCCCTTCGTGTGGCTGATCCACTCCCCCTAGAAGTGAACTATCACATACCAGAATTTCTTAACTCTTAACCCCGATAAGATACAAGGCTCAAGAATGAACATATCTCGTGCCCTTTGCGGAAATACCCAATAACATCCTAGTTCTTGCATCACCATAGACCATAAACTTCGTGAGAAAGAGCAGTGTATCAACAAATGATCCTGAGTCTCTTCGTGATCCTGACACAACGTACACCAATGCGGACTTAAAGCACAAGTTGGCCATCTTCTTTGCACCGAATCAGATGTTGGAAGTTTTCCCAAAGCCACCATCCACGAGAAAATTTGAATCTTTTGTGGGATAGGTACTTTCCAAATATGATCGTGGCAGGCGAAGGAAGGAGATATATGAACTGGAAAGAAAGACTCGTAAAAAGATCTGACTGAGAATAAGCCCATAGAATCCCCCAACCAAACCCTGAAATCCTCTGAACCCACCTGTAACCTTACCGTATCTAAAACACCCACAAGAGAAGCAATATTGTTTCAATAACTATGATAAGAATATTGTTTCAATAACTATGATAAGAATATTGTTTCAATAACTATGATAAGAATATTGTTTCAATAACTATGATAAGAATTTCTTACTTCCACCTTCTTTTATCAAGGTCAACTCTAGTTGAAACGATAACAAATGAAACCAAGTGAATAAATTTCTTGTTTTTTTTTTTTTATCAGAAACATAAATATATATAATTTAAGAATTTTCTTAATACAATAGAAGCGGATGAGTGATCCGCGAAACGCAAAAACAACAAAGATAAGACAATCTTCAAAGCATTACAAACTTCCAATCCCTAACAACATCTGAAATCGAAAGATGGTGAAATTCTTTAACCCTTGTGATTGTAGTCGCCACTCTGAACTTAATGAGCTCCCATACTACGCTGGCGTCTGCTTGTGTGTCGTTAAAGATTCTGTTGTTCCTCTCTAGCCATATGCTCCAAAATAAGAAATGAATCATAACATACCATAGAATGCTAGCTCTGCTCCCCGTAGAGAGACTTGGATCGATGATGAACATGTCTCTAGCCCTCTGTGGAAACACCCATTGAAATCTGAGCTCTTGCGTAACCATTGTCCACAAACGGCGTGAGTACGAACAGTGTAATAGTAAATGATCCTGAGTCTCTTCATTGCCTTGGCATAACGTGCACCAATGAGGGCGTAAAGCACACGTTGGCCATCTTCTTTGCACTGAATCCGCTGTAGGTAATTTACCCAACGCCACAATCCACGAGAACATTTGAACCTTTTGTGGGACAGGAACTTTCCAAATATGATCGTTACTAGGAAAAGTAGGAAAGTTTTGGATAGGGAAGAAGGAATCGTAAAAAGATTTGACCGAAAACAAACCCGAAGACTCCCCCAACCAAACCCTGTAATCCTCCACGTCTAACTGAACCCTGACCGTATCTAACACACCCGCAAGAATAACAAACTCTTCCAACTCTAAGTCATTTAGATTTCTCCTAAAACACACATCCCACCGATAAGTGTGTCCGCCCTCAGCACTGACCACCTCTAAGAAGCTCAAAATAGGTTTGTTTGACACAGTACATATTCTATACAAAGAAGGGAAACGATCTTTGAGCGAAATACCCACTCCCCCCACACGTCCTCCCAAAACCGAATGTAGTTGCCCCCTCTCAAAACCGAACCCCACATAAGATGAATTGCCGGGAAAGTACGAGAAATGAATTTCAAAGGGATTCTGAAAGTAACATTCGTGGCCAAACCCAAATCCCACCCATTGTCTTGAAGTCCATAAATGCTTTTTATCACCTTTATCCATAATTAAGTTCTCACGAACATAATTTATGTCACGATACTCACAAAAAATATAATAGTTTATTTTAATGGCAAACTCAAGTTAATAATGAGGAACGAAAAAATAGATTTGAGTCATAGTTATAAAAGGCGTGCGTCTGGCTGAACCTGTGAAACCCAGCACAGCACTTTGAACAGGTGTGCGCCTTCACGCGCCTCTGCCTAGGCGCGGTGCTGCTGGAAGGCGCGCGATATAATACATATATAATATAAAATAATTCAGGCCCAACAATAAACAAATCCCAATAACAAAGTCCGGATAAGAATATTTGCCCAGTAGAAATGGAAATTACATTCGTCCCTAATTAATGTTTTAAAAAACCGTGCAATCTGCATGCATACGTTTCATCTCCCTCACGACCTCGCTCAAATTTTTTCTGCGTCTCTGTCTCTGCGTCTGCAATCTGCATCTCCCTCTGCTGACGAGCGTTCCAATCAAGGTAAATTTCTAGCCCCATTAACATATCGTGCTTCATCAAAAATCATAACACCAGCCACCAATATCAATTTCCATTGCTCCCCGGATGATTGGATTCATCATTCATAATATAGTTATATCATATATGGGCAAAACACCAGTTCAACATCTTGTGACATTGAACGTGCTGCAAAATATGAAGTATGAACAACCTGAATTTACTTGAATACGGGGCAGTCATCTTTTGTATTCTTCAGAAGTAACTTACTGGATTGAAATCAAAGTTGTTTCCGTCAAAATTCACAGTTGTTAATGGTTATTGTATTTCAGCAATATATTTATATTTTATACTTTGTATCTATAATTTTAATTTTGTATCTCAGCAATTTACAGCAGAATTCAAGAATAAGGTATGTTCTTGCTGATAAAAATGTCAAATTCTGAATCGCAAGCCCTTTGGAAAGATCCAACATGGATTTATACAATATCAAAAGACCCCAAAAATATCAACAAAGTGAATTGCAATTTTTGTGAGAAAACAACTAATGATGGGATTTATCGACATAACCAACATCTTGTTAGAGGCAATAGGAATACGAAAACTTGCTCAAAATTTCTAGAGCACGTGAAAGAATAAATCGTTTCTTATATGACAAAAAGAAAGAAATGAAAAATCAAATGAATGTGATATCTCACTTCGATGAAGTTGTAGAACAACGAGAATATTTGGAAGTCGAAGAAGATGTCCCGGCAAAAGGGAAACGACCTATATCAGCTTCATTTGGTCAGCGTTCTAATCTTGCACCTGATTTTCATGGGAAGTTAGATTTATATTTCCGACAAGATGATGATGAGTTTGTACAGCAAGGAAAGAAAAAATATGCAAAGGCGGTGAAGTTGTGTGATGAAAATAAGGCGAGGGAGAATGTGGTGCAAAGGTTCACTAAATGGATGTATGATGCAGGTATTCCATTAAATGTCGTGAATTATGATAGTTTTAAACTATTTATTGAAGTTTTTGGACAATTTGGTTGTGGAATAAAGCCCCCTACTTATCATGAAGTTAGAGTTACATGCTTAAAAAAGGAATTACAACATACAAAAATAATATTGAAATAATACATGGAAGTCCATGTTAAATATGGATGCACTTTGATGGCAGATTAGTGGACTGATAGAAACAATAAGACTTTGATTCATTTTTGGTAAATGGTCCAACAAGGACTATGTTTATAGGATCTGTGGATCCGTCGAGCTATTCTCACACGGGTGCGAAACTGTTTGATTTGTTTGACAAATATGTGCAACAAATTGGGGCAAAGAATGTTGTTCAAATTGTTACTGATGGTGCGAATGAAAATATTTTAGCTGGTGTGGTTTTAATTTTTAAATTCTAATATCAGTTATACCACTCTATACAAAATTATTATACTATTTAAATTCAAGTTCTAACTTCTAACGTGTGATTTATATATTGTATTTAAATTTTAATGAACGGGACATCGTTTGGAAGTACATTATACTCACTTCTATTTTTTTTTTTGATAAGAAACATAATAATATTATTAATATGTGATTGTTTCCATTACATGAAGTGGACTAGTGGTCCACTACCGAGAAAGAGAAAACCATTCAATTAACAATACACGTAAGTCCAATCTCGTAGAAGATCAAGTATCGATAAGCCCTAAAACTCTTTATTAGATCCAATCCAGTTTGATATTTTGATCTTGATTTTTTCCCAACATTCTTCTGTGATGTCTTCCAATTCTTCAAAAATTCTTCTATTTCTCTCTAACCAGATTGCCCAACAAATTCCATGAATCACCACTCTCCAAAAAATTTTACCTCTTTTGCCGAGCATTTGTCCAAGATCCGTATTAATCGACCCCTTCCACCAATCTTACCCTCTCCAAAATGCCTAAAAACGAAGACAACTAAATGATCTCCTCCTCTCGGAGAGATCTTTGGACATGCAAATCCCAAGAAAAATCATGTGACGAGGTATCAAATGCAACAAAATAAGATATAGGCAAATTACAAACCGAAGAAATCTGAAATAGAGAAGGAAACAAGTCCCGGAAAGGTAAATCCCCCCACCAAATATCCTCCCAAAACCTGATTTTTGTACCCCCCCGAGCCACTAATCTCAGTAGTCGGTGATAAGTCGGGTAAGATCTAGAGATGAACTTCCACGGACATCTGGACGTCACATTCGTAGCCAACCCCGCATCCCATCCATTTTCTTGTAACCCATACTTACTCTTTATTATTCTTTTCCACAACGGCTCATTTTCAACGTTAAACCTCCACCACCATTTTCCCAATAACTCTTTATTTCTCGAACAAATATTCCCGATACCTAAGCCAACTTTCTCTTTCGATCTACAAACTTGTTCCCACCCAACCATATGACAATGTGGTTCACCCTCATTTCCGTACCACAGAAAATCTCTCATTATTTTCTCCATCGCCCCCGCTACTCTTTTTGGTACCTTGAAGAGGGACAAGAAGTATATAGGCAAAGCATTCAATACAGCAGCAATCAATGTTACTCTTCCTCCTTTGGACAAAAAAGCCTTTTTCCAAGTTGCAAATTTTCTAGTTATCTTAATCATGATAGGTTCCCAAAACGACACTTTTAGAGGGTTACCCCCTAGAGGGACTCCCAAGTATTTTATTGGCAATTGATCCCTACGACAACCAATCCTCTGAGCTATCTCTTCCTCTTCTACTTCTTCTTGATTTAAATCCAATAAAGCACTCTTGTCCCAATTGATCCTTAATCCTGACATATCACAAAACGACTTCACGACTTGCACCAATAAGCTTGTGTGTTCCTCCCTCTTGACAAAAAACAATGTATCATCCGCAAAATGGATATGCGATACTTCCACCTTTTCTCGACCGACTTCAAACCATTGGATTAAGTTCGCCTATTTTGCTTTGTCAATCAAGCTTCCCAAAACGTCCACTACCATATTGAACAAAAATGGTGATAAAGGATCTCCCTGTCTAAGCCCTCTGTATGCATTAAATTTCCCTCACTTATATTGGTCTCAAAGCACTGCTCATTGTTTAGATTTGATGCTTGACGATTTTCGTTCATCACTTGAAGAAGGTATATGAAAAGACAATGATGGTTAATATACATATATAGAGTGAGAGAGAATTCACGAGACAGAAAGATATGGTTAGAGCAGGAAAAACTCGTTTTCCAACTGCTTTTTTGACTTTAAAATTGTTTCAAAATGCAAAAGCACAAGGCAAGTTTGAGAAAAATGTTTACATCTGAGAAATAGACCACTAGTAGATTTGCAAAGAAGGCCCCGAATAAACGGGCAGCAGAGATTATACTATGCCGTCATTTTGGAATACGGTTGTTTATACTGTTAAAGTGGGTGGTCCTGTGGTGAAAGTTATTCGATTGGTTGACGGGGAAAAAAACCTCCAATAAGCTATATTTACGAGGTAATGAATCGGGCTAAAGAAGTTATTACTGACACATTTGATCACAAGGCGGGTAAGTGCAAAGATATTTTTTATATAATTGATCATAGATGGACGAAACAATTCCATAGATTTTATATGTTGGGCATTTCTTAAACCCAGAGTTCTTTTATTTGGATTCTAATATATAAAACGACAATGAAGTTGTATTGGGTTTGTATAAATGTATCGCTAGGATGTGTGAAACTGATGAGCTACATGATAAGATCATAGATCAGTTGACAATGTACAAAAAGACAGAAAGACTTTTTGGAATGCACGCGGCAGTTAGACAAAGAAACAAAAAATCAGCAAATAATCGATATTTTTATTTTTATTATATGATAATTGATATGTAATAGTTTTGATGTTCAATTTTTTATTTTATTTCAAAATTACAAGCGTAATGTTGGTTGACTTATGGGTTTTCGACACCCGAATTGCAAGTGTTCACCGTGAAAATTCTTAGCCTTACTTGTAGCTCATCAGCTTGTTAACAAAATAGGAGTGTCTTTGAACATGTGTCATAAGTATTAGTATTTAATGAAATATTAAATAAATTTATTATTTTAAAGTTAAAGTTAGTTTTTATCAAACATGTGAAGCTCCATTCCAAAAGAAAAATAGAATGAAGAAAAAAGTTGAATAATTTGGTATATATCAAGTATAATAGGGCTTTGAGGCGTCGATATGATATGCGTGGTACGATTGATTCTATTTCTTTGGCTTATATAGATGATAGTAATGAATGATTGATGTAATGACATGAATCCTTATTTTAAATTAAGTATTAATTAAGATATGATTAAAGAGTTGTTAATTAACCATTATTAAGGAATTGATAATTCGGGATCAACTTGTTGGGATCCACCGAATTTAAAATGGACCACCATATCTACTTCATATTACATTATACCAAGAAATCCAACCAGATGAATGAGATTATAACACGTGACAGATAAGATTGATTTCGGATCTTCTGAACTAGTCCAAATGCAGCCTATAAATGGAAGCTGATTTCATTTGTTTCCTGCACCGCTTTCCCTCAGCTATTCTCTCTCTCGAGTTTTCGTCATATATCTTAAATTTTCTAGCAAGTTTCTAGGGCTGCTTAGTGTCGGAAAGCTTTGGAGCTAGTGTCGACTCGAGGAGAGGTCAGTAAACATTCTCACTTCTGATATCTCCAAGTTTTGTCACCAGACATCATCAACGGGCTGACGACGGACAAATGTATAATCTTAAAACCTTAAACAGTGATTTAAGAATCATTAGCAAGAATTATGAAGCATGTTTGGTAATTCAAGATATGACTTATTTCATTATGTTGGTATTGTCTAGGTTCAGACGAGTAAATTTTCTGTCAGATTGTTTTAGTAAGGTACGTGATGTATTGACTGAGATATCCAAGCGTAATATACACACTTATATGCTACATATTTATTTGTTGCATGACACATGTTTTAATGATTTGTCATATTATGCATGACACGTCACGTTGGGCCTGATATCTTTTGAGATATACCTCGTTCGTCGGGGCCGCGCAGCCCTGTTCTGTGTTGTGGATGGTTGGGCATCGAGAGCTACAGTGTCCAACGGGACCCGCGCGCTCTTATGACCATGGACATTGTAGGTTCACATCTTGATGATGAGTATGGAAGCCAAAAGATGCCTAGGGCAGATCAGAGACTACACACGCAGACGCCTCTAGACTAAGCATGAGATTCTTAACTTGATCTTTGATATCCGAGCATATTGCATTTCACAAGCATCATATTAGTTTGTATACTCGTACTGGGCGATTTTCGCTAACGTCTTTGTTTTCATCTTGGGCACCCAATTCCACGGGGCAGGTCTTAGGTTGGACAGTTCAGACGGCAGGGCAGTGGCTAGAGCAGTCGGGTTTTAGGTGGTGATCCAGTGGAAGTTTTATTTGGTTTCTCGTATTCTCATGCAGGATTATGTTTTCGATATGGATGCATTAACGTTTAAGAGTGGTGATCAAGTTATTTGATTTCCGTTATTTAATTGTTATTATCAAGTTTAAATTTTGCATGCTTATTAGTCTGTTTCAATGTTGTAAATGGCGGGAGGCAGTGGCGGGCCGGTCTACCGCCCAACCGCCTAGGCGTTGAATTTTTTAAATAATTTTTATAGATAATCATATATAACTAACAATGCGATATAATCACAAATAGTCATCATTTTTTTATGTAAGATATGTAATTAAATAATGTTTGAACATAAAGAAGCTTCATACAATAAAACATCATCTAGATGATGTGCAAATAAATATATAAACTCCTCAATGGATGCTATAGGACATGCTTCAACTTGTTCTACGATCGCAATATGATGTTTCATCCTATAAACTCCTCTTCTAATAAGCCTCTTACACAACTTCCATGTGATCCAATATCTTTTCTCTTTATTATACAACACCTCATATTCCCAAACAATATCATTAGACTTTGGCTTAAATTCCAACTCCGGTTGTTTATTTTTTTCCGTCATTCATCTTCAACAATAAATCAATAATAATACGAAAAAAAAAACAAAATTGATTTTAGAAATCACAAAATCTGAAATATTATAAAAATATATATGTTAAATAATAAATACACAATGCCTAACCTAAAGCTTCTTGCTACTGGCGGCAGCAACAGGCGGCGGCGGCGGACAGTTTGTGTGGTGGGCTCACTGGTTGATAGTGAGAAGGAGTAAGAACCAAAAGTTAAAAAAATAATGGGGTGTAATTTAAAATTTAAATAACTGGGATTTTGAATTTTAAAATTTCTTGATTTTGACGAGGTTTTAAAATTTGTTGACTACAACTTAGAATGTTGACTGCCACATCTGAATCGCCTGGCCCGCCTCCACCGCCCTCGACCGCCAGCCCACCGCCGTATAGCTTGGACCGCCTAAAACAGCTGCCTCGTGCGTAGGCGGGGCGGTCAAGGATGTTAAGTAGTGGCTCGGATAAGGGCGCTACAGTTGATTATGGGTGGACTAAATAATAATAGTAATGGCGAAAATGATCTCGTGTTTGATTATGATAGTTTGACTTGGGATAAAGTTCGACGAGCTTCTGGGGTTGATGAAGATGCCTATGATTTTAGATCTCGGGGTCCATCCTCTACAAAAGAAGCAAGAACCGGTACGAGTAAGTTAAATACGTATAAAACAATATCTAATATCCATCGTTATATTAATGAAGAGGAAGAATTAATTTTGGTGAAACCGATGAGGATTCAGAAGTATACAAATCCGGAGCTTCAGCTTCTGGAGATGATCATGATGATGATACAGTTGAGTATGATGAATTTGATGATTTAGATTTCTGAAGTTTTTTCCTTAATATACTATGATGCACTTATCACTTCCTAATGAAGTTTACATTATGGGAGTTTTTTTTTTGTTATGATTTATGTTACAATATTAATGGATTTTTATTTATATATATGGTTTTAAATTCATTTATATATTTTGAATTTTAAATTTGTGTCAGGTGCATTTTACTTCGATAAAACGTGCGCTTCGCCTTGCGTCTCATGACCCAAGACCCCCTAACGCTTTAGTGCGCTTTGCGCCTCAAATAACTACGATTCCAGTGACGTAATGGCTAGGGATTTAATCATTCCAACTATAAGATCAAATAAAGAAAATAATATTAATTTCAGCTTTCAAACGTAAATCGTAATCTTCTCGAATTTTCTCCATTTGGCTGCTTCCATCTCCTTTCTGCCCTCATCATTTGGAATGCACTCCAATTAATTCACCTATATACTCGAACTTAACTAGTAACACTGCTACTCTCTCATCAAATTTAGTGGAAATATCAAGAATGTGGGTCATGGCTGCCAAAACACATCATGCTCCAATTAGCAACTATTTGCTATCTCCGAGGACTCCATGAAAAAAATATTTGATGATTCTAGAACAGAAACTAATGTTGAAACCATCTAAATCTCTACCACTCAACAATTCATGAAATTTATTCAGTTTTTTCCCATACTTTGGCTAAAATGCACATCTATGTATGTTCTGTTCCATTGAAAATTTATTGGGGTGATATTTTTCACAATGAAAATTTTGACACGAGTTTGAATTACTTGTTTGGGACAGAGTTCGATAAAGTCGATCTCCAGCTAAGGCCCCAGACTAAAGTACAATTGGGGTACTTGAACTCGAACATTTGAACGTGGCAAAGCACCAGGTCCAATCCAACTAATAATTTAGAAATAGTGGCTGTTGGCATAGACCGTTTGAGCCCCTATTAACATAACAAAAAACAGAAACAAAAACAAAATCAAAAAAAACAAGTGTCTTTACGTAGCATAACAGCAGGTCTAAATGCAAATAAAAACAATATTTCAGCTCCTCGAACAATTTTATCACGCACATACGCTGCTTCAACAAAGGATATGATAGCACCTTAGTCGAAACAATAAGTATATAAAGAAACTAGCAGCTAATAGATGCTAACTACATTTTAACTTACTTATTCTAGCAACATTTGGATCCTGAGATTGAATCTCATCGGCCGCCTGCAGAATTGCATCAATATTAGTGGTCCGCTGAAGCGAATCGGGAACGGAGCCTGCAATTCCACTGGAGGTCCGCCCGTGGCCATGCCCAGTAGTCCGCAGCTGCTCTCTCCGCAGCGCAGCAGTCACCAATCTGTTCCAGTTATCAAAAACCCCAGCCATAATCTACGATATGCGAAGAAAACAATTCAAAAATCACGTCAGATCTAGTTGAATTTGGGGTATTGAGGGGTTTGGGACGAAATATTCCACGCGTATTGTAAGTTTCGTTTTGCAACTCGTAAAGACGTGAAGCCGGGGAGCGTGGTTTTCAATTTCTGTATCGTGGACTTGAATATGATGGTTTCAGGAAGGTTTAGTTCTTCCAGAGCATGGTACAATATTAACAGCGTGCAGCACCACGCGTTCTATTGGAGCAGGGAATTCGGACATTTACTTAATGCTTAATTAATTAATCAATTATTACATATGAATATGAGAAGACTTTGGTTGAGTTGCCGTGATATTTAGTTTTGATCTTTTCAGTCAATCGGTCCAAACCAAACCCACTGAATCTGAAAAGCCGAAATAGAACATATTCGAATTTTTCTATACCAACAGAACTGACCAATAAGTTATGAAATAAATTATAATGATTTAGAATTTATAATAATAAAATTATTCCTTTGTTTAAAACTATAATTTTTTTCTAATATATTTTTGAAGTCTGAGACAAAAAAAAATTGTAAAATTTCGGTCCAATAATAACTATATATATGAAAATATTGATTTAATTGTTGTAACCGATTATTTAATTGTTGTAACCGATTTTTTACACAAAGCCGAAATAGAACCGATTAAACTGATTTGACCAATATTTTAAAAAAAAAAAGAATGATTGAACTGATCAAACCAAAATTTCGATTTTGATCTATTTAATCAATTTCTCAGTTTAACCAAGAATTTACAGAACCATGTCTTTTTTATTTATCTGTTACTCTTGAAAACGTTTGGGTTGTAAGAAAAAAATTAAAAATTATAAAACTCTATGATTTTATTATTATTATTAACGAGTGTAGGGTTTTTTGTTTTAACGTAAGATCGAACACATGCATCTTCCTGTTGAAAGAAATTTATTTCGTAGTATAACTATACCACTAGAGTTGTTGAATAAAGTTTAGATAAACTTGATTTAGTTATTTGATTTTCTTTAGTGTTATTTTAACCCTTTTATGACTGGGGTTTTGTTTCATACTCAAATATTTAAATTTAACGATGTTTTTTAATGACACTCTCACATTAAATTTACATTCCTTGATATTTTTTCACATGATTTGCATGTGAGAATGTTTTTTTCAAAAAAATTAAAATATATTAAAATCAACCAGCTACACTATCTTTGTGCATATATACACATAAAGACAGTGGCATTGAATAAAAAAAATGCATGTCCTTGATTGCATGGAGTGCAATTTTTGCAAGAGCATGAACTATCTCATTAGCCGATCTTGAGCAATGTTTAACTGCTTTTCCATTCCAGAATTCACACACAATTTGTATTAGTTCCGAAATTGGATCTTCAGATAATCTTAATACAATGTGGTTATCAGTTATATGGACGATATTAACATGTTTTTGTGGTGGGCCATTGGTTAATTGCATCACTGTACCCTCCAATCTTATGGAAGACATATCTAAGGATGTTTCAAATATGAACCTTTGCAATGTCATTTCTGAAGTCAATTTGGTTTGATCGAATCCAAGGGAGTGGTGGAATAATACTGTTGTCACACGCCATGTTTGCTCTGATAAGTACATATTTGCAACTCTGGATGAATCAGATAATGGTGAGAAATTGTTTATGGGGAACTATGCGACCTCAAATATCAAGGGACAAGGGAAGTGATCTTGAACATGATGTACGGGAAATATATGACTCAACAATGTGCTATTTGTATCAGAGGTTCGAAAAAATAAAGTATCTGGTCTACTTCAAACAAGCATGATTTTCTTATTATCTTTGATTCAGATAAGGTTTTTTGTAAGGCTTGAGATTATTAGTCTTCATTGATGTGAGACTCGGAAGATATGAGTATGCATGATATAAAATGAGAAGCACTAAGTGAGATGGGAATAGGAAAGACATGGAAAAAGATAAGAAAATATTCAAATAGTTGTGAAGGGCCGAAGCTATGACGCACATGCGCGAAGAAATGCGTGCATATGCGCGACACGTCCAGAAACATTGGCGCACATGCGCGAGATAAGGCGCGCATATGCGCGACACTCCAGAGACTTTGGCGAACATGCGTGAGATGAGTAGGTCTCGCGCATATGCGCGGGTGATGTCGCGCATATGCGCGAGACGTGTTGCTTGAAAATGATAACACTTGTCCTTACCATGCAATATAAGGGATATGTGTCTTCTTTCCTTCCCATTTCAGCTGAGGAATACCGAGAAGCTCCAGAGAAATTCCTCAAAGCTTCAACTCTTTTAGGACTTCGATTTTACAAGATTCAATCATCCAAACGTTAATCCGATTTCGGTTTTGAGCTCCTCTCTTCAAGGGCTACAAGAGGATGTAAGTTTCATTCAATTCCTGCATGATTTGAGATATTGTGATTGAGGAAATTGTGAATTACACTAGATTATGTGTTCTTGTGAAGTTGGTGATCGTATACTCGTAGTCGGATCGAAGAAATATTATTGTATGCAATTATTATGATTTTCAGCATGTCTTGAATTGGAAATATGGAGGTTTCAGAATTGATATGAGTTTATGATGTATAGAGTATGAGGGATATGAGTTGATGATATTGATTCTTGTTGTGTGAGTTGATCGGTATCGAAATAATACGTCGTTATGCCGTCCAAAATGTACCGAGAATGAATATTGTTACGTACATGTATGGATTGAATAGAATGTTGATCTTGTATCTATTGAACATTACCATTTCAGATTCATTGTGCCTCACTTCGACTTCGAGACCTCGACATCGATAAAGGTTCAACAAGAAAGGTATAATTCATGTGACTTTGGGGAGACACAACTCAAATGAGATTCAATTTGAGTTTCCCAACAAAATCACATACTAGATTATGTTTATATTTTGAATGTTTATGCCTTGTTTATAGATTATATTCAAGCCTTGAGATAGGAGTCATTGACAGATTTGTCAAACTAGATGTTCGGTAGTATCGTCGCATTGGAGCAGTTCGACTCCATGTGTAGACACTCGATATAGACATGACCGAAATCTAGGAATGAGACGTACCGTTATCCCGATTGGGAGGGTAGGTAACAGACAGCGACGTCCTATTCACACCGGGATCCCTAGAGTAGACTCGAATTGAGTCAGGACAAGATTTGATTGATATTGCATGTTTATATTGATTTGGTTTCATAGACTATGGAACCTATTGCTTTTGATATTATTCATGATAGTTATTTCATGATTTATATTTTGTTTATGCATGCATACCATGTTTTATACTGGGATTGGTTCTCACCGGAGTTTCCGGCTGTTGTTATGTCTGTATGTGTGCATAACAACAGGTGGGGCAGGATCAGGGTCACGACCGAGATGAGATCGAGATAGAGGGGTGGCTTCGGGCACAGAGGACTGCTAGTGGTTATTGTACTAGACTTGTACTACTTATGATTTGGAGATTGTATGGTATGAAACTTTATTTTGGTATGGATGTATTAGGACAAACCCTGTGTTTACGTTTGTTGTAATTAAATAAAGAGAATTCTTATGCTTGGTTTATATACATTTGATCTAAAGTTAAAAGCAAAAATTTGACCCACGTTTTCTAACAACGATCCGATTAATCCCGTAAAGAACTGAGTTAGAGCCCGGGTCCCCACATTTTTTTTGTCTAAGAATTAAATACTTGTTGGCAAATGTTATGTAAGTGATTGTCTATTCAAACTCAATGTGATGACTATTAAGCTCGTGATTGATAAAATGAATTCTTTTGTTTACTTGTTTGAGTCTTCCAATTTGTGTCATGGTAGAGTAGGACATGTAAATTATGATACTATGTATAGATTAATTAACTTGAAAAGCATTCCTACATTCTGAAATCGATAAACAACACGAACGTGAAACCTCTTTATGAAAAAACTAACAAATATCATCTTTTCAAACCATTGAAAGAAATGAATAATGATGAACCTCATGATCTAATTCATAAAGATATAAGTGATTTAAAGGAGTGCAACCACGTGATGAAAATAACTATTTTATATAGTACAAAATTTGTTGCGTGTATCTTCTCGAAAGTAAAGATGAAGCCATAGAAAAATTTGTCATATACAAAAAGTAAAGTTGAGAATTAACTTAACAAGAAAATTATGATGCTAAAAAGTGATCGTGGAAGTGGATATGAATCACCATTTACTGAGTTTTGTGTTCAACATGATATCAGACACGAAAAAAAATCAGCTAAATGGCATTGAAGAGATAAATAATCACACTTTGAAAGAAACAATGAATGCATTGTTATTAAATTTTGGTTTACCACAGAATATGCGGGAGGAAGCTGTTCTAACCGCAAATCACCTTTTAAACAAAGTGTCCTAAAGAAGTAAAAAGAAAGTCTTTATCAGTTATGGAAAGGAAGAACTATTTCCTTCCAATACTTATTAGTGTTGGGGTCTCTTGTCGAAGTAGCAGTACCCACTCCGAATAAGGTAAAGATATGTCCAAAAACTATTGATTGTATTTTCGTTAGATATGTACAAAACAATAACGCTTCCTTGTACTTAAATCTCAAATACCTGATATTTACAAACGTACGATGATAGAATCAAGAAACGCTTCGTTAATACGTGTTTTCGTGCAAATTTAATGAAAAAATTTTAGATTTGCATGAAGAGCACGCTAGGGCGGTGTATTGTACCTACCCTAGCGCACCCTTTTGAACATGCAAGCTGCAGCACCGAGGAGCTCGCGCTAGGACGGTAAAATTTGACCGTCTTAGCATGACCAGATTTGTTCTTTAAAAAAGGTTGGTCCATACCTATACCCAATGGTTAACTGGACCAGACTTGAACCGTCGGGTTCACAACGTGGCCCGTAACCATCTTAGACGTTTACGGTTAAGGGTAAAGAAAATCCTGACCCGAACCTAGCCCATGGGCCATGCCTGCTAGTAGACCTGGTTATCAAAATTGATGATATATAGGTTCTGTAGTTTAGTTTGATAGTGCATTCAGTTTCAACTCAAAACGCAACATATTTAACAAGTTACGTTTCCATTGGTTTAAAAAGCGAAATTATGCAATTGGGTTTCAATTTTGACTTGCTAAGTTATTTGTTTATTTATTTCATTTGAGAATAGGTATATAATATACACGACCACGGTTCAGAATAAGTCGGTTAAAAAAAGTTTGATCCTTAATCGTAGCATTCTTTAACGATTACGTTTAATAATTCGTCGGTTACGGTAATAATTCGAACCTCCATTTTTCAAAGAAATTCAAAATACCGATAATATTTTTGAAAAAAAAAATGTAGAAAGTATTCGAACGTGTTTTTATCCATAAATTAGTAATTAAAAAACACACTTATTGTTTTTCATTAAAACTAACAATATACGAATGGTAAAACAAAAAATTTTAAGATAACTGCCCCACTTTCTCACTATTTCCTCATATTCATTTCTTAATCACCGATCCTATAGTAATTGAAATCAAATCATTTTAATAGAAAAATTATATAACTATTACTGTATTGTATCAGACACTCTTGGTATGTGCTTTCTCGTTGATATATTATTAAGCACAAAGATTGTATAGTTCACTTGTAAAGAATTCATTAATTACCAAATTAAAGAGTTCAACATCCATGTTAGGGCTACACATTTTTTTTCTTAAATAAAAACAAAACTAAACAAAATAAAATAAAAACTTCATGAACACAACGGCCCACCCGTCGGTTATCTGGTTTAGATTTTGACTTGACATGTTAAAATTGAATCAATCTGAAAAGTGAAAACTCTCCGTTCAAACGTAATTTTGGTTGCAATTGGGTTACAAAGCCATGATGTTCAATTATCTAACTTGCTCGCTAAATTTTTTTTTATCTAACTTGGACAAAAAAGCATTAGAATCTACGCAAATCGCAATTTTGTGAAGATCTTGTATCATAATATATATTTATATTATTTTTTTTTAAAAAAATATTCTAAAAAAGAATATTTAACAATTGTTTTTTTTTGGTAGATTCTAATTTTGGAATTTCTAATTCAAAGGTCTTGGCCTCTGTCAAACTCTTTAGCCGGCCTTCGGAAATGGAGGAGCCCTCGGCGGAGAAGAAACGGAGAGAACTGGAGAGAAGACTACTGGAGAAGGTTGGTGACGTCATCGCCGCAATCAATGGCGCCAGCCAAGTCGATCAAGTAGTTGTCGCTCTTTGTTCTCTCGCCGCTTCCCTCTTTCCTCTTGATACCAATTCATTTTCAGGTTTCCCCATTGATTAATACTGCCGCTTTGCTTTTAGTTACATGCATGTTCAGTGTATCTGATTTCAAACTTTTGGAGAATTTGTTTGATTCCATTGCGTATTAACAGCATGTCATGTTATTGTTTAGCTTATGATACTGTTTTTTTTTTTTTTTTTTAAATATGTAGGTTGTCTCGACGAGAAATTCCGACATGAGGTCCGTATAGATGTAAATTTGCCTAAATTTAGTTGTGGGGAATTTTCAGAAAATTTGAAAAGAAACGATTTTGATTTGTTATGGAACTTTTTGAGCAGTTGTTGGCTATGGAGTTTCCCAGTGAAGATGAGAGAATTGTGTGGTGGAATATTTTCTACAAGGGCTCCGCATTTCGAGCATTTGCCAGATTTTTGTTGTATGGTAAGGTTTTTTATCCTTGATAATTTTTTTGATTTGTAAAGGGTTGGTTGGCCCCATAATACTTTTTGTGGCTTTATTATGTTCCTGTACTTTCATTTTATCATGCATTCTGAGCCCTGCTACTGTTTTTTTCTCTTTTTTTATCTTTATGCTCATGGTTGAATGGATAGATGAATGCATTTTCATATGAACTAGCTCAGGCATATGTAGGATCGAGCGTTTGCCGCTTTACCAAAAGCTATATCTAGTGGTAATGGTGCAACTCAAATCTTTTAAACCGCACAGCAGCTCAAACACCACGGTTCGATCGCTCTACCAAGCAAGGACAATTATTGCACTCAACAATCTCCCTCCCAATAATTGCACTCAACAATCTCCCTCCCAATAATTGCACTCCTTGCAATCAATGGGAATCGAACCCGTGTCCTTGGAATCTCCCTCCCAATAATTGCACTCCTTGCAATCAATGGGAATCGAACCCGTGTCATTGGCTCTGATACCAATTGTTGAGGATTGAGCGCTTGACGCTTTACCAAAAGCTATAACTAGTGGTAATGGTGCAACTCAAATCTTTTAAACCTCACAACAGCTCAAGCATCACGTTTCGATCACTCTACCAAGCAAGGACAATTATTGCACCCAACAGTGTATTTAGCAATTGAGAGCATGCATACACAAGATTTTACACAGTTATATGAAATAACTGGAAATTTTTACTGCCTTAGAAACATGTTGCATGTGTAATAAAATTTTATCTTGCACGACTATTACGCAAGGTTTTTCATTTCCAATGCAGAAGAATAGTTATGTTTTCCTTGATCTTATTCATACTTGTACATTTATTCGTAGATAGATGAACTACAATACATTGTTCATGCTTCAGTGCTTGAGTAGTTTCCAATTTTCTGACTGGAAATTTAACCCATCGTTCAAACTGCCTCGTCTGTTGTGAAGTTTGAATTTGCTCAACCTGTATTGTTTCACATCTCGATTTCTGCTATACTTCATTTTGCCCTATGATGTGGCTTTAGTTGATCTCTAAAAGATATTGTTATTTCATAAAGATGTTGCTTCCAATTGGCTGGCATGCTTCCCAACTTCTGCAAGGAAACAGTCATATGATGTGTTTTTCGTTAACGGCTGTGCTGCTAAGATGGTTTATGAGGTGGTTCCTTGTCTACAACAGATTGGAAGTGGTAGTCATGATTCAAATGCTGTGTGCTCAAATGCTGAGAGGTAATAAGTAAATAATTTTTTAATCACATCCTTTTAATCTTTTGATGTTATCATTTGTTCACATTTTATTGTGTTTTGCATGTTGCTTTTCATTATTCTTATCTTAGCTTAAAATCATCAAACAAGTTTCATAAGAACTTTGTTCTATAATTCTATTTTATATGTCTCCAATCCATACTTATGAGTGATGAAGTCATTGATTTTTTGCAGATTTCTCTGGAATTCTGTCAATTGATTGAGTTATACTAACAAAATTAAAAAAATTTGTTGATTGAGGAACTTTTATATTTAGGGTTGCCTTGTTTTGATATTTTTTAATGTCTTCTGTGCAAGGTTGTAAATGGCGGGAGGCGGTGACGGGGCGGTCAGTGATTGTCTACCTCCTCGGCCGCCTAGGTGGTTGAATTTTTTTAAGTAATTTTTTATAGATAATCATATACAATCATGCAATATAATTACAAATAGTCATCATTTTTTATGCAAGATGTGTAATTAAATAATGTTCAACCACAAAGATGCTTCATACAATATAATAACATTAGATAATGTGCAAATAAATATACAAATGCAAACTAACAAGATAATTAATAAAGATTCATCATCATATTAATGCTATTATGCTAACAAAGTAATATAATTACTTTTACCAAAAAACTAAGTTTAAATTTCAAAGTTTCAATCCATTATCCATCATTAGAACAAGTATTAGACTAAACATAACTAATCTTCATACAATATAATGGTTGAGACTTGAGAGTAAAAACCAAATGTAAAAAAAAGAAAGTAGGGTGTTCTAGGGTTTTGAGATTTAAAATTAGTTGATTTTGACTAGATTTATAAAATTTGTTGACTACAACTTAAAAATCTTGACTGCCCGACTCGACCCGCCTTCCCAACGCCGTATAGCTTGGGCCGCCTAAAACACCCGCCCATGCGTAGGCGGTGCGGTCGAGGGCCGGTGCCTAGGCGGCCGCCTCGACTGCCATTTAGAACACTGCTTCTGTGGTATGTATGGTTGATAACTCACTCACTTTAGCAATTTCATTTGGTTGGTTCATAGAGTGAGTGATTAAGCTCTAAATTCCACCACTGACTTGTGTGGATTCTGTGCCGCTGATTTAGTTGAAACTGATTGGTTAGTTTCTAACGCTGAGCATTTCTTATTGGATTTTGCTTGATATGTGTTGCATAGGGCTTTTAATCTTTACTCGTATGCTATGATTTGCAACCTTTGATTTGTGAGACATAAATTGGAATTTTTCTATCTATTTGTCTAGAAGGGGTGAACTGCAATTTGGTCCTAGAGAAAGTTGAACCTTTTGACTATTAAATATAGGACAAACATTCTAATTTTTTAAAAGAGCAATTATGTCGGGGCTTTTGTTTCACCTTGTTTGCATATTAGCTACCAGTTAAGTATGTCTTATAAGTTACATGTGTAGATTACACCACACTACTTGTTTTTTCATTCATAAGTATGTTTAGGTGATAGAATTCTCTCTAAAAAGCATGTACTGATATTCTTGCTAACATATTGTGAAATAGATTGCTTGTTCTTTGCTTGCTGGAGAATAATGGGGTGCTTCAGATGGTTAGAGATTTCTGTGGTGGTTGTCAATTTGAAGATCTTGGCCAAGAACAGCTCAAGCAGGTTATTTCTAGGGTCTCGCAGCTAATTACATCTATTCCTGATAAAGCAAGACAAGGCGCTCCAACTTCACTTTCACCTCGGTATCCTCATCATTACAAACTTAAGACACGGGTTCTTGTTTGTTTATCCACAAAATATGTGTCCTGTGTTCATATGGACTGAAGTTTGCCTTCATGAATAGGGATTTTTTGAGATTATTTTCGATGAAGCGCGTGGAACATGTGTCTGCATTGTGCTTCACCTATAATCGAGCATCATTTTAGACCTTTGATTTTGTCCACAAGGGAAAATCACTTGTTAGAAAGGAGCATGAGAGCACCTGAATGTGTTTGATAAAGGGTTTTTACTTCCCATTGCAAAGCTCATTAAACTTTGAGTGGTGGCACTGGTGGAACATCAATGAGAATACAAATGTTTTTCCTCTTTAATGGATAATTTCTTATCTTTATGATCATATATTAAGTATTAACTTGTCCATGCTCTTCTTGTTCTGTTTTTATCCTTTACTTTATATTCCAGTTTGTTCTTTAAAAGAATCACGACTCAGCTTTTCCATGGAATGATGGAGTGGGATGATAAGTTAGTTCAGGAGTCATCTTTCGCAAATGACTTCCAGAAGAATAGTGGTATTCTTTTTGTTGCAGAAGCAATTGTCCGTATTTGTC
Organism: Primulina tabacum; assembly: GCF_025594145.1. Lineage (NCBI taxonomy): Eukaryota > Viridiplantae > Streptophyta > Magnoliopsida > Lamiales > Gesneriaceae > Primulina > Primulina tabacum. The sequence continues at coordinate 17,883,054 of NC_134552.1, forward strand.
GTCGAGGGTATACTGGTATTTTGAAATTCCTAGATCCTGAAGCTAAAATAACATGGAATGCTTATGCTCATTAAATAGCTTGCTTTTACACTTTTCAGGTGAGCTGTTACGCGATGTTATTCCATTGATCCTTGGAAATGTTCGCAGTATCTTAAAATCAAGCTCTGGGGTGGCCATCGATGAAATTTTTGTGTCACAACCAGGTGTCCGTTTCTGGTTGAAACTCATGGAGGCGGTGAATGATTCCCATTCTGTTGAAAGAATAGCTGAAGAACTCTTGCATCAACTAGCTGATCAAAATGTCAACGATGTTGAGGGTTATTGGTTTTTGTGGATACTTTTTGGTCGCCTCTATAAGCGCCAACCTTCAATCAGGTAATAAAGATTTATATGGCATGCACGGTCCTTGTAACAACGAAGTCTCTTTCTATCGTTCTCTCATGATTTGGCACTGTTATACTAACATAAAGGAACCAAGGAAAGATAAATTACTAATCTGCGTGGACATTACTTTTACAAAACCTGAATGAAATTTGGATGATCAATCAATAAGAAACAATGTGCAAGGGCATGCTTAACACAGCTCAACATTCTACAATTTATTCAAATAGAATTCGGAAGTAGTTTTCATTTTCTCAGCGACTCTATGATTTCTGCTTATCCATGAAGGTGTGATTATGTTTCTATGCTTTGCTGCTCGCAGGTTTGCTTTTCGAGAGAAGTTCTTACTCTGGAAAATGTTTCCTACCTGTTGCTTAAGATGGATTCTTCACTTTGCTGTACTTGAATGCAACCCTGAAAATGCTTTATCAGTAAAATCTCTTAATACTCGGGGTCTCTCGGAGACAGTGCAGCGCCTTGTGGCAGCATGGTCAAAAAGTGAGTTTGTGCAATCAGCCCCAATTGAGCGACAAGTTTGTATCCTTGTAATAAGTTAGTACTAACCAAAAGGTTGATGTTGTTGAGTTTACGATTTGTAAAAACCTGACTTCTTCGTAAAATCAGCCACTCTTATCTTCAGCTCAATACCCACTTTGATAGTTCGATTATTGAATTGCGTGTGTTTCAGTGCCATTTTCTTCTAAACAATGTTAAACCGTACTTTTTATTTCCTGTCATGACATCGTTCATGTTATTTTCTTAACATGAGATACAGATGTAACCGCTGCTTTAGGCCTTTGCCTGGAGAAGATGAGTAAAGAAGATCTTGACGCTACGAAGGATGCACTACCATCAATTCTACAAGGGATCAGCCGTAGGTTTTGGGTCTTTTTCTCTCCATTGAAATGCTTGTTAATTGGTGACCTATTGTGATCCACTAAATTCTTGTTGCTGACAGGTAGGCTGGAGAGCCCTGAGTATTTGGTTCGTAAAATGGCAAGCAGTATTGCTTTTGTATTTTCTAAGATCATAGACCCCAAAAATCCTCTGTATCTTGATGATAGTTGCCAGGAAGAGACAATAGATTGGGAGTTTGGGAAAGCAACCCCAATCAAAGGGCCTTCGACAGCAACAATGCCCAAATTGAATGAAAATTCTGATAGAGAAATTCCTCATGCTATGATCCCTGGAAATGAAATTCGAAGGAATGAAGATAATGGGACCAGTAAAGACTTAACAGCTATAAAAAACAATGTGCCATTTAATTTATTTGACCCTGATGAAGTTATTGATCCGGCAACTTTAAATAATGATTCAGCCTTTGATAAAGATGACAGTGACGATGGAAGTGAGGATTCTGGTACCTCAAGTGACTCTTTGAAACCATATGACTTAACAGATGATGACACTGATTTGACAAGAAAGTTCTCGCAGTTGGCTGATGTGATCGGAGCACTAAGAAAATCGGATGATGCAGAGGGAGTAAGTTCAAGGATATTTGCAACATCCTTACGTGTTTTATTTCTTCAGTATATAACCATATGGAAAACTATGGTTTTCTATCAGAAGATAAATAAGGTTGTGCTGTTAGTTGTCACAGGAAATACGAAGTATTTCATCGTGTGTTACTACTGCCTTTTATTTTGTTACTAATGCTCACCCCCTGATATACCAGAAATGGTTTATCATTTGCAAATTCTGATGTACATTATTAAAAGTATCATATATCTAATTATTTATGGGGTTAATCGCGAAGTGTTCCATGAGCACATTTCTTAATGAGGAATTTTTACCAATATGCAGGTTGAGAATGCCCTTGATGTCGCTGAGAAGCTGGTTCGAGCATCACCGGACGAGCTAAAATATATGGCTGGTGATTTGGCTAGAACACTTCTAATGGTCCGTTGCTCTGACTTCACTGTGGAAGGAGAAGAAGCATCAGCTGAAGGAAAAAGACAAAGGGCACTGGTTGCATTGATTGTCATGTGTCCTCTTGAATCTCTTGATAGTCTTAACAAGCTGCTGTATTCACCTAACATAGATATCAGTCAGCGGATAATCATCTTGGATGTCATGACAGATGCTGCTCAGGAGCTTGCAAGTGCAAGAATCCTGAAATCTGAACAACCGAAGTCCCTTATAACACAAACTTCAGATCAACCATGGTATGTACCAAGAAATGGAGGTCCTCCAATAGCAGGGTCCTGGAAGGAAATTCCGTCAGCAGGAACTCCATTGAATTGGTCTTACTCATATGAAAGAGAACTTCCATCCAAAGCAGGTCAGATCAAGAGAGGGAGGACCCGCCGATGGAGCCTTCGATCAGCAGTTCAAGATATCCAGATTGAGCATTCGCAGAACAGGTTTCCACCATATGCAGCTGCATTTATGCTTCCAGCTATGCGGGGGTTTGACAAAAAGAGGCATGGTGTTGATTTATTGGGGAGGGATTTTATTGTCTTGGGGAAACTCATCCACATGCTTGGTGTATGTATGAAGTGTGCAGCAATGCACCCAGAAGCTTCTGTTTTGGCATCCCCTCTTTTGGATATGTTACGGTCCAGGTATTGACATTTAACAAATGCCATGAGGCATGAGTGTTGAGGTTTGACTACCAATTAACTTGTTTTATTTGGGTAGAATTTTTTTTTGCACTGTTATTAAATTTAAAAAGAATTTGGCAATCTCATTTTTTTATCAAATTATTTAAATCAGCCTTTTAGGTGGATGCTCGTGATTCAGATCTTTCGCTTACTTTAAACAGGGAGGTATCCCATCATGCAGAATCGTATGTGAGGAGATCTGTCCTTTTTACCGCTTCGTGTGTATTGTTGGCCCTGCATCCTTCATTTGTTGCATCTGCTCTGGTTGATGGAAATATTGAGATCTCTGGAGGGCTTGAGTGGGTTCGCACACGGGCAGCGCAGGTGGCTGAATCAGACACAGACAAAGAATGCTACACGGTACGCGAATAAGACCATTTACATAGAAGCTGAATTTTCATATCCTCGTTCTTCTCATCTACCTTCTGTGCTCGATTAATAGACCAGTACAATTATGAGATGGTCCTGTTAATCCCTACAATTTTTGTTTCACAAAAATCGCAAGAAAATGTTGTAGTTGATTGTTCTAATGGGTGTTGTTGAAGCTTGTTTTTGTATTTTTGACTGATCTGGGGTCCACTTTCATCTCTTAACCCGTCAGGTTTTTTACTTATTTGCATTCTTTAGACCTTCGGTCTCTTTCACGGTCAACCTAGTTTTCTTGGATTTTATCTGAATGTGGCTGCCTTTATTGGATTTATATTTTTGGTTCCTTTGGCCACAGTGAATATAATCATATTTTTCATTTTAAAATGCAGCTAGCAATGGCGTGCCTGCAACTCCATGCAGAGATGGCACTGCAAGCTTCTCGAGCTCTTGAATCCACAAAAGATGCATCAAAACAGAAGAATATTAGTATATTCCCTACTTCGTCAAGTGGATCGATCAAACTCCCTTTCTAGACTCCGGAGATCGGTGTTTTTGCCATTCCTGTACATTCTTTTCAGATGTAGCCGTTTATTTTTAGAGAAACTTGACAAATATAGCCATGTCATCTTTTTTCCCCCATGCGTGCAGGTGCCTGCACTCTTCTATTTATTAATTACAGATACCGTGGTGCAAATCCCAATATTACACTCGTTCGATTCCTTAGTATCCGAAGAGGAATTCATCATGCATAAATTGTATTAAAAGGTGGATGCAAATTTAATACTTGAAGTGCAATTAAATTGAATCACGTTAATGATCACCATGGATTCCTTTTTGGATTTTAACAAGGATTTTGGAAATATGGCTGCGTATCCTTAGTACAGATCTCAAGTTGCTAACGAGATGTTAAATTTGGATCACGGTGCTCGACTCGATGCATGCCAGATTCAGGGAGAATAGAAGAAGCTTGACGAAATGTAAGATGTATTCTGCATATTTGAGTTTATTTTTCAGCTTTCAATTGGTTTTTTGTGGTTGACATTATGAGAATTGTGTGATTTAAGGATTTATTGATGTGAGAACACATTAGATGCATGTGGCATGATTTCGGTCTTATATTATATAAGAAGATAAACAAGAATAACAGGGACAAACCATATGTGTGGTATAAAATAATTTTATTTTGAATAATTACTACAAAACTTTTCTATATTACATTCACAATCCAACGTTAATTAGTTGCAAACCATAATGAATAAAATATCAATCAAATTATTTGACATTAATTGCAATATTTTTTTCCCCATTTTTTACACTCTCAAGTTAGAGCAAATATATTTATTATGCCCAATTTGCAGTTGAAATATTCAAACTTTTGTTTGAAATGACTCTTCAACAATCTGTTGGTCAGATGTGACAAAGGACGTACAAATTATTCCTCCTCCAAGCTTTTCTTTGATGAAGTGTCTGTCAACTTCTATATGTTTTGTGCAAGCATGTTGTACTGGTTTATTCACGATGCTAATTGTTGACTTGTCACATAATAGCATAATTGGCACTTCCCATTCAACTTCAATTTTTCTAGAACTAGCTTTAGCCATAGTAACTCACATACTCCATTTGCGATAGCCCTAAGTTCAGCCTATCCATTACCACAAACCACAACATTTTGTTTTTTTACCTTTCCATGACACGAGGTTACTCCATTGAAAAGTACAAGACCCTGAAGTAGACCTCCTATCAGAAGTAGAGCCTGCCTAGTTTACATCTGTTTATATCTTTACGCTTCTCTAATTGTTCTTTTGGAACAATAAACCTTTTCATGGAGAGCTTTTTAAATATCTCAAAATCTTGTAGGCAACATCCACGTGATCCTCATGTGGTGAACGCATGATTAACTAACCACGCTGACAACGAAAGTAATATCAAGTCTTGGATGAGAGAGATAAATAAGTTTTTACCTACAAGACGCTACTATCTTTCTTTTTCGGCGAAACTTTCTCTAGACGCTTCATTTAGCTTTTGATTTGGATCCATGGGTACATCATCACTTGGTCTGCATCCACTCATTCATGTTTCCTTGAATAAATCTAGAACATATTTTCTTTGGGATACATAGATTCTCTTTCTCGATCTAGCAACTTTCGTCCCTAGAAAATATCTCGAGGTTCTCAGATCTTTTATCTCAAATTCCAATGCGATGCAGACTTTTAAACGGGTTATTTCCTCTTCATCTTCTCATGTGAGAATTATCTTATCAACATATACAATTAAGATCACCATCTTCTTTTCTTTGGTATGCTATACAAACATTGTCTGGTCGGATTGTCCTTAAATATATCGTTGTTTCTTGACTGATTTCGAGAATTTCTCAAATCATGCCCGTGGTGACTAATTTAATCCATATGAAGACTTCTTCAATTTGCATTTTTTTCTCCAAATTGTTTTTTAGGCTTGGTGGAGCATTCATTGACAATTCTTCCTCCAATTTTCCATTCGAGAAGACATATTTTACATTCATATGATATAGGGGCCAATCAAGATTTGCGGCCGACAATAATATTCTGACATCATTTAGTTTTACGACTGATGCAAATGTCTCTTGGTGGTCAATCACATATATTTGTGTTAATCCCTTAGCAACAAGTCTTGATTTATAACGTTCCAACGATCCATCATAATTATGTTTCACAGTAAATGCCCATTTGCCTACCATTGTTCGTTTTCCATCAAGCATATGCATTAAATCCACACTTTATAAGTAAGAGATAAAACTCGAATAAGGTGCAGAAAAATTTTTGTAGGACATTATTTGAGATTGGGTCCTACTTACTCTCCCCCATTAAGATTAGTGGTGAAAAAAATTTTAGATTCAAAAAATGTGACATCCATAGACACAAAAAATGTTTATGTACAGCGTTCAAAACATTTATACCCTTCTGGATAGGAGAATATCCTAGGAACACACATTTTACAATACAAGGGTCTAGTTTATCACGAGTATGATGATGCTCATGAACAAAAGCCACACAACCAAATACTTTGAAAAGTAAATTAGAATACAAGTGAGACATGTGAAAGGAATTTTTAAAAACAGTCGAGGGTGACTCAAAGTTCAACACTCTTGAGGGCATTCTATTAATTAAATATGTAGTAATGCAAATAGCTTCCCCCATAAGTATTTCGGTCAATGTTGTAAATAGCAGGAGGCGGTGGCGGCGCGATGAGTGACCGCCTCGTGCCTAGGCGGTTGAATTTCTTTAAGTAATATTTTTTATAGATAATCATATATATATATATATATATATATATATATATATATATAGTCACAAATAGTCATCTTTTTTTTTTTATGTAAGATGTGTAATTAAATCACGTTTAAACATGAAGAAGCTTCATACGAACTAATATCATTTAGATAATGTGCAAATAAATATATAAATGCAAATTAACAAGATAATTAATAAAGATTCATTATCATATTAATGCTATTATGCTAACAAATTATATGATTACTATATTATACTACATTCCATATTCCCAAACAATATGAGTAGACTTCGGCATAAATTCCAACTCCGGTTAATCAGTCTTCAACAATAAATCAATAATAGTAGGAAAAAATAAATTTTATTTTTGAAATCACAAAATATGAAATATTATTAAAAAAAAGTATGTTAAATAATAAACATACAATGCCTAACCTAAAGCTTCTTACTGCTGACGGCGGCAGACTATTTGTGTGGTGGGCTTAGTAGTTGATAGTGAAAGGAGTGAGAACCAAAGTTAAAATAAAAAATTGGGGTTTGATTTAAATAACCAGGGTTTTGATTTTTAAAATTAGTTGACTTTGATTAGGTTTTTGAAATTTATTGACTACAACTTAAAAATGTTGACTGTCTCACGTGACTCGCCTGCTCGCCGTGCCGTCTGGCCCACCTGCTCGCTGCATCCACCTGTGAGAACCTGAATTTCCAGCAGTAGCTAGCATATTTCAGAAGCTAACAATTCCAGTTGAGAATCTGAATTTCCAGCAGTAGCTAGCATATTTCAGAAGCTAACAATTTCAGTAGCAACTAATATTCCAGAAGCTGGTATTTCTCCAGCAGACAGAATTTCAGCAGATAGAATCCAGCAGTCGAAGAGTTCAGTAGCGCGAGTTCCCAGCAGACAACTACTGATTCTGCTTTTGACTTGTAACTGAAACATTTAACATGTAATAAAGGTTGTAATGACACATAATGGCAGATTATGGCCATTTATTTGGGAGGCTAACAGTCAGAATTTGCCTATAAATAACACCCTCAAATCTATGAATTGATGCTACACAAATCTTGAGTATCACTTGAAAATTCGAGTTAAGAGAGTGCCTTTGTTCAAGCAGAAAAATCCAGTAGCGAGAACAACAGATTTCAGACTTCAACCGAAACTCCTAGCAAATTACAGTAAGTGGGCTTATGTATAAATATCTTGAAAACCGTTTGATGACTTCTGTTTTGAAGCAAAGTATATGTATTTTTGCATTCTGATATCTGATTTTTGAAGCACTGAAACCTAGTGAACTAATGGTAGGAATATATATTCTGAACACTACTGAATTCTGATTACTGGCCTCACCCCTTAGAGGAGAGAACATATAGGTGACTGATATCAGTTTAGCCATGAATTTCACAAGCGTGCTCAGTTCTTACTTGTTAAATTTCTGATTTCTGTTCTGAATACTGATTCCTTAATACTGATTCATGTTCTGAAAATAAGAGTTTCTGCATATTATTTGTATTACTGTTTCTGTTGAAAATGACTTTGAAAATTGGGAGTTATTCCCGTCCCCGCTTACTGAGTGATAACCATATCACTCACCCACCAAACTCATCTCAGATAAGAACGAGGAAAATTTGTTAGAAGAAGAAGAACAACATCAGTTTTGGGGCTGGTGAATAAGACTGTTGTTGTTAAATTCTAAGTTATGTTTCCACTATATCTGTAAGACGTTGTGATGTCTGGTTTTACATTTCCGCTGTAAAACATTAGTATTTGAGTTTGTATCAGACAATGAATTATTTAGTATTATGAATAAAAAGACTGGTTTCTGAATTTTGTACTTCTGAGGCTTGTTGCTTTAGAATGTAAATTTGAGAGCAACGTCGGTGTCAACTAACCCCGTTCCTGGGACGTGACATTGAAGTGGTATCAGAGCAAGCCATGTTTCATAATCTGGGGAGGATGGACTAGAAATAATGAGTTCTGATAGACTTCTGAAAATAAGTTCTGATAAACTACTGAAAATAAACTACTGTAACATACTACTGAAAATAAACTACTGTAACATACTACTGAAAATAAACTACTGTAATAGACTACTGAAATGAGTAGGAAAAAAAATTTCAATAGACCAAAATCAGTAGACCGGAACCAGCAGATGACCGAAAAACAATAGCATCAAAACCAGTAGTCTGGAACCAGAACCAGCAGATAGAAATCAGTAGATCGGAATGCAGCAGACTGATTTTAACAGTGCTGGAAAGCAGCAGACTTGATTGCAGTAGCATCAAAATTGCAGTAGGAAGTGAATTCCAGCAAGCGCATGCAGTAGGCCTTGCAAAATTGTATGGAAGTTGAGGTGTTTTTCGCACGAACTTCAAACGGCCATAACTTTTTGATCCAGGAGAAATTTTGACTATTAAAAGATAACGTTGGAAAGCTCTCGACGAGGAGAACCTAACCTAGAACCAATATTTTGTTCTAGCACCACCGACGAACCCCAAAATCCTTCGTTTAGATAGTGATATCATCATTTCCGTAAAATTTTCCATTTTTTTGAAACTTTGAGAAATTTTCATTTCCAAACGGCTCAGTATTTTTGCACCAAATTTGGTACACTTCATGTTCTTGATGTGAAGGATTTTTAGTAAATTTTTCACGGGATTCTGAGACCGAAAATTTTTGAGCTATTTTCTTTTATTGAATGTTATAAGTTGTACTAATTCTTTTCATTCCAGTAATTATCTATAACTCGACTTGTACTCTTGAGATCATTTCTGAACCTTCACTCTCATGTTTTGGATTAGGATATGACTGACCAGAGTATCTACATTAAGAGCTTAGAGAAGAAGATAGAGAAACTCAAGGGACATAATTATTGCTTAGAGCTGGACAAAGATGAATTACAACATAGAACAGAATGCTTAAAAGATGATGTTCAACGTTATGCTCATTATCTGCATAAGGCAGAAGAGAGGAATAAGAGAGCTCAAGAAGAGTTCGAAACCTCTCAAGAGACTGTTGCAGAGTTAATCGAGTTACGTGATACCTTGGTTGAGAAGATCCAAGTGCTTAAGGATCAAAATCACCAACTCGTGCACCAGCATAATCAGTATTGTGAGCATACTGATGTTCAGATTCAAGAGTTACAGAACACTGTTGAAGTTCTCATCGACCAGAATGCAGTTCTGCATGGTCATATTGAACATCTGGAAACAGTAATAGCCAACCATGAAGATGAACCCGAGGAGGATCCCGAAGAAGAAGTCGAAGAGGATCCTATGAATTTGGGATTAGGAGAAGTGATAGATTAGACCTTCACTAGTAGTTCTTCGTAATAGCACTTGTTCTATTTACATTTCTGTTAGCATTTTCGATGTTTAGTTGTAATTGCGCTTTCGTGGAAATCAATAAAATTTATTTATATCCATTGGTTTCATATTTAATTTTGAGCAATTACTCTATCATTTTGATCCCTTTGTTTAGTCTCTATTCTGCCAACAACCTTAGAAATTTCATATTTGTAGGAAATGGACGGAAGACCCGTGAGAAACAATCGCAACCCTCATTATGGAAATCGCAACAATAACCGCACGATGAGGCTGCACAACAACCACCACCAGCAGTTGGGCTCAGTCAGGCGGATCTGATGGCTATAGCCACGATTGTGGCAACCACGATACAAGGATTTGTCAACCCTAATGCTAATCAGCCACCGCCACCACCTCCAGCTCAGAATGGGACTAAGCAGCATTATGAGTCCCTCCGAAGAGCAAGAGTCCCGAACTTCGATGGAAGCTCCGATCCTGAGGTCGGACAGAATTGGATGAAGGAGGTGGAGAATCATCTTCGACTACTTGAGGTTCCTTAAGGGATCAAGGTAGATGTGATTACACATTTTCTTGTGGATAAAGCAGCCAAATGGTGGGAAGGAGTCTCGCTAGCTATGTTAGGGACGGGACCTATCACGTGGCAAAGGTTCCAAGAGGCATTTCTGAAGCAGTACTTCCCGACATCAGTTCGAGTGCAGAAGCTGTCAGAATTTGAAAGCTTGGTTCAAGAACCAAACATGACAGTGGTGGAGTATTCATCTAAGTTCCACTCATTGGGAACTTACTCCTCAACAATAATGAGAGACGAAGCCTTAAAGATACAACGCTTCAAGAAAGGATTGAACAGCCGTATTCAATCTGCCCTTGCTGTTATCGAGCCCAACAGCTTTGATGAATGGATGGGAGCCGCCATCAAGGCTGAAAACGACATCAAGAGGCGTGAAGGTGAGAACAAACTCAAATGTCCTCAGTCAAGCCAGTACTAACCGGGCCAACAATTCAAGAAGCCTAGGTTCTCAAGCAATTAGTTTACCAGTGCTCCAGCCCAAGGAACCACTTCTTCTCAATCAACCAGAGAGAAAGTCAAGTGCCAAACTAGTGAATGCCGTAGGAATTCTGGAGCTTGTTTCCGTTGTGGAAAAATGGGCCACCGCATTGCTCAATGCCCTTTTCCAGATCCAAGGAATGGTCCAGCAGGAGGAACAACTCCAAACAAGTCTAAGGAAAACAAGCCCAATGCTCGAGTTTATGCTATTACTCAAGAAGAGGCTGACAACTCAAATGATGTCGTAGCCGGTACCACTCTAATCAATAATATACCTGCTTATGTGTTATTTGATTGTGGTACTACGCATTCATTCATGTCTGAGAGATTTGCCAAGAAGTTAGGAGCTAAGCATGATAACTTAGAAGAACCATATAGAGTAGCAACTCCTGCAAATCGGATTTTAGAAACTCACACTCTATATCGGGATATTAGTGTTCTCATAGAAAATCAGGGCTTCAAGGCAAACCTAATCCAACTAAACATGGTGGAATTCGATGTAATTCTTGGAATGGATTAGTTAGCCAAGAATCATGCTTTGGTAGAGTGTCATGGAAAGACGGTAACCATCCAAGCTCCACACCAAGAGAAATTTTTTTTCATGGTAAGACAAAAGAATGAAAGACTCTTCTTTCTGCTTCTCAAACTTGGAAAGCAATGAAGAATGGAGAAGAAGTTTACCTAGCTATGTTAAGCGAGGTAAAGGAAGAAACCACACTTGCACTAGAAGAGATTCCGGTAGTACAAGAGTTTCGGATGTCTTTCCTGAAGAACTTCCTGGCGAAATTCCCGATCGCGAAGTGGAATTTGAGATTAATTTAGTACCCAATTCTACACCAATCTCAAAAGCATCATACCGAATGGCTCAGGCAGAGTTGAAAGACTTCAAAGAACAACTTCAAGAATTGTTGGATAAGAAGCAGATCCGACCCAGTGAATCTCCGTGGGGAGCCCCTGTACTATTTGTTAAAAAAAGACGGGAGTATGATGTTATGTATCGACTATAGAGAGTTGAACAAGATTACAATTAAGAATAAATACCCTCTCCCGAGGATAGATGACCTTTTAGATCAATTGAAAGAAGCCAAGGTCTTTTCAAAACTCGATCTGAGGTCAGGATACCATCAACTGAAGGTCAAAGCAGAAGATATCTCTAAAACAGCCTTCAGGACAAGATACGGCCATTACGAGTTTACAGTGATGCCGTTTGATGCCGTTTGGACTAACCAATGCTCCAGCAGCATTCATGGACCTCATGAATAGAGTCTTCAAACCATAGGTTCGTGGTCGTATTCATCGACGACATTCTGGTATATTCTTCAAGTGAGGAAGACCACAAAAAACATCTTCGTTTTACCCTCCAGAAACTGAGAGAAAATGAACTGTACGCCAAGTTCAAGAAATGTGAATTCTGGCTAGAGAGAGTCACATTCTTGGGACACATAATATCATCAGCAGGAGTATCTGTGGACCCTAAGAAAGTAGAAGCAATCTCAGATTGGCCTAGACCAAAGACTGTGACAGAAATTCGAAGCTTCTTGGGATTAGCAGGTTATTACCGAAATTTTGTTGAAGGATTCTCTTCAATAGCAATACCTCTCACCAAACTCACACATAAGAACTCTAAATTTCAATGGAGTGAAGATTGTGAGAAAAGCTTCGAGACTTTGAAGAAGAAGCTTACCTCCACGTCAGTGTTGGTATTACCTATGAAAGGCAAAGACTTCACTATCTACAGTGATGCATCTAAAGGAGGTTTATAATGTGTACTCATGCAAGAGGGAAGGGTGATTGCATACGCGTCGAGACAGGTGAAACCGTATGAACAGAATTACCCAACACATGACCTCGAGCTAGCAGCAGTGGTATTTGCACTGAAGATTTGGAGACACTATTTATATGGTGCTAGGTGTGAAATATTCACCGATCATCAAAGCCTCAAGTACTTGTTCACTCAGAAAGAGTTAAACATGAGGCAGAGACGGTGGATTGAATTCTTGAAAGACTACAACATAATGATAAGCTATCACCCAGACAAAGCCAACAAGGTAGCAAATGCTTTAAGTCGAAAGAGTACGAGTAAGGTGATCCTGGCATCACTTTCAGCACAACCATGTCTTCGAGAGATAATCAAGATAAGTCAAGATAGAGATTTCGTTTTGGCAAAACTGAAAGAGCAAGTTAAAGAAGGAAAATCACCAGATTTCGAGACGGATAACAAAGGAATCTTGTGGATGAAAGGACGATTGTGCGTACCAGATATCGATAACCTTAGACAAGAAGTAATGTCCGAAGCACATAATTCAAAATTTTCAGTCCATCCTAGCAGTACCAAGATGTACAGAGACATGAAAAAGAATTTCTGGTAGAGTGGGATGAAAAAAGATGTTGCGATATTTTTTTCCAAGTGTCTTGTGTGCCAACAAGTCAAAGAAGAGTACCAAAGACCTGGAGGATTTCTTCAACCTCTAGAGATTCCAGAATGGAAATGAGAACATATCTCCATGGACTTTGTTATCGGATTACCAAAGTCTAGACAAAGTCATGATGTCATCTGGGTAATCATAGATAGATTCACAAAATCTGCGCATTTCTTACCTGTCCGCATGAACTATAATTTGGACAAGCTAGCCACATTATACATGAATGAGATTGTACGATTACATGGAGTTCCAGCCAGCATACTATCAGACAGAGATCCTATGTTTACATCTCGTATTTGGAAGAGTTTTCAACAAGCCATGGGGACTAAGGTCACTCTTAGTACGACCTATCATCCTCAGACCGATGACCAAACAGAAAGGACAATTCAAACTCTAGAAGATATGCTAAGAGCATGTGCTCTAGACTTCAGTGATAATTGGAGCGAACATCTACCCTTAATCGAGTTCGCATACAATAATAGTTAACACATCAGTATTGGAATAGCACCATACGAAGCTCTGTATGGACGAAAGTGTAGATCACCACTATATTGGGATGAAGTAGGGGAAAAAGCCATCGTTAGACCCGAACTGATCCAAGAAACAGTGGATAAAGTTGCTATGATCAAGGAAAGACTAAAGACGGCACAAGATCGACAGAAAAGCTGGGCTGACATGAAAAGAAGACCCGTGAAATTTGAAGTCGGAGAAAAAGCATATGTGAAAGTGTCACCTATGAAAGGTGAAATCCGATTCAATAAGGCTGGAAAACTGAATCCCAGATATGTTGGACCTTTTGACATTCTAGAGAAAGTGGGAACACTTGCTTATAGATTAGCACTTCTCCCTGAGATGTCAAGGATCCATAATGTTTTACACGTGTCATGGTTAAGAAGATATATTTCCGATCCAAATCATATTCTTGAAGCTGGACCACTGTTGGTTGAAGGAAATTTAAATGAAGAACTGAAGTATGAAAAAATCCCGATTCGAATTGTGGATAACAAAGACCAAGTACTGAGGCGACGAACTATTCCATATGTTAAAGTACAATTGTCCAATCACACCGAAAGAGAAGCTACTTGGGAATTAGAAGAAAATATACGAAAACAATACCCTTACCTCTTCAAGGATCAGGTATAGCCAATTTTCGAGGACGAAACTTCTTATAAGGAGGGAGGGATGTGTTCTTCCAGCAGTAGCTAGCATATTTCAGAAGCTAACAATTCCAGTTGAGAATCTGAATTTCCAGCAATAGCTAGCATATTTCAGAAGCTAACAATTTCAGTAGCAACTAATATTCCAGAAGCTGGTATTTCTCCAGCAGACAGAATTCCAGCAGATAGAATCCAGCAGTCGAAGAGTTCAGTAGCGCGAGTTCCCAGCAAACAGCTACTGATTCTGCTTTTGACTTGTAACTGAAGCATTTAACATGTAATAAAGGTTGTAATGACACATAATGGCAGATTATGGTCATTTATTTGGGAGGCTAACAGTCAGAATTTGCCTATAAATAACACCCTCAAATCTATGAATTGATGCTACACAAATCTTGAGTATCACTTGAAAATTCGAGTTAAGAGAGTGCCTTTGTTCAAGCAGAAAAATCCAGTAACGAGAATAACAGATTTCAGACTTCAACCGAAACTCCTAGCAAATTACAGTAAGTGGGCTTATGTATAAATATCTTGAAAACCGTTTGATGACTTCTGTTTTGAAGCAAAGTATATGTATTTTTGCATTCTGATATCTGATTTTTGAAGCACTGAAACCTAGTGAACTAATGGTAGGAATATATATTCTGAACATTACTGAATTCTGATTACTGGCCTCACCCCTTAGAGGAGAGAACATATAGGTGACTGATATCAGTTTAGCCATGAAATTCACAAGCGTGCTCAGTTCTTACTTGTTAAATTTCTGATTCCTTAATACTGATTCATGTTCTGAAAATAAGAGTTTCTGCATATTATTTGTATTACTGTTTCTGTTGAAAATGACTTTGAAAATTGGGAGTTATTCCCGTCCCCGCTTACTGAGTGATAACCATATCACTCACCCACCAAACTCATCTCAGATAAGAACGAGGAAGAATTGTTAGAAGAAGAAGAACAACATCAGTTTTGGGCTGGTGAATAAGACTGTTGTTGTTAAATTCTAAGTTATGTTTCCACTATATCTGTAAGACATTGTGATGTCTGGTTTTACATTTCCGCTGTAAAACATTAGTATTTGAGTTTGTATCAGACAATGAATTATTTAGTATTATGAATAAAAAGACTGGTTTCTGAATTTTGTACTTCTAAGGCTTGTTGTTTTCGAATGTAAATTTGAGAGCAACGCCGGTGTCAACTAACCTCGTTCCTGGGGCGTGACACCACCCGCGTGCCCGCCGCTCTTGACCACCTGCCCACCACCGTATAGCTTGGGCTGCCTAAAACAGCCTCCTCATGCGTAGGCGGTGTCGTCGAGGGCCGCCTACCGCCTAGATAGCCGCCTCGACCGCCATTTAGAACACTGATTTTGGTACATTAGTGGTAAACATAAGTGACCTAGCTACTTCTAGAAGGTGTCTATTCTTCCTTTATTGCTACTCCATTTTGTTTTGGGTTTGAGCACTTGAATTTTTTCATGAATTTGTGTTTCAATCATTGCATAGAAATTTTTGAAAATTTGTTCGACTTCCGATTATCAACAAGAAAACCAAACTCA
This sequence comes from Primulina tabacum, assembly GCF_025594145.1. NCBI lineage: Eukaryota > Viridiplantae > Streptophyta > Magnoliopsida > Lamiales > Gesneriaceae > Primulina > Primulina tabacum. The sequence goes on from NC_134552.1 coordinate 17,899,180, forward strand.
AACATGTATGATCATCAATAAAGGTGATAAACCATCGTTTTTCTGAAATAGATGTTTTAAATGGTCCTCATACATCACTATGAATAATTGCAAAATGTTTTGACACTTGATGTGGATGAACATGAAATGATGCACAATGATTTTGGCAAATTGACAAATATCACATTGAAAAACAGAAGAATTTTTGTTACTAAATCACCAAATGCTTCAACTAATGAAAATTCAGGTGTCCTAATCTACAGTGCCAAAGCATTATCTCATCACTACTAGAAGTAGAGTTTGGTATGAGACTAGAATGTTGGGCTTGTCCGCGTGGTGACTTTCTTTCTCAAAGTAGTAAAGGCATCCACGTTCCTTATCAGTGTTAATCGTCGAACCCCGAGTCGAGATCATGTAATACACAAAAATTTGAGGAAAACTTAGCACATCACTTTACATCATGAGTTAATTTGCTAATAAAAATTAGATTACAGGAAAGATTAGGAACATGCAAAACATTTTGAAGAGTCAAAGTTTTTGAGATGACAATAGATCATTTTCCAGCAATAACAGATAAAGAACCATCAGCTGTTTTAATATTTTTGTTTTCCAACACTCGGGACATAGGAATGAAACAATCAGGAGGGTCCCTTCATGTGATCAGCAACACCTTAATCTATTATCCAAGGACATATGGATAGGGTGAAAACATTAAAAACAGTAGATTGCGAGTTAGTACCTTTCTGGGCGATGGAACAAGCCACTGGAGTAGATTGTGAAAAAGGTGTGGATTGAAAAAGCTTATACAATTGCTCTAATTGTGCCTTACTGAAAGAGGCAGTCCCCGGAGATTTTCAACATTGTTTTGTTCCTCCAGTCCAATTTGATAAGCCCTTGAACTCCCCACTACCTGTTTGATTGAAAGACTTTGGTTTCCAGTTGGGTAGTTTGCCGTGTAATTCCCGACATGTTTTTGTATTATGCTAGGGCTTTTTACAGTGTTCACACACTTCTCCCTTCCTTGGCTGAACAATATGTTGTCGGTTTTGAGGTGCAGTAGGAAATTTTTTGCTAAACAGGGCTGAAGTTTCTGAAACTGATGATGTCTTCTCGCTCAACATGATTTATTCTGAATAAATCACAATACAACCTTACACTATACATACAAAACTTATTTCCATATTACATTCACAATCTAACCTTAATCAAATATTATGACACTGATTACAATATTTTCTTTCTACAATTATCACTACAAGAAATTTCATAATCAACAACACACATAGGACAACAGTTTAACTAAAACCGTTGTTAAAAAACTTTTAACAACGGTTTTAGTTAAAACCGTTGTCATAGATCATTTTTAGTCATGAATCGTTGTCTATTAGCGTGTTTTTTTGGACATTCAACAACAGTTTTAGAAAACCAAACACAACGGTATTAGCGACGAATTTCTTACAACCGTCGCTAATGTTAGTTATAGATAAATCGTCGATAATTTCAAATTAGCGACGGTTTAAACTAAACCGTCGCTAGTGTTAGCAACAGAATCAAGTAAACCCGTCGCTAATTTGAAATTATAAACCGTCGCTAATTTGAGCGACGGTTCAAAGAACACCGTCGCTAATTTCAAAAATTCGATATAATTTGACCATAAGCTCGTGCAAAAATGCAAAATGCTTCCAGAAGAATAATGTACAGTCTTCGGTCCTAGTTACCGAGTGTTGGTCGATTCAAGCTTGGTTCGGATGTCGATTAAAGTGTAGTTACTGTTTCTAGCTACTGTCTTCGGAATGGAACAGTTTCAGGAAAGTTGGATGGCAGAATCAACAGCAGGCCGACAGAAGTATAATTCCAGTGAGACCATTGGACCAAGTCCTCGGTCTCAAATGCAGATTCATTTTTAATATAACCAAAAATGAAAAAAATATATAAATTATAGGATAAAATGTAATTTTCTCTTTTTTCGAGGTTACAAGTTTTGTGAGTCGTGAAGATTTTCTATGCTTGCCTTGAGATACCAATGCGAACTACGCCCCTCTGATGTTCAAGGACTTTATTTATTTAAGGTTCTCAGCCTTAAATAAATAAAATGCATAATTATTTTAATACAAAACTCATATGAGATAGTCCAACATATCAATTTTACGATACATATATTATTCTCGACTCATGAAAAAATATTGTTTTTAATCACAAAAATATTATTTTGTATTCTAACTTATTATATATGTATAAATCTGTGATATCGTCTCACGAGAAATATATTCTATTTTAATCCATCAAGACAAAATTGACTAAAACACAATTTAACTTCTTGTTTCTAGTAAACCATGCTTCCTTATGCCAATTTTTGCAGTGCATAAAATTTAAATTATGATAATGATTAAAATAAATTATGGTTACTTGATTTCAACAACATTGAAAAGTAAATCACGTTAGTCAACAATATCGAATAGTCTTATATCATATGAGCTCATGGTATGAATAGTATTTGCACAATATTCTCTTAAATAAATGTTTTTTTTTGTTGAAACTCTCCAAAATTTAATGTGTCTGAAAACTATAATTTAATAAAAGCTTGAAACTTTTTATCAAAAATTCAACTCAATTCAATTTAATAGTTTTGTTGTATTTGAAGTCTTTAATGCTCGTGTTTTAGTAGTTCCCCATTGCATTGCAAACAGTCAAAAACTAATGGCAAAAACTTGTGTGAGACGGTTTCATATGTCGTATTTTGTGAGATGGATATCTTATTTGGATTATTAATGAAAAATATTACTTTGTATGCTAAGAGTATTACTTTTTATTGTGAATATCGGTAGGATTGACCCGTCTCACAGATAAAAATCCGTGATACCGTTTCACAATAGACCTACTCAAAACTAAATTTGTCTCATTATAGAAACATGTTTCTTTTTTCACACAAATTAATCAAATTATTGAAAAATTCATTTACACAAATAATTTTAAACTTTTACTCTTACTTAATGAGTATCTATAATATATTATTATTATTATTATTATTATTATATAAAGAATATGTCACACAGAGGACACCATCTTTTGTTTGCTAAATTGACCTTACACCAACATTTTTTTCCTCAAAATTGCCACACTTATTTTCAATATTACTTCTCTCAAATTGCACTATCAAACAAAAGCCGGCGACTTCTCGGAAAATTGCTCTTACACCAACATTTTTTTTCTCAAAATTGCCACAAAATATTTTCAAATATTATCTCTCTCAAATTGCGTTATGGTTCTTCACTAATTTCTATCAATTATTATTAAATTAAACAAGAAATCAAACGTTTAATAAAATAAAAATATATATAAATTATGATTATAATTTTACACAAAAAATGTTTATGCATAATTTACTAGTTTATGTAAATATTTTGTTATCTTTCGAATATTTAATTGATTATAAGATCTTAAATTAAGTAGAGGTATATTATGAAAAGAATAGAAAATTATTAAATAAACACACACACACATATATAAAGCCGCGTTTGGTTCGGATGATTAGCCGGGATAGATTATTTTATCCTACCTAGTCAGCTGTTTGGTACACGTGATTATTTAACCAAGTCAATACTTCATATGAATGATTAGGTTATATTAGGTAGGTTAAAATAATACCTCCTCACCCCCTAGGATTATTTATCCAACTCTTAATACCTCATATTTTTCCAATTTTACCATTCTCTTATATTCAAACTCATCACCACTTCCCGCCATCGACCGCCGCCGCCGCCGCCACGATCGCCGCCGGCCGACCGCCGGCGCCGACGCCGACTATTTCCGACGCCGGTCAAAATTTCCGGCCGGCCGTTTCTGGCCGTCGCCGTCGCCGCCGCGAAAGGGAAGGGCAATTTTGTCTTTTCATCATAAAATTCAAAATTATCCTACACTTAAAAATCTTACCAAACATAATATTATTTTACACCATATATTACAATCCTACCACAATCATTTTCTTTATCATTTACATACTAATCATTAGTTTATCATATCTTTCCAACCAAACGCAGCCAATCAATCATAAAATATATAAAATTTTGATGAAGGGATTAATTACTCTTTGGAAAATATATACTACTTTTTTCATCAGTCAATCATATCGAATTTAATTGAACTTTTAAATATAGCTTTTATTCCCTTTAAGAAATCTTAATTTCAGCAACATTGAAAAGTAAATCACGTCTCTATTTTCTTAAAAAATAAAATAAATCACGTGAGTCAACAATAACAGATGTACACGATGGATTTTGGGATATGAATTTAATAAAATTTTAAAACTAAAATTAGAAATCAATAGAAAATAATAAATCTAAACGAGAATTAAATTACCAAACTTTGATTCGAGGGAATTTTCACTATTCAATTGTGTCACTGTTCATCGGCTAACATATTATTTATTCATGTAGTTACAAGTAATTAACCTTAGAATTATAGGGATAGCCGCTAAAATCCTTGTGTTTTCCTAATTTAATTGACCAGACCCAGCATCCAGTCAAAACTTATCAATAACTAACTGGGCACGATAGCGTTCCATATTAATTAAAAATAGCATTTAGATCTGTGAAAACAGTTAATCTTGAAATCTAATAATCGAGATAGCTTCAATTGATAAATCCAATTTCGTTGATTTATTTAGATTAAATATATTATGATAGCACAACACATTTAATATATGTTATTCGTGTACCAATCATTCATGACAATTACGGATCACTGAATTCATGGATAGCAGTAGAAAATTATATATCAAATAAAATTTTCAGATTAATCAACATACAACTTTCATATAAATAAATCATAAATCAACAAATACTTGAAGAAACACGAATATTAAATTAAAACACAAAAAGTCTCACAGTGATATATCGAAATAGTAAAAATATCCCTTGAATCAAAAATTAAACTTAGCCTAAAGGTGTGGAGAGGAGGTGAGAAATTCTTGCGTCTTCTTCTTGTTCTTCACGTTGAAAAGAAGAGCTTCCTTTCTGCCTCCTTTCCCCCCTAATGTGCGTGATATTGGTTTGGGAGGATTGTTTCTTCTTTTCTTTCTTGATTCTTGCGCCTCCCTTCTTTTTTGTGAATAATAGTCAAAATCAAAAGGAAAAAATAGGTCTTATATGTGAGGTAGGTTCTGGCAAAAATGGGAGATTGGGTCCAACAAGTAATTAACCCAATAATCTAAAAATAATAACATAATCACTAAAATTAAAAGATATTTAAAAAATATCCTCCAAGAATATAGAGTTTTTTATGTAAAAAACTCTATCTTATATTTATTATCTGATATGAAAATTCCTCAATTCTCACTAGGCAGTCGAGGAGTAGTCACGTGGCGTGATCACGCCTTTTTCAAAAACCACTTTCTGAATTTTCCTGCTTCAAGTCTTCCACTAAGATCATATTGACAACTTTAATTGTGATATAAAATCATCTTTTTTAGCCCAAATTTATTGCAAGAGCAGAAAACTTCATTTTACAATAAAATCACACAAAAATGTATTAATTAAGCATGTTGGTAGTGGTAACAATGAGAGATATGACAACAAAAATACAAACTATTATGAGCCTATCATTATACGATTTCAAATTTATATTTTCGATATGATATTAGTTATAATGGTTTTCAAAAAATAAATGGAATGCTAGTATTGTTCGAAACATGTAATTCGAGATCAAGTCGCTACACAACATAATTTACTGTCACGTTGAATGATAATGATGTTACCAATTTACACCTGGCTATAGCAGACGAATTACTGTCAAGTATCTCTGAGATAATAACAACAAAATTTATCTGGGATACTATGACAAAGATGTTCGAGGTCAAGTCGCTACACAACATGATTTTCGTATAGAGAAGGCTTTATACTATTCGGATGACAGAATCCTCATCGATGATCGATCATATCAATACACTAAATATTCTATTTGCCCAACTCACTTCCATGGGACATAAAATAGAGAAAAATGAACGTGCATAGCTTCTACTTCAAAGTCTATCAGATTCATATGATCAACTTATCATCAACTTAACCAACAATATTCTTATGGGCTCTCTAAAATTCTACGATGTCTTAACTGCGATTCTCGGAGAAGAAAGTCATCGCAAGAATAAGGAAGATATGTTGCTAACTTCGAAGCAGACAGATGCTTTGCCGATGATAAGAGGAAGATTTATTGACCGTGACTCCAGTGAGAGCCAAAGACGAGGTAGATCAAAATCGAGAAGTAAGAAAAAAATTATTTACTGCTTTAAATGTGGCGGTAAATGGTACTTCAAAAAAGAGTGTACGAGTATCAAAAAAATTATCAAGGAAATATGGCCAATACTTCAGGCCGTGGTGAAATATTATTCAGCGAAGCGCCAACGATGGCAGAAAACAGGCAAATTTTGTGACAGATGGATTAAGATTCTGGAGCGACATGACACATGACATCTTAGAGAGAATGGTTCGATCATTATAAACCAGTCTCAGTAGGATCTGTATTTGAAACATCTACAACTTGAAAATTCTACAAATTTTTTTAAATACTTATTTTAAAATTTTAAAATTCTGCATGCATGCACTAATGCTGAAAAATACCTTTTTTATAATAATCGTAACCAAATAACAGATAAAATACTACAGTTAAAAATTGCCAACTCGGCCATCATAAATGTATGTAATCAACATGTCAAAAACATGTTTCATCATATCATCATATACGTATACTTTTTCCTTTTATTGAATTTAGTTCATTAGTTGTGAATTACGTATCAGCTCTAATCGTATCAGATCTATGGTATCGGCTCTATTCATTGGATCCATCTACATATAACAGTGGTACCCGGCGGCGGGGACGTCAGCGACAACATTACCCGTCCACTGAGTCTTAGCCTCAGCTCATCGTATACACATATCGTCAGTCACAACCAACTCTCATCCTTTAAAAACATCGTCATTTTCATCACTTATCAAAATCATGCATATACGTAATTTTCCTTAAAACCAAGCATGCAACGAAATTTTGCATAATTTCATGTAAATCTCGTTGTTCAATTTATTTTTTATTTTCATATTTATTATCTCAAGTTGTCGTACGTGGGACCAACATTAACAAACAGAAAGAAGAAAGTTCTCAATCATATTATCTCTGATTCTCAAAGTTATTTTACTCAAAGAAGCTGTATTACAAATAATGTTCTAATTGCTTTCGAAATTGGTCATTATTTAAAGCGGAAAAACAAGGTAAATGTGGTGAGACAAACATTAAAGATTGACATGTCAAAAACCTATGTTCGTGTTGAATGGACTTTTCTAAAAGAAATGGTGCTTTAGATAGGGTTCCTTAAGAAGTGGGTGGAGATGATAATGCTTTGTGTTACTATGTCCAAGTAATCCGTGATTCATAATGGTTATGAGATTGGTCTCATTGTGCCTCAACGTGGTTTGAGTTAAGGCGATCCTCTCTCACCTTATTTACTTCTTATATGTGTTGAAGGTTTTACTTCCATTTTTCTGTCCGAAGTTCTTTAAGGTCATCTCCAACCACAAAATATATTTGGCGCAAATTTTACATTAAAATAGTACGATTTCTGCATCAAATACAACATCTACTCCAACTCGTTTCCCTCAAATGGGTTGAAACACAATGTAGATGCGATTGTTTTCGCTAATTCAACTAATATTGGCCATAGCTGCATTATTCGAAATTCTCATTTCATCGTGATAGCACCAATCTATGGTCTTTTTGCTGGTAACTTCACTCCAACAATTCAGAATCTTTGTTCATTCAAGAGGCATTAAGTTGGCTTAAAAATTTGAACGTCGATCATGTCATAGTTGAATCTGATGCCTAGGTAGTTAACGAGTTGTTGAATACGTCAGAGTCGGATTCTTGGTGTTTAACACTAATCGTCGAAGATTTTAAAACTTTTATCAGGAATATATCATCTTGTATGTTTAGTTTTTCGTATAGATAAGCGAACCAAGCTGCCCCGTTTTTTTCAAAGCATCATTCAAATTAATTGCCCTTGTTTGAGTTGTATCAATATCAAATCCACTCGTCACAATATTGTGCTCATTTCCTTTTGATTTAAATGTAGATATAAGAGAATCCAAAATTTGGTGGAGATTCAAAATTCAAATTACTTAATGATGCATTTGAGGGAGAGTGGTTTGAAATCCATGGATTTTGATTACAATTTTATTGTTTGCAATAAAATAATAAATCAAATATTAAATTCATACTTTACTTATTTATATAGGCAAAAACTTGTGTGAGACGGTTTTACGGGTCGTATTTTGTGAGACAAATATCTTATTTGGGTAATCCATAAAAAATATTATTTTTTATGCCAAGAGTATTATTTTTTATTGTGAATATCAGTAGGGTTGATTCTTCTCACAAATAAAAATTCGCGAGACCGTCTCACAAAATACGAACTCATTTATATATTAGTAATACAAAGTATAATGTATTTTAAATGACATATTATTGAAATCCATCATAATTTCAAATGATACCATTATTGATATCCACAATAATTAATATGAAATAGTACATAAATATATAAGTGATAGATTTGGAAGTGTAGTCTTGCTTTCTAAAAAATAAAAAATACATATGAAAATATAAATTATACATTTGTATTAATACATAGATTTGAAATAATCGAAAACATAATCGAAAACATAATCGAAAATGAAATGCATAATATATAAATTGAGCACAAAAACACTCATGAGACGATGAGTCAATTTTATGAGATATATTTTTATTTAGCTCATTCATAAAAAAATATTTTTATGTTAAAAATATTATTTTTTATTATAAATATAATAATGGTCGACTTTCTTACCAATACTGATCCACAAGACTCGCAACCTACAAGCTTTAAATAGAGAGGATGAAGTAATAGATACGATGAAAATTTGAATATAAAATAGAATACGTGTCCGTTAAATTTTTTTTAAAAATTATTTTATCCGAATTTTAGAACCCTTTCTAATTTTTAAAAAATTAATGAAAATTCAAATGTAATAAAATAAAATAATTTTATAATTACGACTTTAAATTCAAATATTTCCCAGTTTTCGATCCCTCCGCCCAAGTTTCCTCTTGGAACCCATCGTCCAGAAATCACTCTCCGTCTCACATCCGAGTTCTGTACCAAATTATACTCAAAATTCAAAGCAATTTCCTCAAAACCCTAGAATTCCGCTGATGGGATTTGTGTAAGGATCATGGCAGCTGAATTTTTTGGTCAATGAATCATTTTCACAAGAAACAATGGCGACTTCGGCGTTTAAATCAACGACCAAGAGAACCCCAATAAGAGGTAGCTCCAGCTCCGAAGACTCCAGCTGCGCTAGCCGCTCTCTCCGCCGTTCCCGGAGTCTCAGCCGGTTTTCCCGGCCGGCCCATCCGGAGTGTGATACTGAACAGCCCGTGCTTGATTATAACAAGACCGGGCCGAGGGGGAAGTTCGTCAACACTGTGAGGGGATCGGCGGCGTTCCCGGATATCAGCTTAGATGATCTCGCGCTTGAGTTCTTCGGTTCGAGGACTGAAAATGAGAGTGATGCAGGGGTGGTGAAGGAGAGAAAGGAGAGGGAGGGCCGTTCGGTTGGACGATGGGCGAGTGATACGGTATCATCCAGAAGAAGGGGGCGTTCGGTATCCAGGAGCCGTGGGGATAGCATTTCGAATAGCTCTGCTTTCGAGGGGAACAAAGTTGTTTCTTCCTCCGACGCTGGTTCACGTCGTCGGAGGTCTTTCTCTGTGGCTCGCCATCAGATTAGCGATTCAGAGGTGACTTTGCATTTCCGTGTTTTTTTTTTAGCGTGGCTACAACTTAGAATTGCATGAGATATTGCTTCTGCACGGGTTGCTCAATTTTGAATATTAGATGAAGTGATATGATATACTAGGAATTCACTTTGAGAGCTGAATTTTTTTTAAAGTTACTGATGCTTATGTAACGATTAATTGAATTAAATGGAAATTCAAAAACTTTAGCTAAACATAACAAAGGAATCATCATTGAAAGAAACCAAGTGTGAGATGCTTAAGAAGTTGAATTTCATTGTGCTTTATAATTCTATTTGTTATAAAAATATATTTCAATCGAATTTCTAATGTTTGTCTTTCATGTTTATCACAAGTTTGTCTAATTTTTCCAAGTTAAAGTCACCCTTTCGTGTTTGATTAATTAATTATCTCCGAGGTCTAGTCTAAATGTTTAAATTACCAAAAACAAATAAACAACTATAGTTTAATGTCTGTGTTGAAATTTGACTCCTTTATTTAAAAGGCTAGTATTGCTTAGCAATCGATGTCAACTACAATCAATCAATGTTAGAGGTGGCTAATCAATAATATAAAATGTATTTAACTAAGAAAATGAACCTAAAAATCAAATTAATTGAGCCATCAATTCAAAAATCCAGTGTTCTAAATGGCGGTCGAGGCGGCCGCCTAGGTGGTGCCTAGGCGGTAGGTGGCCCTCGACCGCACCGCCTATGCTTGAGACGGTGTTTTAGGCGGCCCAAGCTATAAGGCGTTGGGGAGGCGAGTCGAGGCGGCTTGAGGCGACGAGCAGACAGGTCGAGGCGGGGCAAGGAGGGGAGCAGGCGGGCGAGACAGTCAAGATTTTTAAGTTGTAGTCAACAATTTTAAAAACGTAGTCAACAATTTTAAAAACCTAGTCAAAGTTAACTAATTTTAAATATCAAAACCGTAACATACCTCACTTTCTTTATTTTATTTTTGGTTTTCACTCTCAAGTCTCAACCACCACACAATATCTGCCGCCCGCGGCATTTTATTAATTGCACATTACCTAGATGATATTATATTTTGTGTTTAACATTATTTAATTGCATATTTTACATAAAAAATGATACTATTTGTGATTATATTGCATGATTATCTACAAAAAAATACTTTAAAAAATTCAACCGCCTAGGCACCGCCTGGGCTCCCGCCACCGCCTCCCGCCATTTACAACCTTGCATAAATATAATGTGGCATGTGTTTCATCGATTTATTTGTAAACATATTAGTTTATGGGTGTAATGAAAGGAGCAATTGAGAGATAAAATCATGTCGAAAGTAGTAGTAAACCCATTCCCAGGATTCCTCTGCACACTTAAATGTTCCTAAAGAATATTGAAGAACGTAAAAAGAAATTATATATCCTAATAATTTAATTTTTTGTTACTATGAGTAATATCTGTGATTCGAAATCCTCTTTATTGGCGTAAACCTCGTTCTAATTTGTTTAGTAGGAACTATGTCGAAGGGAACTGTTGCATTTTTTAAATTGCATCACCAGTTCATGACATATTCAAAATTTTAGCTGCTATTTCTGGCCTCCAGTTGGGCATATCCCTGAACACGAGATTGTTACTCAATTTTGAGTGGCTTCAATTTTTATGTGACATGCTTAATCCTTAGACATGGGGTCTATCCAGCATGCTACTCTCTATCGGACCAATCCAAGATTTTGATCCTCTTGTTCAGCACTCCTGACGAGTGCACAATTTGTTTCCTTTATACCGTGTCTGCCCTTTTCATTTTGTTTTGCCTTTGTATTGATAAGTGATAACTAATGCAAAAAGGTTTAATGCACTAAAAAAATATAATATTATTTCACGTGTTAAACATGGATTGCATCCACTTCATGAAGGGTTTGGGAGTGGATTTAGGCAAATAATGAGAACTCAAAATTGGCGACTTTTACTGGTCTCCTTCCTGCTCCAGTGATCAGGTCCAGTCCATGATCTTGGCCTGACTTGAACAAAAGACACCGAAACTCAAGCAAATGGATAATGATTTTGGTATACCGTATACATCACGTACCTATATCAACAGTCAACACCATGTCAATCATGATTAACAACATTTCCACCATCAATAGTCCACATTCAAAAGATTGTTATAAAAATACTAACATGAGAGCTAAGATCAACATCTACCAGAAGGTATGGCACCAGTGTTGCCTGGCTTGTTTAATTTTTTGCTCAGCCGCTTCATATTGTGGGTTAAGGCATTGATGCAAGATATTTTTTTGAATTTTCATACCTGAAATGTGTAACAAGCTTATTTTTCTCAAAAGGGATACATAAGTTGCCGTTAAATTTGAATTGCAGAGTGAGGTTGATTATACTCTGAGTTCAAGAAAACATTCTAATATGAAGGCTCCAGCTGATGGGAACTACCAAATGCATTTAAGTTCAAGCAACAGGCGACTTGGAAGATCTCGGAGCCACAAAGATCTTTCTCTATCACACGATGGTTACTCTGTAAGGTCTTTATCCCTTGTATGTATGTTGTTTGCTATTGTGCTTCCGGCTCGTATGTAATTGTGATGGCTACTATACATCATTTCTTTCTCGGGTATTTCTCAGTGAGCATTTCTTTAATTGTCAATCTTGACTCTTTTTCCCTTTATTGTGATTGCATTTCAAATTGAGCTTTTTAAAATTTATTAAATCGAACTGAAACTCGAATAGTGACTTTTACACTGAGATCTGTCAGAGTCAATCTTCTGTACTCACTGATGATGAATCAAAAGACACTCATTTTGGGAGAAACAGAACTGAGAAGATAATCCACGCAGTTTATGCTCAGAAGAAGGTCGATTTAACCTTCTTTGTTTGATTTAATTGCTATATTTTATAATTTATATTTTGTTAGTAAGATGGTAGTCCATTAAATTTCTATATCATATATTTTCAAATTATCCTTGGATATTTGTTCTTGCTTCAGGCTGAGCACCATACAAAGGATGTTCCAAATGGACTATATGAGGCAATGCGAAAAGAACTTAGACATGCTGTTCAAGAAATCCGAACAGAATTAAATCAAGTGGGCTATAAGAAATAAGTTTGCTGAAATAATTCAAATACCTGTTCTTAGATAGTCTTTTGATGGTAATACACAGATTGGTTATTCTTATTTAATTATCTGTACTATGTACAGGCAATGGGAAGAAATCAAGTGGCTTTAACTATTGGTGACTCCTTACAATCAGACAATTCCGAGAGACTTCCAGATTTGTCTGTTATCAGAAAAAAATACGCCACAAAATTTGAGCAGGTGATAGCTCTCGTTTTTTACTTTAGACTGTATCTGGTTAGTTCCTGTTAAATAAGTGTCTTGTAAAGTATGGGTAGGCAGAAGTTGGTTCTGGAAACTATTGAACACAAATCTTGAAGTGGTTTGGCTCGTATAACACTGAAATGATTTACTGTGAATGGTAGTTTCTTAAAAGCAGACTGTCTGCTGTATATTTGTGTGCTGTCTTAGCACTCCACTGACTTGTATGGATGTAGGCCTCCAAGGAGAGCCCCCAAACCCAAAAGACTGGGTGGAAGTGTAATATTGAAATATTTGGTTCAGTCTGACATTTTAAAATGAAATCCTTGGAGCATTTTATTCAAACACCCAGGTTGTGTGATTAGATTCTGGGAGAATCAAATGACAAAATAATAATAAAGATTTCTGTTCAAATGGAAGAATGATGCTTGGAAAACTTGTGGATAAATTTGGCAATCTATGTTGTTGGAACTAACTACTTTAAAATTCTGGGAAAAAAACAAAAATTCACCACTAGTTTGGTAATCTAGGTCGTGTCCTGGAATCAGCTCTTCTGATGAATTGTAAACAAACCTGAAGAACTAGAGTTCAAAATTCTCTTTGTTTTTACATTAAATCATTTTTATCTGTGGGGGTGTTTTAGAGTCGTAGATTTAATACCTCATTATTGCGAGACAGAATTTCTTTGTACTGAAATTCTCAAAAAGTGAATGAAACATTCTCTCAAATTTGTAGTTGGAAAAACGTAAACAGAATTTTTCGCCTGAAATGTTGTTTGAGGAGCAACGAGGTCGAGATGCCCATAAGATAGTCAAAGAACTTTCTGATACAAGGAGTTCAGCTGTAGAAGAGCAGCATTCACAAGCCAGAAAGGTATATCCATCGCTCAGTTTTAGTCCTATAAACTGTTTGGTTTTAGTCTAATTGTATTGTTTCTAACTGTTATGCTTTCTTGGTGTTAAAGAGAAGTAGCGACAGAAATTGTATGTCAAAACGATTAAGCGAGGAAGCAGAAAGATATTTCGAGGGCTTCACTTCTAATGTCGATACAGACATATCTTCACTGGATGGAGAAAGAAGCGACGGAAGTTCGACTTTAGGAGGGAAGGACAGAGGCACTGCAATAAATAGGAAAGGACCTTATAGTACCGCAGCATCTGTTTCTAGTCCTATTATAATTGATGATGTTAGTTTGCCTTGGTTGCTGTGGGAAACCAGTCACGATGCTTCTCTTACAGGCAAGAACAAGGCACAGACTCCTGTTACTCCAAAAATTCTGAATTTGGATTCAGAAAAGGTTAATTTTTATGTCTTGCTAGTAATCGTTTTGATAATGTTCGAATTGATTTCAATTTTTCCATCTCACTGTTGTACCTTCATAACTTCATTAACCATATCTCAGTCATTCAAAATACCTATGTTAGTGTAGTGTCATGTATTATGGAATTCCTTAGTTGTAGGAAGATTTTGATTTTGTATGTGTGAAACAGCGATTTTCCCTATTGACATTTTGGCCCTAAGCTTTAGAAAAAAATAAATGGTTATAAAGTTTTCAATGTTTTAGCTTAATTATTCAATCTGCTGAGGTAACTTTCTGTTTTTTCCCCTTTTTATTTTTGGATATCAATATGTTTTTTTACATCCACGATCAATTTTAATGAAATCAGTGTTTCCTGCAGGACGTTGTCTTAAATGATCCAGGTAGTCATTCTGCTAGCAGTCAAGGAAGCTGGAGCCCTGGTCGTCTTTCCAGTAGCCTGACGAATAAAAGAGGTGACAAAGGCAAAACTAGAAAAGTGGGTGATTCGCCCATTGATATGGCCGAGTATCATAAACTTCCCAATAATGAAGAAGTTCTGTTTGAAATGTATAGGCAGCAAAATAGAATCAATTCTGGTTGTCTATTTATTTGTTCTACTCAACTTCTGTAAACAATTGACTTCTGGATTGGGATAATTCCTCTCTCATCTTTTGCAACAGAATCTCTCCTTTTTTTTTTTTAAAAAAATTAGTTCTGATTTTTTGTTTTTAATTATCAAGTAATTAGATGTTCGCTTAAAAGATATCGTAATTCGGAGTATTAATAGAGAAGTAGTTGCTTACAGAAATATTTTGAAATATTTTCTCACAGTAGATAGTAAGGTGTAAGCAAATCAAATTGAGACAATATTAGTAAAATTTAATACTCGAATTCGAGCTCATATTTAGTATATTTTACTTCGAGCTTTGAAATTCAAATAATTTTTTTTAAAAAATTTTTTCGCTCGAGTTTGACTCAAAATTTTCAAACATATTCAAACTATTGTTTAGATAGAAAGGTTTTCGAGAAAGGTTCGAAAACGCAGTTTTGAAAGTTTCAAATGTCCGAAAAAGCTCGAAATATATATATATATATATTTAATATATAATTATATTATATTAATAAAATATTCAAGCTCGCGAGTTATCGAACAAAATAATTTCAACTCGAGTTCACTGTGAAAAATATTCAAACATATTCGAATTTTGCTCGAGTCCGATAAATTAAAATACAAATAAAATATTTATCGAATCAACTCGATTCGTTTACGACCCTAATAAGTAGTGTTAGTATATATGACTTTTTCTCACATAAAATTAATAGTAATTCATTTAAATTAGTAATAGGATATTATCATATCCAAAATCCTACCTAATGCAAATCATTAGAGATCACAAAGTATTTAATACAATTTATCTATATTAACAAATTGATTTATGAATAAGATGATATCTCTTGCCCCAAAAAACTGTAAGTCATAAAAAATATGTAGGAAACAATGAATTAGTCAAATTTTTTTTTTTTGTTTTTAGTTTTTGTCGATTCATTCGCTAAATATCCAAAAATTAGGATGCAATATTGTTACTATAATTTAAATAGAGATTTAGAAATTTAACTCACTTATCTTATCTTCTTATTCATAAATCTACTAAAAACAAAATTCTAGTGCTGATCGAAGTCTTATTTCTATAAAGATATTGTTAATATAAAAAAATTGCATTAAATACTTTGTGCTCTAATGTTTTGGATTATGAGATAAAATTTAATTTGGATATGGAAATATTTTATTAATTTATTTAAATAAATTACTAATAATTTTATGTGAAAAAATGTCATGTACACTAGCACTATTTAGTTGGAGAAACTGTTTTTTTTTTTTACAAACTCTATTAATACTCACCTAATTACTCGATAACTAAAACCATAAAATCAAAATTAATTTCCAAAAAACATAAAAAGAGATTCTGTTGGAAAAGATTTCCCAATCAAAAAAGTCTAGGAGAGAGATTACTTAACAAAATTTTCTTATATATACGAACCTACACATCTATTGAAGATAGTTAGCTTCATTATTCATACCATTTGCCAAAACCAAAAAATGGCTGCCGTAGAATCCCGTGAACAAAAGAAAGATTTGAATGAATGGCTTCCGGTAACGTCGTCGAGGAACGGGAAGTGGTGGTACTCCGCTTTTCACAATGTCACGGCCATGGTTGGAGCCGGTGTGCTCGGTCTCCCCTACGCCATGTCCGAACTCGGATGGTAAGTTCCTGAAAATTACTTGATTTAAACAAATATCGTGTTTGAGATTATGAACTTTTTTTGTATGAAATTGGATTTTTATGAAGTTTATTTTTACGTTTTTGACGTGCAAATACTTTTTATTTGAGTATGGTAAATTATCTTTTAATTCATAGTAGATGCATGTTTAATTTTTACGGTTTTGTTACCGTTTTGTCTTTTGATCTCTCTTTTTTTAGTAGATGCATGTTTAATTTTTACGAATGTTAGGAAAAATTGCTTGATTCTCGCTGTATTTTTTCAATAAATAAATTTTACCATTATTACGGCATATTGGAAAACATACATTAAAGAATTTGTCCACGAAATAGCACCGATTTATTTTATGAATGAATTATTAATTGTATTTTATTTTGACATTATAATGTATTTCGATTTATTATTAAATATAAATGAGTCTTATCAGAAATATTAATATATGCCACATGATCGAGCACACTGCATACACAAGATAAATAATATATTCAATTAAAGTTATATCATATAAAACCAAAAATTTATTAATTGATACTGTTTCGCAAATTTTAATTAATTTATTTTTTGAGATATCAACGTAATAAATATTAAATTTCAATCCCATTAATTTTATTGTAATATCACTAAATAATTTACAATAAATATCATCTTAAAATTTTAAGACATATCAATATGTTATCAAGTATGTGTATAATTTTTTTTATCAGGTTAAATATATTAAGAAACAAAAATAATAAGATGCTGTTATGAATTTTAGGGGAGAAAAATTTAATATGAATTTTTTTTACAATTTTTTAATATCAATATTCGCATACATGCAATTTTGTATTAACGTTGTTATTTTTTTATTAATATATTGTTACTTTTATTATTTATATTTACACAAGTAAATATTATACTACAGGGGACCAGGGGTGACCGTGATGGTTTTGTCTTGGATCATCACTCTTTACACTCTGTGGCAAATGGTGGAAATGCATGAAATGGTTCCCGGCAAGCGTTTTGACCGGTATCACGAGCTAGGCCAGCACGCTTTTGGCGAGAAGCTTGGCCTCTGGGTGGTGGTGCCGCAACAGCTCATGGTGGAAGTCGGTGTCAACATTGTTTACATGATCACTGGCGGCAAGTCCCTCAAGAAAATACATGACATTGTCCGCCCCCACCAATCCATTCGACTCACCTATTTCATCATGATATTTGGCTCTGTCCATTTCTTCCTGTCTCATCTCCCTAATTTCAACTCTATCAGCGGCATTTCCTTAGCTGCTGCTGTCATGTCTGTCAGGTATCACTTCTACTATATAATCTAATCTATGTTATTTTTAAGTTTAGTTATTTGTGTTTGTTTGGAGTATCAAAAAATCAATTTTCATGATTTTTCTAATATGATTTATTATAAGATGATGTTCACAAAAACATGAAATATTTATTGCAGCTATTCAACTATAGCTTGGGTAGCTTCGGTGCATAAAGGGGTTAACAAAGATGTAAAATATGTGCCTCGGGGATCGAACAACTCAGAAAAGTTCTTCGGATTTCTTAGTGCATTAGGGGACGTAGCTTTTGCCTTTGCTGGGCACAATGTTGTGTTAGAAATCCAGGCCACGATTCCTTCTACTCCCGAAAAGCCATCCAAGAAACCCATGATGAAAGGAGTTATCATCGCCTATGTCGTTGTGGCTCTATGCTATTTTCCAGTTGCATTTATCGGCTATGCCATTTTCGGAAGCAGCGTAGAGGACAATATCCTTGTATCACTAGAAAAACCTGCATGGCTTATCATTGCCGCCAATTTATTCGTTGTTATCCATGTTATTGGAAGTTATCAGGTAAAAATTTTGGATTCTTTTTTTAAAAGGTTGTTTCTTGGACACAATATCATGCAAGTATTTATCTTCATGAGTTCGTAGGTTTTTGCTATGGGTGTATTTGACATGGTCGAATCATTCTTGGTGAAGAAAATGAAGTTCAACCCGACACGACTTCTACGCATTGTCACTCGTACAACCTATGTAGGTGAGTGATAAACTTAAATTACATTTTGATGGTAAAATGAACTTTTGTTAGAGTTTATGACTTCCATTCTTTTGGTCCTAATCCAAAAAGCCAACTCCTCGCATTTCTTTGTTGCCCCTTGGCTATGAACTTTTTATTATTTTTGCGACACATGTTTACTATAGATAAGAAAATATGGAAAATGGTTTTTAGATGCATATATATATATATATATTATTCTGTTGCATTATTTCGTAATTATTATTTCATGTGTGTGTGCTACCTTGCAGCTCTCACCATGGGTTTGGCAATTTCATTCCCTTTTTTTGGTGGACTTCTAGGATTCTTTGGAGGTTTTGCTTTTGCTCCAACAACATACTATGTGAGCTATTCAAATATTGCTCTGTCAAATATATATATATTGTTACTATAAATTATAATTAAAATTCGGTGAAATTTATCTAATCATACATTTTCAATCATTAAAACAATACTCTCCAATTCTGATATCATTTAAATAAAGTAAACTAAAGTTAAAAAAAGTAAAACTTGATTGTGATATTTTCTTGCAGCTTCCTTGTATTATGTGGCTTGCAGTACACAAACCTGAAAGATTTAGCCGGTCTTGGTGCATCAATTGGGTATGCCTCTAATAGTTTATATTTAAAATTTCCACTATTTAGTACCATTTTAAATATTGGTGTGAAGTTAAGACTAATTTATGACAATTTTAAATTAAATTTGCAGATATGTATTGTGATCGGTGTTCTATTGATGATTTTAGCTCCAATCGGTGCTCTGAGACAGATCATATTGCAAGCTAGAGACTACAAATTCTTCTCATAAAATGAGCAATTTTTGTAAATTTTATATCGATTTCTCTAAAGTCAATCTTTTTTTCGATTCTAAGATTTTCCTTAAAACTATTAATTTTTTTTTAAATCTTGAATTTTTTTTTATTATCTCATTTTATTTGTTAATTTGTTCATTTGGACAAGAGCTGATTGAGCATTTAATTATTTATTGTGCAAGCTTTTGTGTATCTTAATACATTAATTTGTTTCCTCCAGTTTTCTGGACCCTCCCATATACCACCGATTCAACTCTTCAATATATAATTCCACCTATTATCTTTGACTATTTTTTTGAATGAATTATAATTATTATTTTTCTCTAATCATCAAATTAATTATTTATTATCATAGTTTTTCATATTGATATTTACCTTTACAAATATACATGTTGACTGAAATTTCAATTGTTGAGTGTATTACAAATTAATCTACAACCCTATATATACAAGTTGCCTCCAAGAATGTATGACTTGGATCATCCTAATCTAATGGTGGAAGTTAACTCCCCAAAATATTTCACACCACTATGCAATAAAATATTTTAGAAGTTTTTAATATTTACATTCTACAAAAAATTAGAAGAAAATCTTAGAATAGTCTAGATAATTCTCAAATCTATCCATTTGCGCTAGATTGTTTCGGAACCTTCTAGACTTAGTCTTCTCTACAACATTCTAGATCTTTCTACCCGAGCCTAGAATATTCAAGTTTTGTGCACCATATTCTAGATCATTTCATATGAACTTAGAGCTTTCAAGTTTTTCTCACTTCTCAATTAGTATAAAAAATTAATCTTTGAGAGAATCTAGATCACTCGAGAAATTTTTTGATGCGAAAAGAATAAAATTTATTCCTTAATCATGTTTTTCTTTTTGACAATATTGTGTTTATTAAATTATAATGTTTTGTCTTTCTAGACCATATATATTTATGATAAAAACTCCAGATATGATAGTATTGTTTAAAAGAGTTTAATTGGTAATAAAACTCTTGTTTTTATATCTTGTAGGCTTTTTTTTTTTAATGAAATAAACTTTAGGGCAAATGAAGCTTATAAATAAGAGAGAAGTCAAGAGAGAGACGCCGCAAGAGAGCAAGCACGAGAATTAGTGATTTACATCGAATAGATCAAGTGGTCAAGCCAATGCATATTGTTGTGTTGCCGTGAAGTGTTGAAAACACGAATACACAACATCTAATCACAGTGGCGATTAGTATGTTGTTCATCAAAAAGATTTTCGGCTTCAAAAACGCTGCATCTGTAGTTATGGTTATTTAATTTGATAAATGTTTTGCATGCGCTTTGCTTCCTCACGATGCTAAGAGAGTTATTTTTTCTTTGTTCACTAGTATTGATTTTGTAATATGACAAATTTTTTTAGTGAATCTTTTGCCCTGAGACACCACACAAGTGCGCTCGCTTGTGCATAATTCTTTGTGTCTTATTTAATTACATAAAGTTTTGTGTGTTGAGCTGCATGTTTTGTTAGGTGGTACAAGCAACACTTAACTGAAACACACATTCACGTTATTATATACTACTTTTATATCATGCAACCACCTTTCAAGTAGGTATCAGAGCAGACACTTGACGTTACTAATTGAGATTATGGTTAGTTTTGTTTGAGTATGAAAAAGTACTATGAACGCGCCGCTTGTCAACACGACACTACGGATACTTGTTCTGGATGGATTCAACTATGCTCTTTTGAAAGTCAAGATAATGGTTTACATCAACTCCAGTGAAAAATATGTATGACAACGTGTTATAGATGCTTGGACTCCACCAAAGATAGTTGATGAAGATGGTGACAGTTTGGTTAAATTAAAAAAAACGCATGGATGACTGATGAAGTCCAGATTTTGAACTTCAATTCAAAGACATTCAATGTCATCTTCACTTCTGTTGACATAAATATGTTAAGTTTAATTACTAACCATTTCTCTTCCAAGGATACATGTTATCCTTCAAATACACTGTGAAGGATCTGAAAATGTACGAATAACCAAGCTAAGGAAGTTAACCTCAAAAATTGAAAATATCATGATGAAATAAATAGAATCTATCACTGTTTATGATATCCGACTGTGAGACATTGCCAACAAAGCTTTTAGTTTTGGTGACCTGATCTCTAATGAGAGATTGGTCATCAAGGTGTTAAGATCACTTCCAAAAAAATTTAACATAAATATATGTGCAATCGACGAATACAAAGACACTATGACGGGGTATGATATAAATTAGAAATGAGCAGAAGTCGTACGGAGCCGAATTCCAAATTATAGATTTGGTTGGTTTTTTTTTTTTTTTAAAAAAAAAGAAAAACAATGGTTTTTAATCATGAACGCTTTGGTATGTATGGTCTACCACTTAGCAAAACCGATATAATATATTTTAACTCGAAATTTTATCTAAAGTAAGCCAATCCAGTTTGCTCACCTCTGATATAAACGATCATGAATCGCATTTGTAAATTCTATCAACAGAAATTAATACATCCAATTTTAAGGACTTGAAATAATAGAGCTACAAAGTAATTTTTCTTTACGAAAGAAAGACAGGTATGGTGATTCTTTCATATGTTGATGCTGAAAAGAATTTTACTTAGAAGCATATTCTAATGCTCTACATAAGCATACACTGCCACAAATTCGCACCTAGAACCAGAAGCAACCTTTTGTGCCCTGCATTCGCTGATAAATTTATAAACCCTCTCTACATTACCAATCGTGCATGAAGACGATGTGCCAATCAACAATGGTGATCTCTCATGAAAAAAAATTGCGAGAGATGGACCCTGTAACAAATCATGTGATGTAGAAAAATAAGCCCCAACTTCTATCCTATACGGAAAGAAACAGAAACGAGGACACACATTTGCCTTATATGCATACCAACACAAATTTTCATCAAACCCAAGGAAGATGGTTTTCATATATATATCGAGCTTAGTTCAAATTCACTTCTTGAGTGACCCCTGACAAATTCGAAAATTTTGATCAATTAATCGCCCCTTCTTCTGGATCGTTTGGAATATCAGCAAAGCTGTGAGGTTCAACTTCTTCATCCTCTTCATCGTTCTTCATGTACAATCCTAGTTGTTCCAATGGATTACAACTTGACTGAAATTTGAAACTACCATGACAGTTTTCAGAATTTTCAGGGCTCTCCTCCGATAAGTTCTGCAGGTTCTCATCAGGGGTCTGCAGGTTCTCATCAGGGGCAGCCCTAAACATTTCGAGATCTTCCATGAACCGGCAATTCTCATTGATTTCAACAGTCTGCTCCATCTGTTGAGAGCTTGAGGATTAAATAAAGAATATGGAATAGTGGATGTTCCTTACTTTTTCATATCAAGAGGAAATCTCTACACTATTACCTTCTGCAAAGCCTGACGCGCAGCTTCCCTCTCATGTTCTATTTTCTTTCTAGCTTCAGAAGCAGCTTCTGCTTCAGCTTTTCTTCGAGCCAATTCTGCAGCCTTAGCTTCAGCTTGCAAGCGTGCTTTCTCTGCTAATATAAAAACTCCACAACACCATTTCATGAGCAAATTTAATTATAACATTTCAATTTCAAGCCCAAGCAAGAATACAACTCAATCACATAAATTCATTCACATAATTGCTTTTTGACTCGGACCTTCTCTTCTACGCCTCTCAAGCTCGTCCCTCTCAAGCTTTAGCTTCTCTGGATCTGGTCTCTCTCCCTGAAATTTTTTAGCTGTTACTATTAGTAATACTGCATGGAATGCAGCAGGCTCCTATTTCACAAATCTATGAAATTTGCATGCGTACTTTTTCAATGGAATTCTCTTGGGCTTTAATAATAATGTCAGCAAATCGGCTTCTCAATATAGCTGCACGATAAAGCTTATCAGGGAGACTTGCCTCTCTGTTGGAGCACTCTCCCCTAAAATTATACAGCTTGTTGGTGAGATGATGATGCACTGTAATAGCATACATTTCCTCGTGGTTTTTCATTGCTTACCCTCTTGCAAACATTTAGGCTCGGTAGGGGGAGATCTTAAAAGTAAGTTATGCTCAGTTTGCCTGTCCGAAAAATCTGCAGATAACCCAAAATAAATGTTAAACTCAGAATGAAAACATAACTTATTGAAAGATTCTTCAAAACCCAAAGGTGACTACCTCCATTGTTGGGAAAGCCAACATTATTTTCCTTCTCATCTACATTTTCCTGGCGTCACGAATGGAAAGGAAGAAAATACGAGTTACAGGCCAATGAAAGTTCAAAAGGTAACAGCATCATAATGGCAGTTAAAAGAAACAATCAAACAAAAGGAGAACAGGAGGAGAAGGAAGCTATAGGCATACACAGGTAACTGAAAACTAACATTAGCAGGACTTGAAGGAACCACTTCCTTGGCAACATGTAATTCACCAGGAGCAGAACTTTCAGATTCTGTATCTGAATGAACAGAAAACCAAGAGATATTAGATTAAAACATAGTAGATTCACATCATTTTTTCATTCTCTACCTTTCATTGCATGTGTCACTACGAGTAAACTGCCTCCACCGAGAACAGTAGTACCTCTAACAATTAAGTTTGATGTAGAAAGTAAAAACATCGAATTACTATGAAGTATTTAGTGTGTAACACCACATGGTTGCACGATGTAACATCATAACATATCATGGTTTTTCAAACTGTGAACTAATTCAGCAAATGTTTATAACAAAAATTAAACAGATTGTAACATTAAGGCGTACTGAGAACAACTTTGGGGCTTTAGATGAACCAGGGGTGAAGGATATAAACGCAGAATGTCAAACATTCTCGATCATACTTGAATTCACGTCCCGAAACATGCATAGTATTTTTCTTCCCATTGTAGGTTATCAAGAAAAACCGCAATGTATTTCATATGGTTTAAGATGAGAACAATGTTATGGTCCTTCAAATAAGAAAAATAATAATTAGAAAGCATTAGAATGGAAACAAAGGGAATATCCACCATCTCCAAACAGAACGTTGTTAATACGAAAAATCAGGAAATTTTCAATAGGATAGATTCATATGCTGTTCCATTCAAAATCATTTTCCATTACATGTCTCAATCAGATACAAAATCAAAAAGTTACTTGACAGTTGCAAGTAAGCTATGAATACCTCAATAGCATGTATCAAACAACTACTCTTCTCAACATGATAAGGGTCATATATCTTTTAAATAATTAGATAGCGATGGAATGGAAACAAAGGGAATATCCACCATCTCCAAGCAAAACATTGTTAATAAGAAAAATAGGGAAACTTTCAATAAGATAGATTTATATGTTGTTCCATTCAAAATCATTTTCCATTGCATGTCTCAATCAGATACTAAATAAAAAGTTACTTGACAGTTGCAAGTAAATATATGAATACCTCAATAGCACGTATCAAACAACTCAACACATGATGAGGGTCGTTACATTGTTAAAGGAAAATCAGAAGTGTTAAAATTTAGCATTCACGAGTCTGGTGATCTGGTCTAAAATATCTTGAAGGTGGTTAAGACCACGTGCTGATTAAAGTTGAAAGATACTGGCACCCATAATATGCAACATGATTAGCAAATAAAAGTCCAACAAATTTTCACTTGTTATGCTTTATATTCTTCTCATATTTAATTGGTTTTACTTCTTTCTTCCACCTACTAGTCTATGATCCAAGCCTTTGGTATCATTACAAAATTCTCCCTTGCAATGCTAGGGATGTAACAGTGTTTATCAAATTAAAAATGCCTTTGAGCAATTGGATAGAAGAGAGAGTGTGTGTTCTTCTCGAAACTCTCAATTTAAGTTCCTAGCATGAAGGTATGGTAAAATGCCGCAGATATTAATTTCAAATTACAGACACACCAATAATCAGTGCTATAAAAGATCTCCTGGCTGAAGGGAAATTATGATATCTACCATTCATGATACATCCAAACATAGTAGGGCAAACATTGAAATTTCGTGAGATACTGAACAAGATAGAAAAACTTATAAACTGATGAGATAAGAAAGTGCATAAAGGGTTCATTAAAGCACAAACCATTGGATGAGGAGCCTAGCTCACTACTGGAGCTTCTCGAATTACTATATCTACTGACATCAGTTCTGGCAGCATCCTTATCAATCCCCATTGCAGGAGAACCGGACAAAGGTGGCCAACTGTCTGATATTTGTTAGGGAAAGCAAAGGAAAAAACAATGATGTTATACCAAGAACATATGACAGCTGCACTCCACAATCAAATGCAACATTGTCCCAGAAGGAAAATTACCCTTGCACGGCTGTACAGATAAATCGCTAAATCCTGAATGGTTGCACATCTGTAATGATACATTAAAGAATGGTCAAGAACAAAGCATAAGCGTTCGTTGTGGAGATAATTATAAGTGCATGAGATTATAAAACAAGTATTCAGATGCAAAGCACTTGAACATAAGCACCTCGAGATTTCACATGGCTCTACTTTTGCCTGATTTTTCTGTTTCTGTAGTAGATAAGCGTCCAGAAGCTTCCTCAACATGAATAGGTTCTCATTACTAAGAGTGTCAATGTCAATTTCAATCTCGTCCTCAATCACTTGATTCCCATTCATTGTACTCTCTTTCAAGAAGTCAATTATTTTGTCAGGCAGTTCTGCCAACAAGTCCTCCAACTCTGCACCCAGTTTTTGTTTCTCAAGATTACTCATTAATGGCCTATCAATCTCCTGATTGACCTGGTTTTTTAACAAAGTGGTTTTCTGCTTCTTAGAAGGTGGCACGTGTGGTTCAATGATAACACGGGATTTTGAAGCCCTGGATTCAGTTGCAGACACTGGAATTTTCTTCTCAATTGCTTTCCACCTCATTTCAAAGAATCTACTCAGTGCCTCAGCCATACAATGGACTTCAGTCCCGCGTGAATTATAAGTCAAAGCATTTTCGAAGGTAAGCCTCACATCTGCCGCAAACTCCATTGTACTGGAATAATGATTAGCACGTAACTTGTCTTTTATTGTACCCAAATCCATAGGATGCTTGATAATACTGCGATAATCCGGTATATTCAGTTTTACAACATCAACTGGCTCATTGAAGACCCATGCATGCTTTTGTGACATTAAACTATTTAACAATGTCACACACTGTTTCATCAACATAATGCATTTAGTATTCTGTGTTACGCACTGCTTCGTTATCTCATTTCTTCCAGATGCCACAGCTCCACCTTTTGCACGAAAGCCGTTTTTACCAGAAGGGGCCTTTCTCTTCCCTGATGGTACAACCACTTCATTCATAGTCATAGACAATGGTTTTTTTCCCTCCACAGCGGTTCTAACTGACCCACGTTGATAAATATAGTTATCAGTTTTGGGTTCATACACCATGGCACCTATTCCATACGAACCTATTTTCATCTGAAGCATCCTAACTTTTTTCAGATCAGTTTTTAACTTCACCTCCAAATCCTTCCTTTCCGAACTTGACATCTTAGACACCGACAACACCTGCATCTGCAGACCAGACATATCACAAGTATCCACATTCAAGCTAATGCATTTTCGTTTTGGAGCAGAAGAGTCGTCTAAGGCAGTGAACTCCCCAGCAACCTGGCCTGAGCTACCAAACCCTTCTGATTCAGCCATTGCCTCCACTGCTTGCCGATAATCCGACACAGACCTGGAGGAATAACCTTTGGAAAATTTCCATCTATTCCCATTCATGTCAGCTGACAGATTCTTTGGACACTTCTTTGATTCCCTCAGCCCAGTGTAATCTACTGGAATAGTAGGTGCCATAAATTTCAACCCCAAATACCGCAAACATCGGCTCTTCTTAATTCACAATTTCTCCTCAGAGCCAAAAAAAAAACAAAACAAAACAAACAAAAAACTAAGCTTCCAAAAAGAATTCAAACTATATCCGACTCGGTGCCAATGAGAGACCAACCTTTAGGACTCCACAAAGTAAAATTATATTTTCAAATTCAAAACGCAAAACTTGAAAAGGTTTTCCTTTTCCAATCATCTTACACGGATTAATTTCATATCCCCAAAGATTACTCGAAATCCTGCCCAAATGCAAGATAAACGGCAAAAGATTAATCAGATCGAAAAAACACACACGTCGCGACCAAGCCCTAAATCCAACTATCTTAGTTCAACCCCCGGACACAAAACATCACAACGAAGCCCTAGAAAGGTAAACCCACGAACCTAATCGCAAAAGCTGGGGGGGAATAGAGATCAAACAACACAGTCGGGGCTGAAACAGTGTACGTGAAAAGTGCTTGGTGGGTCCGACAGATTTCGCGTGAAACAAATACACGAAACCAAAAACAAAAAAAAAATACACAAAAAAAATTGACCTAGAATTTACGAAATCTATAGATACAAAACAATTTCTATAGAGAGGAGGGAGGAGGGAGAGTGCTTACGATTTTGGAGTTGAGATCTGTGATGTGCTCAGGCTTCGGTGGATCGCCACAACATTAAAGCCGATGTTGCATTAAAGCTGGCCGTTGATCTGATTGCGGCTGAATCCAACGGATAGTGTTGATTGCGTCTAATGATTCCTATCTAAATGTTTGATATATTTGAGAAAAATACACACGCATATGTTTTAAAAATGAGAAAAATTTGTGTGAGATTATCTCACAAATCGTATTTTGTGAGATATATTTCTTGTTTTGGTCATCCAAGAAAGTATCACTTTTTATGCTAAGAGTATTACATTTTATTGTGAATATCGGTAGGGTTGACCCGTCTCACAGATAAAGATCCGTGAGACCGTCTCATAAGAGACCTACTCTTAGATCACGATATATTCGTTTCAAAAATTTGTTAGACTTTTTTAAATAATTGATTTTTGAGCCATAGATTTTCACTCATTTTTACATAATCTCACATATATTTATTTCACATAACTTTGTAGATTTATTTTGCATAACTTTTATTAATCTTTATAAAAAAATTATAGCATTCTATGTATTTTTTATTTTATGATTGTGTTTTTTACTAACACTTGAACGTCAATAACTTTTATTTATTTTAAATATTTTTATTTTTCAAATAATATTTTTTACTTATTAATTTAATTTGCGAAAGACAATAAATAAATAAGTACAAATTTATTGCAATTAAATTTCAATTATTAAAATCAATTCAACATATTTATTTAATTAATTAATATTTTTAAAATACATAACAATAATTTCAATATTAATAAATAATCAAAATTAAAATAATTTCATTCATTTTAAATAAATTTCAATATAAAATATATCAATTTTGTTTTTATAATATTTCAAACAAAAAATAAATAAATAAGACAATTATTTGTATGAATAATAAGTATGTTAAAATATTTGTAATTAGTGTAACTTTATAAAATTTTAATATATTTAATTTATTATAGTTATTATTATATATGTGTTGATAATCTTTTAAAATTATATATCAATCACACACATATATATATTTATTCAAATTAGTAAAAAAAATATTCATAATTATGTCACGAATTTTGAGTTTCAATCAAAATTAAATATAGATTAACTAAAATTATAAAAAAATAATTAAACATGCTATATAGAAATTAATAAAAAAAATTAAATTTTACTAATAAAAATAATTATTATTTTCAATTTATAAGTCATTAAAATAGTATAATTTTTTTTAATAAATAATTTAAAATTTTACAAGGTTTTGTGAGTGAAACTCAAAAAATAAAATGAATGATATTAATAATTTTAATTTTAAATTATTATTAGCGATAAAAAAATATGTTTTCAAAAGTCCAAATAAACGGAAAATATATAAGAGAGAAAATAATGAAAATTTTATTGTTTGTATAGATATTATTTTTAATAAAATGAAAGTAAATATGTGAGTTTGAGAGATTTCTCAACTAAATTTACATCTAAATCTTTAAGTTGAACCAAAGATATTTTTTGTTATTTTATAGTGGTACCTCAGGCTTTAATTCTTGTACATAATAGAATTCCATGAAATCGTTAAAAATTTATTGGTATTTTGAATACCTATAGAATGTTTAAAAGTCAAGTTTAAATATCACATGATTTTTTAAACTCTATAAAAGTTTATATAGAATATCACTAAATTTTTATATAATATATAAAAGTTTAGATTGAATACGTCTAAACCTTTAAACTTTATGAAAGTAATGAAAAATGTAAAATTAATACACTCTTACATTTAGTTTGATCTATCTACTATTTTTTGTGAATTAACACATGACAAAGCTCTATTTTAATTATAACTCTTTCCATGAGCCATTTTTATTTTAGGCAAAAACTTGTGTGAGACGGTCTCATGGGTCGTATTTTGTGAGACAGATATCTTATTTGGATCATCTATGAAAAAGTATTACTTTTTATGCTAAGAGTATTACTTTTTATTGTGAATATTGGTAGGATTGACTCGTCTCACAGATAAAATTCGTGAGACCGTCTCACAAGAGACCTACTCTTTATCTTATTACCCTTTTATAATTGAGTAGATCTCTTGTGAGACGATCTCACGAATCTTTATCTGTGAGACGGGTCAACCCTACCGATATTCACAATAAAAAATAATATTCTTAGTTTAAAAAGTAATATTTTTTCATGAATAACCCAAATAAGAGATTCGTCGCACAAGACCGTCTCACAAGTTTTTGTCATTACAATTAATAGTTTTTTAAAATTCAAAATAATCAATTGTTTCTTCTTCGGTTCCTCTCCTCCTTTCCCGGCTAACCATTTTCTCCCTCTCCATTGGAAACCCTCACTTTTTCTCCTCCCCTCCCGACTAATCATTTTCTCCCTCTCCTATCCGTTTTGGTTCTCCCTCTGACCAAAACAATTTGCTCGCCCCCAACAAAACCATCGGCACCCTCACCCCCGACCATTTGCTGCCCCTTCGGAGGTGGAAGAATTCCAGAGGACTGCAAACAAAGGTAAAGAGGCTTGAATTTATGCTAGAAAATTTTTTCAGACAAACACCGATTGCACAAAGAAGCTCGAACAAGGTAAATATGCTTATTAACAATTTAGGGTTAACTTTGTGTGAATACATTGTAGCGCAACATTTTCATGTTGAATTCCTTTCCGGTTGAAATGAATACCAATGAAGATAACTTAGGCCACATTAAGTTCTTAATGAGTAGCTCGTGGAAATTCATATTATGTGTGAGTTTGTGTTTGAGAATTTGAGTCTCCATAGCTACAGGATTTACTGCATAAATTCATATTATGTTTTTTTTTTAAATCTTAGTTGGGTTTCCAAATCTAAATAATATGATTATTTGAGGCTCAAGTTGAAAAGTAACTTTTTTTTTTATCATTATTATATGTTAATAGTTGGATAGTAACATACACATGGGAGTTGTGGAGAGTTTAAACTTTTTAACTTTATTTGTGAAGCCAACTTATGTCTATATTCTTTTTCTAATTAATTGTCTGATTTTGTAAGACATTCATGTGGGATTTCTAAGATGAAGTTTTTGGTTTTACTGAATGCTGAAGAATCCGATGAATAAAATTATTGTGGCTATCTTGTACTGTAACATGAGTTCCATGGATTTTATTATATAGTTGTACAATTACCAAATTATTTCACTGTCTAACATGTATGATGATTTTGAATATATTATGATTTTGAATGTATTATGTAGATTAATATGTTACATTGTGTTTTCTATTAACTTATTTTTTGTAAATATTTGTTAAAATAATTGATATTTTTCTTCGTAGATTAGAAATGACAGAGACTAAAAAAAACAAGGAATGATAATAATGGAGATGTTGGACTGATTGTAAAAGAAGGTTACTCAAGGTATTCTCCAACAAAATTTTTATCTGTTGAGTGAACTACAATTAAAGAGGATAGAGTCTTCACCTCTTGCGCTTTGGTTGAAGATCCAAAAGTTTTGTATAACACCTCAAGAGTCTATGCAATGCTTGAACACTTTGAAGTAGAGACGTACAACTTTTGTTTTGGAAGCAATACCGTGGTATCTTCACTAATAGGGATTTCTCGATTGTTATAGGTTTGCCTAGTGTTGGTCAACCGGTTAACATCGATTTAAAATTGGGTTCTAACTACCTTCATCGCCATTACAAATGAAGGAATTGTTATGATCAAAGCCAAAATTTAGAGGGATTTGAATACCTTTAACCAAAAATATACTTCGTTAAGTTAGCAACATTGAAATTTGATTTTTATCAGTGGAGTTTTTTAGCAAGTTAATCGGTTGACCTGTACAGAAGTAGACTTACTGAAAATTGTTGAACAAATGACTCAACAGAAATGGGTGAAGAATGTTGAGTAAAATAAAAGAAAAAGTAATCTGAATGTGAACAATGTTTCAGGATGTTTGGAGATTTCAACACTCCTATGTTACCTCATCTTTCTCGCGAAAAGTTTGCACTAAAAGATTTTGGTACTTACAAGCAGTTTGAAATCACCCACTTCAGCATGCGTTAAAACACTTTCTGACTGAAACTCTTAGTAAAAACTTTGATCTAAAGAATTTTGAGAAATAAGACTTCTTACTTCCAATTACAAATAATATTGAAAACTTATCGGGGTGTGCTGATTTTTAAGTTGGGCTGTGAAAGCTTTATAAAGAGATTATTGGTTTTCTTCGTATGATTGAAGGTCGGGAGTGCTTTTGATTCAAGTCAATTGATCTATTTATAACTACAATTGGCAATGACAACATGCTCCAAATATATCCGTTCATGAATATGGACGTTCTTGCTTGCCAGGTCATCGTCCTTTCTGATATATGCAGAATTCTAACTGTAACTCTGAACCTTAATCACTGATCGGTAAATAAGGATCGATAAACAAGGAAAGCTTTATCAGTTGACTTTGTTCCTTAATCATTGATCAGGACTAATTTACCAGAAAGTGAAAAGATTTTATTCTATTTGATAGACTATCGGTGTATCTATATCAGTCGACCCAAAATCAGTTTAGCTAATGGTATCCTTCACACTAGATTTATCAGTTAGGTTTGTAACCAGTTAGATTTCTGAGTTCAGTTTACCTCTAGAATTCAGTTTGGTAAGGTTTCTTTTTCCAATCACCATAACTAAAATGTTCCAACACAATATGTATTATGAAAGAATACTAATATGTACAATATTAAATTAAGTATCATCTTGTTTCATTAATATCCATAATTAATATGAGTGTCTTAGAGACCAAAACAAGTTTTCGAAAACTCAAACTAGATGCTTGGTAGGTAAAACTAAATTATTAAAAAAATCCATTATTAGTTTTGAATTTGTTTTTTGTTTTTAAAAAATTTAACTAACATGAATAAGTCTTCCAAATACATTTTCCATGGAAAACACTAACACTTGATGAATTTACTGTGCTCACTCGAAGATCAAGTATTTTATTATTTATTCTGAGTATCCAAGAGACCTAATCAAGTATTTGGAAACTCAAATTAGGTATTTCGTACGTAAAATTAAGTACTTAAAAAAATAACATGATTAGTTGAGAACTTGTTTTCTTTTAAAAAAATTAAATGATATGAATATGACATCCAAATGTATCTTACGTGGAGATTCTAACACTTGGTGAATGTAGTGTGCCAACTCAAAATCTGGTATTTTATTATATATCCTGAGTACTTAGAGACCAAATCAAGTCTTTGGAAACTCAAATTACGTACTTTGTAGGTAAAACTAAGTACTTAAAAAAATTTAATGATTAGTTGGGAACTTGTTTTTTTTTAAAAAATTTGAACTAACATGAATAAGTCATCCAAATGCATCTTCAATGGAAACGTCAACACTTGATGAATTTACTATCTCCACTCGAATATTCAGTATTTTATTATATATTCTGAGTATCTAAGAGACCAAATCCAGTATTTGAAAACTCAAATTAGGTTTTTCGTAGGTAAAACTAAGTACTTAAAAAAAATTCAATGACTAGTTGAGAATTTGTTTTTTTTTTAAAAAAAAAAATAAAACGACATGAATAAGTCATCCAAATGCATTTTTCATGGAAACTCCAACACTTGGTGACTTTATTGTGCCCACTCGAAGATCCGATATTTTATTACATATTTTGAGTATCTAATATACCAAATCAAGTATTTGAAAACTCAAATTAGATACTTCGAAGGTTTTCATGATGGGAACTTGTATTTTTTAAAAAATTAAATGACAAAAATAAGTCATTTAAATGCTTCTTCTATGGAAACGCCAAAAAGTAACCGAATTTGTGGTGAATGCAAAAAATCGAGATTTAAAATTATAATATTAGTTAAAAACAAAATTTGGTTATCATTTTAGGGAAATTAAGTACTGACAGCTTAAAAATGGATAATTTTTCAAACCATTCTTGGTAAAAAATTGTGAGGGTTTATTTGTAATTGTAAGAAATCACAATAAATCAACAGTTTAATGATTAATGCATAAATCACTTCAAATGCATCTACGAATTAAAGTTACACAAACAAAATCCAATGTTTGTTGGACGACATGAAGTTTTTAACTCTTACTCAAGCATCAGAGTTTGATACCAACAAAGTGGTCTTGTTGAATGAAAACCAAAAATTAATTATGTAATGCTACCACATCTTGCAAGTCTTTTTCAACGACTTTAAGTATTACTTCCTTAGTTTAGCAACTGCTTATGCATGCAAGAAATTAAAACAAAAACTAAGATATTGATTTGGAATTTTGAAAATAAATAACATGATGTATTAGGATTCCAAGACATGTTTTAACTTGTGGCAAAATCATTTCCAATTAGAATCGTTTTCTGCATCCATAATTGCATACACAATTGTAAAAATATCATCGTTGGCATCCTTAACCATAGCGACTAATAAATATCTTTT
The DNA here is from genome assembly GCF_025594145.1 of Primulina tabacum. Taxonomy (NCBI): domain Eukaryota; kingdom Viridiplantae; phylum Streptophyta; class Magnoliopsida; order Lamiales; family Gesneriaceae; genus Primulina; species Primulina tabacum. The sequence continues at coordinate 17,933,549 of NC_134552.1, forward strand.
GTACTTGTTCTTAATGTGAGTTCCATCCAAAAATATTAATATCCGACAACCACTAATATAACCAACAAGACATGCGTGAAAATATATGAATAATCGTCTAAATTTGTTTGTCACCGGATCAGTTTCACATTCAACAAAAATCATGAGATTTGTTTCTTTAACAGCATGAGAATACAATCACAATTTATCATACGACCTCTTATCAGGTCCATGAATATCATGCATTGCCATCTCTTTGCCCGCCCAAACTTTATAATACTCAAGTTTACTCCATAATCTCGTTGAATGCTCTTCATCATTGGCGATATGATGGTTCTCCCTTAACTTCTTATTCACAATGTTAGCTACCCATGATGAATCGACTTTAGGTTGACCTCTAGTCCGCAAATTGTCATCTCCAAAATTATGGCTTCGGTTGCACTTTTTTATGGCAAATGAATTGTCTGATTTATGTTTTGAGGCATAAATTTTCCACTTACCATTCTCTTTGTTGCAAACAACTAAGATCTTATTACTATCATTTTCATGCAAATAAAATATCTTCTATTAGCAATGACATAGTTTTGATGAAAAATCCTGAATTCTGCAGCATCTTTAATGTTTGGCTAACAACGCCTATGCAATGAATCCAAGAATCAATAGAATTGCTTAAAGTTCCTAACTTCAAGGGGAGAACCTCATATCGCCCATGTGTGATCAGTCATTGTTGAAGCATAAACTCAAATTATTCACATTATATTTCAACAAAATCATCCAAATATTTCGGTACTGATTTTAGAAATTGTTTACTTGCAAAATCATCATAATATTTCATCAATTATTTTCAAAATTGTTTGACAAAAGATAAGTAAAATCACAAAAAAAAAAAATCGTGAAGAAAATAAATTAATTGAGAAGCATAAAAAAAGACAAAAAAATCATTCAAATTAACTTAGTATCAAAACAAACTCATAATCAATAAAAGTGGTACTACCAACCGCAATTGAATTTTTGGTGACTACTCAAAAATCCAGTATTTTCATATACATATTTTGACAAAAATTAAGTATCTGAAAATTCAAATTAGGTACTTTGTAGGTCAAAATAAGTACTTACTCGAAACAAACTGATAACAATGAAACACAGATCGGCTGATTTGCTTGTCACAACTAAAACAAATCATCAAACACATAAAATGCATTACATGTGACCAACAATAGACTCGTATTCATGAAAATACATAGATTGAATACAAATCTCTCAAGACTTCTAAAATAAGTATGTAGGTTGAACAACAACAATCTCATATACATTATTCACATATAAAAACAATAAAGGTGGAAAAAATCATAATAACATTTTTCTATAAATTGAATTTCATATATATTTAAACTTGACTTTCAAATTTACTAAAACAGAAGGAAAACAATTGACTTACACTACTGACCTTGACCTTGAATCACTTTTTTTGAAGCCAAAAGGGAGGATGATAGATCGAGCATATGAATTTGCTTGGGGTAAGGGACGGTGGATTTGGTCAAGGGGAGGAGACAATTATTTGGGCAGATGTATTTGGTTGAAGAGAAATAAATTTATATATTTATGTAAATAACAAAGGATAAAAATGTAAATTTTGTTGTGGAGGGAGTTAAATATATATTTGGTGACTGTCAAGTATCAATTCCCAAATTATATTTCATGCCGAATTTGTAAACAAAGATTGACAGAGAGATTTTACTTTAGTTTGTCCCAAAATCTGCTCTAATTATATTTAAGTTCGTAAAAAATCTCATAAAATAATAAAATTATTTAATATTATTTCACTACATAATATACGAAAGCCCACACTCAAAATTTTATAATTTAGTTTGTCCCTAAATCTGCTCTAATTATATTTAAGTTGGTAAAAAATCTCGTAAAATAATAAAATTATTTAATATTATTTCACTACATAATATACGAAAGGCCACACTCATTAAAAAAACAAAATTTATTTATCGTGAAATTCATTAATATAAATATCGTCAGGCTAACCCGCCACGCAATAAAAAAATTGACACATTGAATTATTATTTTAGTAACACGTTTGGATACAGGTCAAATCTGTTCATTTGAGTAGTGGGTCATGGCGGGTCCAGCCAGTTTTTAAAAAATAGATTTTCTAATTTCCACTATTTCCTTTTGGATTGTTAAATACATACTTACATTTAGATTATCTATTTAGATAATTGAAAATTAGTATTTGATATGTTTTTAATGTCTTACATTTTTATTTTGTAACTAAGTTTCTTTTATGTTATTCATATTATTTGGGTACATTATTTTTTATTCCAAATATAATCGGTGATTGAATATGATTTATTTGATAATGACATTGATTATTTGTTACTGTGTAACATATATTGCACATATTTTTGTTCAAAATCAATATCAACGTTGTTTTCGCATTATTTATTTATTCATTAAAAAAAGCAAAAACTTATGTGAGACGGTCTCACAGGTCATATTTTGTGAGACCGATACCTGTCTCACAGATAAAGATTCGTGAGACCGTCTCACAACAGACCTACTCCTAAAAAAAATAACGGGTTGAGATTTTTTCAACTCACCGGATTTGCGAGCCGGCCCGTTTGACAGCCTGATCGACATCTCTGTCTTTCTCGATTCAATATTACTACAACTTATTTAAGCTTAGTTTCATCAGTCACATGCATCTATTTTAGCTAATGACATACATGGGTAATTATTTGAATTTGATTTTTATGGTCAAAAATATGATAATTATGCACATATAACACGGGTGTCAGTCAGCTAGTATTAAAAATACCTCGTTGTGTTCGAGCGAGATAAAGAATATAGAAACTAGACCGAAAATCAAAAGGGTGAGAAAAATTGAATAGGCAAGCATACTACCAAAACCAAAAGTGGGAAAAGAGAAAATTGACAACAAACATTTAGCTCCACTGGTTCTGGTTCTGAACAGCAAATGTAAATTTTTTCGACAGAGACTAAGATGATCTATAGCTGTTCGGTGCGCCTACTGGTGCAGTTCTGTTAAGTGATTTTAATGACAGGGTACGGGTGTTCGTTTTCATCATTCCAAAGAAATAAACAGAAATGCAGAGCAACCATTCACGTAGATGAAACTGCTTCTTTCTTCTCTTCTCCCAAGTACCTAAGATGAATGTGAGAAAATTGATTACATTTCTTCTGCAAGAGTTTCACCATTAGCGCATAAACGATGAAACTTGAGCAAAGGAAAAAAGTAACAACGAATTGGCAGGAAGAAAATAAAAATAAAACCGGGTGGGTCCGGAGATATACACGTGATGTTCCAGAGGGCTAAGAAGAATAAGATTTGCCAAGTTGTAAACTCAGGGAACTTACGTACCCCTGACCTTTAGCCCAACGGGGTAGTTGATAGAGTTGAACTGACTCATTTGAAGCATGGCAGGCAACTAAGAGATAGTTGCGAGGCTGTACCATCCATGCAAATCTCATGAACAAAGCCGAAGTTATACACATTGCTGTATCATAAAAGCAAAAAAGTTGGATATAATCGAAATTTTAGAGAATAATCAGTTTATGAAATTTCACTTCAAACCTCCAGTCATGTTGCCAGATATCATTTCTGGAGGTTTCTTCATGTCTACCAGCCCCTGAGAAACCAGTTTGTCAATATTTCAGACAAAAGTTCAACATATTATATATTTTGAAGCTCGGTAAAAGAAGCATACAGCAAGGACAAATCCCCAATTAGCTACAGGACCCCAAAAGTGAGTTGTTTTGGGACCAACAGGACTGTTTAAAAATGCTTTGAAGGAAGCCATAGCTAAGTATTAAGACAAACCTGCATAAGACAAAAACCTTTTAAAGTTTATTCATAAAACCAAAAGACATAGCAGGAGTAGAGATAGGCAAATTTGGTAGTTTGTATGTTGAGAAACGCAAAAGGACCCTATACTGCAAACCAAGCACTAGCCATAATGCTAAAAATAAAAGGTGGTATAATGAATAAAGAATAAATAAATAAATAAAAGCTGCTGGCAACAGTACGATTCATTATGTCATATAGACAGCCACCCATGGCAACAGGGGTTAATACCAATAGTCGACATCCCAATAATTGCAAAAGCTTGGAACTCACAAGAATCAAGTATTGTAAATTGTACGACAAGCGCTTACAACCATACGAATAACTATGGTTTATGCCAATGGACTATTCAAAATTTTAAAATTGCCCAAAAATTATATTTGGATCGTTATGTGGTTAACATGGGCAATAGTTGCATTCAAAGATATATAAATGAAACAAACACATTGTAATGAAAATATATATGGATGCTTACAAAAAGAGCGGGTTGATCTGACCCAACAAAAGAAGATGGTCTCACAACAATTCAAAGTACCGGTAGAAATTTCATGCACCGCCTCCAGTGGTGTTTGCTCTTTAAAAAGGACTTTCATGTGACAAATTATTGATCTTCATTCTCCCACTCCAGCGTTCATATTTTATAATCAGAACTATGGTTTGACTCAGTTTGAAAATGATCTGATTTAGATTGTTTATTTAGTCAGTCCAGCAAACTAGAGCCAGTACAATCTGGTAGGACCCAGATCGAATTTGTTCCTTCCATCTCAAAATTGGAACCGGCAGTGACCAGTTAAGAACTAGTCCAACTGGACCGGTAACATCCCTAAATAGGGCCTAGATTATGTAGAGAGGAATACGTCAAGGAATGAATCAACAATGTTGAACACCACCAGTAACTTAAAATCAGAAAAGATACCAAGATTGATAAACAAATGCAGACAAACATATATATTTTAGAGTAGGTGTCCGGTAAGCCAACATATGACTCCGGTTTTATTGACTCTAATGTAAAACAATCTTTAATTTAATAATATTTTACGATTTCATACGTTTATGACATTATACTTTATATGTATACTCATGCAAGCTGCATAGATAAAGTCTTTGAATATACAAAAGGTACCATGAGGTCTGCGTCACAACGTAAGATCATGAAACTCATTAAGAAGTGTACCGTATATTCTAAACAGGTTCTTAGTCGAATCAGCCTCCTAAAACAGGGATAAAGGTCACTCGAGCTCGAGACTAGCATCTGTGATGTAAACATCATGTTTCATTGGCAAGGGCATGTGATCATATGATGATACACTGAACAACCCTCTCTCGGACTATCCAAGTGGTTCTCACTTATCGAATGGAATAGTCCACAGTTATGGTTGCACACCATTAGTCCTTTGACCCGGGACAAGGTAGGGGCTATACGTATTAGCATGCACTTTGATCCATTTACCGACTCCATTGAGGGTCATCAGGTGGCGATGTTGGGTGTAGTTTGGAAATATGTATGAGCAAATGTATTGTGGTCGGGGATTCATCGTTCGCATACGGGTGAAGATATCCTATGTGATCTGATGAGTTAATAGTGCAAGGAGTCTCTGGCCAGAGCAAGAAGTGTGCTTTAGGGAAAGATGTTTTCCTAGTTGCACATATCATGCCACTGTTAGTACTCAGAGATAAATCGCATCGTTATCGAATTCATTTGCAAATCTCGATATACCAATAGTTGCAGATTCGATCGAGATATATATGTTGAAGTGACCGTACTGTACGCTAACCATGACTAAAGGTTCTTGCAGGCATTATCAGTGATACCTAGGGGGATCATGGGGCCATGCTACTAGACGTTCTTACCGTACCATGATCTGATGAGTGCAATCAGAAATGAGTTCTGACATTCTTGATCAAAGAGTTGATGAAAAGAATGGGGTTAACTAGGGTAAACCCGAATAAAAATAAACGTTATTCTGAATCACATGGAGATGTGAACCCACGGCTAGCTGTATCCTTGAACCATTGAGATGCACACAAGTATTGGATTATGTGTTCCCATTGAGATAGTCAAATTTCAACGAGTTGGAATTTGACGACTATAGTTTGATGAAGATCAAACATGAAGTTTATAAAGGAGCTTATGAGCTGATTCCATAGGATGGAAGAGATGGAAGTTAACATGATTGCTAAATAAGAAGGCGAGTGGAACTGCCTGTTTTGTGAAGGAGTTCATTAAAACTACCGGCTTGCCCAATATAGTAAATGAAAATTTTGATCTTCGAAAATTTCAATTTTCATTATATGAACAAGATTTGTATTCTTGGTACATCGGCGCTTTCGGATCGTCAATCGGGGTTATAATGAGTTCAGAATCATTTTTTTTTAAAATTTGAAATTTACTAATCAAATGATTGTGCTAGTAGTGGTGACTACTAACATGCACAAATTCTCATAAATATTCTAGAGGAGTCTAGAATTAAATTAACCACCGAGTTAGTTTCTAAATTAAATAATGATTATTTAATGTAATATACATATTATGTATATATTTTATATGGTGATATAAAATATGTGTATATGATATTATTATATAATGTATTATTAAAGGTCAACAAATACATTATATATTAATTATATGGGAGTTTAAATATAATGAAATTATTAGAGTACTTGTGGAGAGGAACTCCTAATTAGATTATGAGTCTCAATCTATATATATACTACTAGGACTCATAATTATTAACCTAATTTTGCACACAAAACAAAAAGTAAATTCTCTCCAATCCCCCAAGCAAACTCACGGCCATCACCAAAATTTGGGAATAAAATTTTGCCCAAACTAAGCAAATTTGATTTGCTTAAATTATTGATTAAGATAAATAATTATTTGGCTAATTATGGATTAAGAATAAATAAGATTTATTCAAAAATCCTCTCCAATTTTCTCCTTGAAAGTCTCGGCTACCATGAGTTTCTTATGAAGAAATTTTCGGCCACCTTGTGTCCTTCCTCCGCCGCGCCGACGCCGCTGCACCATCTCCGGATTTTGGAAATTCGAAGGCTACAGTCTCAACGCATAAATCGTTTGGATTTTCTAGTGCAAACCAAACGAGGAAAAAAGTCTCTGATCGTGGACCTAATTAGACTATCAAAGGAAGAACGTTTGTAGGGAATTAAAATAAGGGCTATATCCGCCTCAAACCAGAATATTTTGTTGTCCAGCGTAATAAACGCGAAGGTATGACTCTAAACACCCCATGAATGTTACTAAACACACGACACCCAATAACAAAAATTTTTAAACTTCCACTGCGTCTTGGGTGCGAGAATACGATGTCTCAACAATATCTGCTCCAGAATCAAGATGTAAAAACAACCTTGATGTAGTTAATCTCGACAACCTACGAATAGCACAGGCGACTTGAACATTTAAATACTGAACTAGTGCAAAATACATGATCAGTTGACGGTTATCTAAAGATAATATTATCGAAGTCGAAAGAAACTTATATTAGCTGCCTCCAACTCTTCCTGCCAACAATACATTCATTTCTGATCCTATAAAAAAAAAAACAAAACAAAACTTAAAATGGATCAGTTGATCCTATTACGGACATATTTTAACACTCAAACGAATTCCTAGAATTTTAGGTGGGATGAACATTGTAATTCTTTTTACTTCTCACGTATAATCACTGAAACCTTAACAACCAGATAAAAAATCATTTAGTAACGCAAATAAAATTTAAAAACTATATCATTGTTCAGAATCTTAAAAGCAATTAATTATGGAATTAATCCCAAAATCATTATATATATATATATATATATATATATATATATATATATATATATAACTTAGCCAAACCTATTTTCGTCACCCAGTTAAATATGCTTCCATCGAAGCAAAGACGCTCACAATCAATTCTTGTATGTCTATGTCACACCTCTCACAACCCCAGTGAAAATAATAAATGGATCGTAGTTCATCATCTATGTCTCAGTCTCACCTCTCACAACCTCAAATTAATTTTTCCGAAAAATCCCATGCATGGGTGGAAGCAGCTATCACCTCAACTAAAAGCCAAAAAAATAATTTTCAAAAGCCATCAGTTAAACATTGTATAGCTCTACACCCCCATCAGCATGGTTCGCCGGGACTGCCGCGGCGCGGCCGGAACGTGCATTCCAGAACGGGAACGATCACCGACGTTCCAAAATTCCATGGAAAATCGGTGATTGCTTTGTAGCGCTGTTCTTTGACGTTATAGCGGCGCTTTAATGGTGGAACGAAACGGTAACAGTCGGAACGTGAAAGTGCTAAATAGACGTACCATCTTCAGCAAGGCTCGCCTGAATCCACCGATCGGAAGGTTGTCTATGTGTTTTTACTACAGGTCTTTTAATCATCAACTGTGTGATGAAAAACATCGTTTATTGGAAACTTTATTCAGAATTATGTGCTGACAGTGATCATGGTTTGCTGAAAAGGTATCGGAACGACCGTTCCGAAACGAGAACGAGGCCCACCTTGACGAAGTTCTGGGGTGTGAACGTTGATGCTTTGGGGCGTTGTTACGTAGATAGAAAACATCGTGTTATCGGTGAAACGTCATGGATCGACGAAACAGCACGGAACAGAACGGTAAAAAGAAAAAAAAAAGGAATATAGGAGCAAAGTATTCTGGAATACTTGAATACACAAACAAACAATTGCAAAGCTTGCTGTAAAGAATATTTAATTGTGAATCTCCCGCTCCATCCATCAAAGAAAGAAGAGATTTAGCTATTTATATTGGAAATTTTCATCAGAATGTGTAATAATAAAATAATTAAATTGATTGTAAAATATTGATTTTAATTAATGTATTTTAGTTGATGTTAAAAAATATGTAACTCTAAGTAAGCTTTAAGAAATTTGATTCCAATTTGGGTTAACATATGTACCTCCAATTGAAATTTTTTCAAAAGTTTAATTGATTACTAACTCAAAACTTACTTAATAGTATATTTCAATTTTGAGAAGATTGTGAAAATTTCGATATATAACAAAGATATGTTTTGTGATTCAATAAGACGTGAATAAAATTTAAAAAACATATCTACTATATAGTTTTAATCAAATAATCTATTTAAATGATATTTATTTTGATTTACATATTTTTAAATATTTTTCCAAAATTTTCAATTTATATTAATTTTTAAAAAATATCCACGCCGTGACCGTTCCGCGAAATATCATGAGAATTGGAACGGTAACCTCCACGACGGTCTCCCCGATCGCAAACCATGCCCACCAGCTGTGTTACACATTTCAGTGTCATATACAAATCTTGGTTGACCCACCATATCCATGACATATAACACACAAAAACCTACAATCTAAACTAAATTGCAGAGATTATTTAAGACCCATCTCCGTAATATACCTCTAATCAAACCATACGATCACCAAGATAAGTAGATACACAGTACATACACTGCATCTGTCACCTGATATGCGAGATTAAGGTGCCAAAGGCCGTACCTTTACCGGGTCTTTCTCAGTTCTGTGAGCGTAAATTGATTGTTGGCGGGACGCCTTGACAAGTTGTAAATGCTTTAAGATCTGAAAACAACAGTACTAGGAAAATTAGTCGCTTCCTCTTGAAGATTGAGGTCCGTTATGGTTGGGTTGACAATGTAATTAATAAACTAATCTGATCTGACTTATTTCTAACATTGATTATTTATCAATGTAATAATTATTATAATATTTATTAAAATCTTACTACTTTATTTCATATTTAATCAATAAAACTCTAAACATATTATTAACGTAATATTTTAATAATCACAATATTATAAAACCAACTAAATGAATATAAATCCCCCATCCATTGACTCAAATAATTGCGTGCTTCCTCAAGCAATTCCATCGGCCCATCCAACGTATTCTCTTTTGGCGTCAAAAAATGCAATTTAAGGTCAAAGTCAAGCTCAGCAGTGTAAGTTTCATACTTGTTTTTTTCTTAATTTCTAAAGCCACAACTCCAAAATCGAATATACTTGGACGATTTTTCATGTGAAATGGTTGAAATATGAAAATTATATATGAGTTTATACTTCTAGTTTGAGTGTGTTTTTCACGAGTCATGTCTTTTTATGTGTGATATATTATCTTGAATTTATGATCCGAGTTTAACTATATTGTTCAAATGTCATTTTTTAATTATTTGATGATTTGCTTTAGTTGTGACTAGAAAATCTGGCTATTTGAATTTTATGCCTTTTATTGTTATTTCTTCTCAATTGATTTAAGTTTTTCATAATTTTTTTGGTGGTTTCTCTCGTTGCAGGACTTGGGATAATACTTCATTACAAAATTTATTGTAGCTGCATAATAGAAGAACATGCAAAAAACTTGTTTCATATATATCTTGTTTGAGTCACTTAGGAATAAATATTATATCTTTTCATGGAATTAAATTGATTATATCATTTTGTTAGTTATTTATTTTCAAAATTCCTGACCAACATCATTATAAATATCTTAACACGACAAACATTTAATCATACAACAAATTCTTGTGGTGTAATAAATTTTTGTCATGTTTTTCTTGAGTTGTTCTACGGTTTAAATATCGAATTTGCATAATTATCTCTATTCTAGTTTTTGTAAAATGACAAACATTTGATCCTAAAATAAATTTTCATGAAAGTTAGAAGAGTGATATTCACACACTAAAAAATATTAATAACACTGCACATCACCTAATTAACTTTTTATTAGACAAGATTGTCATTATAATATCTTTTCTTATATAAAAAATATTGATTTTTCTAAAAAAACTCAAATACAATCAACTAAAATTTTAATATTTTTAAAAGTTTTTCACATTATTATTTAATATATAAATAAAATATAAATAACAAAAAGATTTAATTTTGATCTTTATTATTATTTATAATTTATTCCAAGTTCTAGCATGAATTTTTATTGGTAGATTTTTCACAAAAATACATAAAATTTTAAGATGTAAAAATTTTGATTTTCAGGAATTTTATTCATTTTTTATAAAATACAAAATATCTTAAAATTTAATAATAAAATTAAGATTTCCGAATTATTTTATATTTTTTGTTTTATATTATCTCTTCTAATGATTAACAACTTAATTTCCATAATATTAAAATATTATTCTAACTATATTTATCTAGATAAATACTTAAAAATGTGTTGTTATTTATATTCCATTTTTTATTATTTGCACTAGACTTGTAAATAAATTTTATATAATAAGCGGAGTGTAAATAATAAAAAAGAAGTGCAAATATCATTATCCATGTTAAATTAATTTATATCTATTGTGTTTTTCTATTTTCAAGAACGCTCATATCTAAATATATTAATTATAGATGTGTTATTTTATTTTACAATAATAACTTGTTAGTAGGCACACCTCTTTCATAAGATAAGATTAAAATAAAAGTAATAATTATTTATTAATATTTTTTTACCGTATCTTTTTACATTTAATGATATTAACAAATTTAACTATAAATTATTGAGTAAATAATATTTTAGATAAATTATTATAGGAATTGACACTATTAATATATTTACTTAAAAATAAATTAAATCAATCGAGGCCTAAAAGTTTTATTGGCAATTATGAATATAAATATTAAAGATGGAGTACATTAAACAAAAATTGAAGTGTAAATAAATACACCTCTTTTTGTTTATATTGTCTTTTTTCGTCCACTTCAATTTGATATATAAAAAACTATTGGTACATGGGATAATGGAAGGATTGATAAATAATCCTCTTTGTCTCAGGTTTGGTACTTTTTTAAAAAGCCCAAGATAATATCATGGGCCCTGATAAATAATTTGTTAGAAGGATAAAATGCCTCTTCTAATATATAAATAAGATTTATGATATTATATTTAATGTTTAGTATGATTTTAATAGGAGTGATTAAATTTATATGTTAGATTGTAATGACAAAATTAACCTTATCATAATAAATTTTATAAATAGTTGTTGCTTGAGTTCATATTTTTTATCTGTTCATGCGCCGACAGTGCTTGCATGATTTATTTATTTTTACCTAATTTTATATATTATATAATATGATAATTGAGCCCTTGATTTTGTTAGTCAAGTCAAATATCAATTTTTAAGGTTAATCGAGTGATACTAATAATTTTATTGATATTTATAAAAATTATTTATATAATTATCTCGAATTCATTTATATAATTATCATATTTTATAATATATAAAAATAAATAAAAATATTTATTTGATTTTAATTTCTACCTACTAGCATAGATTTATAAAAATCATATATAAATTGAGGGCAATTAAGTCATTTGTAGTGTATTTTATCATTAAATTAAAATTATCACACTTAATAGAAGGGACATTTTATTCTTCTAAAAAATTATTTATCAAGGCCCATGTTATTATCATGGGCTTTTTAAAAAGGTACCAAACATGGGATAATGATGATTATTTATCAATTCTTCCCTTATGTCATGTACCAAACTATACCTTAGGGTATTCCTAACAGCTTAGCAACTTGAGAGTCACCACATGATCCAACGAAAACAATTTTGGTTTTTCTATTTTCTTGTTCATTTTGTCAAATAATGAAAATAAATATTAATTTTTTAAAAGAAAATAATCTTTGAATCGGACAATCATCTCAGGATATGAAATGTTGGTGACTAGGGATGTAATTGAGTCGAGTCGAGCCGAGCCGAACTCTTGAATGTTTGAGCTTGACTTGTTTATAATTGAGCCGAGCTCTAGCTTTATTTAACAAATATATTCATGGCTCACGAGCTTATTCAAGCTTTTATGGAACCTAAACGAACTCAATAAATATGAATTGTACATTTAAATATTCATTAAATTCATTAAACGATAAATTATACATTTAGAAAAAAATATAATATTCTTATTAAAATTTGTTAATTTATTATAATAAATAAATTTAATAGATTTTTCTATATACTTCATAATTAATGTGTTAAATCAATAAATTAAATATCAAAATTATTATTTTTAATCTAAAATATTACTTATGAATTTACTAACGAACATGTTCACGAGCTAACGAGCCGAATATTGTAGAGCTTGAACTTGGTTCGTTTATCTTAACGAGCCTCATTAAACGAGCTCAAACGAGTTTTTATCGAATCGAGCTTCGAATAACTCACAAACAGTTTGGTTCATTTACATCCTTATTGGTGACCCATTTTCTCATGTGGGAGGTGAAATAATTAATCGAGACTGCATTCTGTATATATTATTTAATGTACCTCACTGTTTAAACCTGAAATTTGGTACCAAAATTAAAAATTGCTTTGAATTTTGTTGACATTTGCTGCCCAAGTCAATTGGAGAGGGCCAAGTTGCAAAAAATCTAAAATTTATGGCAATCCTAATATCGCCAGCTACCAATGAAAATTGGAATTATTGCATGGAAAGCTTTTAATTGCAAGCGAATCGTGACACATAAGATATATGTATTTTGTAAATAATAAGATCAATGTAGTTTTTTAATTTAAACAAAAGTTATAAATATTAAGAGGTAAAATAAAATATAAAAAATGTTATTATAATATATTAAAATCATGTAGTTAGTTTGACGAAATAGATGATGTTTTAGGCAACTACAAAATTATATTATGATTCCATATAGTTATTAGCGCACCCACAATGGGGTGTTTGTGAGTGGGCGTTATAACGCCCACTCACAGGAGAGAGGGTATGAGGCGTTCAATTCTTTGAACGCCCCTCTGTCAGTTTATTTTTTTAAAAAAATTGGACAATTAAAAACCGTCTCTAAAAAGCCGTCGCTGATTTGCTGACACGCGGGTCCCACATATTTTGAATTATTTTAATTATATTTTATATTTTATGAACGCCCCTCTGTCCGGTTATTTTTTTAATAAAATTGGACATTTAGCGACGGTTTCGAAAAAACCGTCGCTATTTGCGACGGATTTCCACAAACCCGGTATATCCAGATCAAATATTTCGAAGACGATTTCGCATGCGAAGAGAGTTATTCTTTCGAATAGTGAATGCACTTGAGGATCGTTCACCGTATTTTCAGCAAAGGGACGATGCTGCGAGGATTTCATGAATATCTCCGAACAAATTCCGAAATACGTGACACTCATGTGCATCACCAACTTCGTGCCGACTTAGTTGAACATATTTGGTCACAATACAACAACAATCATTGAATTAGTATTTTTCATGTTCTCTTAAGTTTAATTTATTTTCTTTTATTTTTATGCAAGTATTATTTATTATTATATGTTGTACCGTTTTATTTTAGGTTTATAATAAATTTTTAATTTTAAATAACCGACACTCTTAAAATTAAATTATTTTACGTACTAAATATATAAAAACATATTATTATTAATATAAAATAATAATAATTTAAATTTCTTAAAAAATTTGAAATTGAATTTATTTAATTTAAAGTAAGAATAAGATGAATGAGTGGACAGCGGGACCTACAAATAATGAGTGTGAATGTTAAAATGAATGTGTGAGAATAGATGTGTTAATGTAATGTGTATGTGACATGTGGACCATACGATTTTTGATGAGATGGTGGGTGTTATAACACGCACCAATGCGGGTGCTCTTATAAGGTGATATTGTATTATGGGCACCCACAATGGGGTGTTAAATGAGTGTTATAAGAGCACCCATTTAACACCCCTCTCCATTGTGAGTGGGCGTTAGAGAGGGTATGGGGATTGAACGTCCCCGTGTCAGTTTATTTTTTTCAAAAAAATCGTCGCTATTAGCGACGGCTTTTTAGAAACCGTCGCTGATTTGCTGACACGCGGGCCCACGTGTTTTGAATTATTTTAATTATATTTTATATTTTATGAATGCCCCTCTGTCCGGTTATTTTTTTAATAAAATTGGAATCGTCGCTATTTGCGACGGATTTCCACAAACCCGGTATATCCAGATCAAATATTTCAAAGACGATTTCGCATGCGAAGAGAGTTATTCTTTCGAATAGTGAATGCACTTGAGGATCGTTCACCGTATTTTCAGCAAATGGACGATGCTTGCGAGGATTTCATTAATATCTCCGAACAAATTCCGAAATACGTGACACTCATGTGCATCACCAATTTCGTGCCGACTTAGTTGAACATATTTGGTCACTCTGTCCGGTTATTTTTTTAATAAAATTGGACATTTAGCGACGGTTTTTTCAAAACCGTCGCTATTTACGACGGATTTCCACAAACCCGGTATATCCAGATCAAATATTTCGAAGACGATTTCGCATGCGAAGAGAGTTATTCTTTCGAATAGTGAATGCACTTGAGGATCGTTCACTGTATTTTCAGCAAAGGGACGATGCTGCGAGGATTTCATGAATATCTCCGAACAAATTCCGAAATACGTGACACTCATGTGCATCACCAACTTCGTGCCGACTTAGTTGAACATATTTGGTCACAATACAACAACAATCCTTGAATTAGTATTTTTCATGTTCTCTTAAGTTTAATTTATTTTCTTTTATTTTTATGCAAGTGTTGTTTATTATTATATGTTGTATCGTTTTATTTTAGGTTTATAATAAATTTTTAATTTTAAATAACTGACACTCATAAAATTAAATTATTTTACGTATTAAATATATAAAAACATATTATTATTAATATAAAATAATAATAATTTAAATTTCTTAAAAAATTTGAAATTGAATTTATTTAATTTAAAGTAAGAATAAGATGAATGAGTGGACATCAAGACCTACAAATAATGAGTGTGAATATTAAAATGAATGTGAGAGAATAGATGTGTTAATGTAACGTGTATGTGGCATGTGGACCCTACGATTTTTGATGAGATGGTGGGTGTTATAACACCCACCAATGCGGGTGCTCTTATAAGGTGATATTGTATTATGGGCACCCACAATGGGGTGTTAAATGGGTGTTATAAGAGCACCCATTTAACGCCCACTCACAGGAAAGAGAGTATGAGAAACCGTCGCTATTAGCGACGGCTTTTTAGAAACCGTCGCTGATTTGCTGACACGCGGGCCCCACGTGTTTTGAATTATTTTATTTATATTTTATATTTTACGAACGCCCCTCTGTCCGGTTATTTTTTTAATAAAATTGGAATCATCGCTATTTGCGACGGATTTCCACAAACCCGGTATATCCTGATCAAATATTTCGAAGACGATTTCGCATGCGAAGAGAGTTATTCTTTCGAATAGTGAATGCACTTGAGGATCGTTCACCGTATTTTCAGCAAAGGGACGATGCTGCGAGGATTTCATGAATATCTCCGAACAAATTCCGAAATACGTGACACTCATGTGCATCACCAACTTCGTGCCGACTTAGTTGAACATATTTGGTCACAATACAACAACAATCCTTGAATTAGTATTTTGCATGTTCTCTTAAGTTTAATTTATTTTCTTTTATTTTTATGCAAGTGTTATTTATTATTTTATGTTGTACCGTTTTATTTTAGGTTTATAATAAATTTTTAATTTTAAATAACTGACACTCATAAAATTAAATTATTTTACGTATTAAATATATAAAAACATATTATTATTAATATAAAATAATAATAATTTAAATTTCTTAAAAAATTTGAAATTGAATTTATTTAATTTAAAGTAAGAATAAGATGAATGAGTGGACAGTGCGACCTACAAATAATGAGTCTGAATGTTAAAATGAATGTGGGAGAATAGATGTGTTAATGTAATGTGTATGTGGCATGTGGACCCTACGATTTTTGATGAGGTGGTGGATGTTGAAGTCAAACTTTTTTGTGACGATTTCATAATTGACATAAAAATATATGACAAAAACTTGTGTGAGACGGTTTCACGGGTCGTATTTTGTGAGACAGATCTCTTATTTGGGTCATCCATGAAAAAATATTACTTTTTATGCTAAGATTATTACTTTTTATTGTGAATATCGGTATGGTTGACTCGTCCCACATATAAAAACCCGTGAGACCAGTCTCACAAGAAACCTACTAAAAAATATATACCACATCCGTCTCAATTATATAAGATTCATTTCCTTTTTTTGGTTGTCCCAAGTATATATTCAAGTTTACACATTTAGTTGTATTTTTTATTGGATTTATTAATATACTACCCCTATTAACTAAGTCTTAGAAAATTTGTTTTTTTTAGTCATTGTCTTAATCTGTGTGAAAAACAAACATGCTGAGAGGAAAAGTAGTAGTAATTTTCGCAAACACATTATTGATCATACTCATTCACATACGTGATTATTCACATACTGCATTTATGTTTCCATTAAATTAACGATTTTATAAGTTTTTTAAAATTATCAGTCGTTATTAAGACAATTTCTCAACGTACCCACGGTTTTTCTCTTCTTTGATTCGAGAAGGAATTTTCGCGTAAAATCATGTTTTTTTAACTTTTCAGTCGTCTATTCCTGTTATTTCTTTATTGTCCCTAAATCCAAATGTATGAAACATGAAAGCATCTAAAATGTGGTTTAATACGATTGAACTTAACTATTCTAAATATCACGATCTAAGTGTAAATTCGACTTATGATGAAGTAATTAAGAAGAAATTAGGTGAGATAAAAAATACGAAAATTTACTACCCTTTGCTAATTTGTGAATCTTGAAGCTTTTCTTTCTCCCATATGTCAAATATTCGTCTTTATGTAAAGCCATAAAGGTTATAAACTTGCATCATAAAACTGAAAACGACGGATAAATTGGCGATATGTCCATTATTAATTTCATTCGAAGAACAAAAAATCACGTCGTGTTTATTTTAGAAATATCTAATATCAATTCATTGGAGCCATTTTTAATCGATTTATTAAAGATTTTTGTTGCTTCATCTCACCTTAATTTGTTTCACCCAATTAATGTCTGCAAAATTAGCAGACAACGTATGTGGTGAAAAATTCGGTAGCTTTGTGTAGCAAAATTGACGAAAGAAACAAGCGATTTCACATGGATAATGGAGCTCCATAAATAGAGTTTCATTCCTTCATTTCGCTGCATCTCATTCGTAGTTCTGTTGTCCCACCTTATAGCATTTGAGTTCTTAGTTCTATAATATTTGTGAGGTATTTGTTCTCTTGTATTAAGACCGTGTGGTCTCTTTAAAAATAATTGTATACTATAAAATATTATAGTGAAATTATTTTCATCTTGTCAGTGTTTTTTACCACAATAATTTTTAAGAGTTATTCACGTAAATCTCATTGTCCAATTTTATATTTTATTTTCATATTATTATTATCTCAAGATGTCGTATCCGAGACTAACAATTAAGACAAAAATTTGTGTGAGTCCAGTCTCACGGGTCGTATTTTGTGAGATTGATATCTTATTTGGGTCATCTATGAAAAAATATTACTTTTTATGCTAAGAATATTACTTTTTATTGTGAATATCGATAGATTGACCCGTCTCACAGATAAAGATTCGTGAGACCGTGTCAAAAAAGATCTACTCAACTATTAATGCCATGACTTTGATATTAGTACTATCATTGATTAACATGCAGTCTGAAAGTGAAAGGACTCAAATCCTCCCGAATTGATTGTGTGCATGTAAAGATGCTACCGGACTGGATTGGACAGAAACCAAATCGGATTAAACTAGTTCCGAAGAAGGCAATTATGTAAGATACTGGTTTCGACCGATTGGATTTACAATATTAGGATTACATGAAAATCTAAAATCAGAATTGAATTAAACTGGATTAAAATATGATTTGAATCAATGTTTTATTTATTTGAACAATTATGTAAATAAAGAAGTTATTTATGAAGTAAAATAATTAAATAAAATTAAACATATTATCCATCGGATTCAACCAAGCGGACCTAAAATGATCATTAAACCAATCAAACTCAAAATTAACGTCGGGTTCAGTTCAACACTGATGCAACCCGGGCGAAATGGATGAGTCGGGTCGGGTACTCAGTCGGATTTGCAATCAAGTTATTAAAAGGAAATATGAGTTGGGCGTCTGGATTGAACTTCCTTCCTGAAGAGATCCGATTGATCTGAGAACAAGAAAGTAACCACGTGAATGGGCGCCGAAGGAGTGTCCGGCGTGACCACTCCGATGCTTAAGTCAGCAGGGTATTCAAGCAATAAAACCAATGTAGCCAAGTGATGGCTATGAAATTGGTGTGGAGAGTGGAAGTAAATGAGCAATAAATGAGAGTATTCAGTGTGTGTATTCAATATCTCAATATATAGAGTAAATGCAAATAAAGAACCTAGTATTTATAGTAGAGGATGCAATGATGATCTCGTTTCTTGTGTTTGAACATTAATGATAGTAGGGTGGCTGATTATACCCTATTATTCTGACATGTCAAATCTTACACTAGTCACGTCCAGCCCACTTGATTTTATCAACAATTAATGTCATTGTCAGAGATAGGTCGGCTGTGCATGCTCTACCAAGTTGGCGCCATTAAATGCTTCACTCATATCGAGGTGGCCGAGCAAAATGCCTCTCGGGTAATTACAGAAGAGCTCGGGTATTCCACGTCTCGGGAAAATCATGTCCCGGGTGGTTCAATGACTCAGGGCATTAACCCATTTTGTCATGCTACCGGCCTGAGAGCATCCCATCCTGGCCCGGGCACCAACCATGGATATGCTCCATGGCCCGAGAAGTCCCAGGGCCTATCCATGACCCGGGACATCCCGGGGCATCATCACTCCCTCCTTAATTAGTCGGGGTAGAGTCCACTCGCTGTCCCGATTGGTCTCGTGTGCCCAGTCAGGAAAATCGCCTCCTTGCTTGGTATTTTTCGGGCTGGTTGTAGTGTATTGACACGTGGATATTGTTGATGTGAGCTCCTAAACTTCAACCTTATCCAAAACGTTTTGTATTCCTGAGGATGATCATTATTATACTCCGATATTTGTGCACGTCTTTTCAGCTACTTGGTACAACTTCCAATACTCATCCTGACCATTCATGCATTCAAAGATCAACAATCATGATCAACCCCTTCCTCCTATATATAGCAACCCACCTATTTTTTAACCGTATCAGCAAATTATCATCCGAGAAATCTAATGGCAGGCTCAAGTAGCTCGAAGACTCTTGAGATGGCGGAGGAATTCATGAAAACAGCTCTGGAAAGAAGAAAGATGGAGCTGGAGGATGAAGTCTTCCACAAAGTACTTCAATTCTGGGAGGAGCTGCAAGGACTGCAGTTTCTCTATGAGTGCGGAGAAGCTACCACTCCCCGACTGGTGGCGAAGCTGGAGAAATATCGAGAACGCCTGCACGTTGCCGAGACAGTGGATCTCTTTGGAGATGACTACGTCTACCAGCTGATGCTTCACAAGGAGAGGAAGATTCTGACGAACATCACTGACTCCGCTAACTTCCTCAAGACGTCCACTGGAGAAGTGAAAAAGTGGATGACCATGTGGATGTTCTTTGTAGAGGAAGAGTATTTCGATGTAATCCGCAGGAATGCTCTTAAATAAATAAAATGCTTATCTAGTTTCTATGTTCTTTACTTTGCTTAGTCGAAGATAAATAACGGATAATCGACAAACCGAAATGCCGGTACCTCACATATCCCGGTCTTAGAATAAGGTGCCGGGGCCTCATATTTCCCGAGCACAAAATAAGATGTCGGGGTTTTATATCTCCCGGGCTCAGAATGGGAGGCCGAGACTTCGTATCACCCGGGCTTAGATTTTACGTCGGTTAGGGTTCTCAGGTAGTCCATGGGGTGTCATTATGGCGCATGCTTTTAGCATTTATATTACCGAAAGTCGTTTCATATTCCGAGAACTCAATAAGTCTGACACATTGATATTCGTGTGGGTCCTTTCATCTGTTCGGCTCAACTCCCAAAACTAATCCTGAACGTTCATGTGTTCATAGATCAACGGCTGTGATTAGCTCCCCCTTGAGTAAATGAGAAGCGTTCTGATTGGTTCGAGACCTTCTGCCTTCCTCAATATTAAATGCCACTTGCCTATAAATAAGATGGTAGAGACGAAAGGTGATCATCAATTCAATATGTCGAGTTCAAGTGATTCCAGTGCTTGCAGTAGCACGCATGTTTTAGTAACAAACGAAATGCGTCCTCATCTGGAGGATCTGAAGAGGACTATTGAAGAGTACATCTGGGTGAAAGTCATGTCTACCTGGTACAAGATTCAAGATCTCAACAACGCGCACCAAAATAGTTTGGCTCTTAATCGTGCCCAAAGAACAAGGGCGAGGAAATATAAGCGAGAGTTTGAAGCAGATCGAGTTGCAGATCTTGCTACTGATCAAGTTCTGCTGAGAGTTTGAAGCAGATCGAGTTGCAGATCTTGCTACTGATCAAGTTCTGCTGCATGTGATGCTGTGGAAGGAATGACATCAGCTGGACAAGATCTTGACTGCCGAGTCCTTCACCAATCTTCGGATTCATGAATTGACCGATTGGATAACTAGGTGGCAAGACTCTGTATCTTCTATAATGATGGCATCGAATATTTTCCTAATAAAATTTCAATTATCGTACTTTGTTTTTTTTTAATCAATGCAAATTGGATAATATATAATCGGTAAGTAAAATTGACATGCCAAGACTTAATGCTTCCTGAGCTTAAAATAAAGTGCCGGGGCCTCGTATCTCCCGGGCTTATAGATTAGATGCCGGGCTCTCACGCCACCCGGGATTGTAGATAAAATACCAGGGCTCTCACACCACTCGGGCTTGTAGATAAGATGTCGGGCTCTCTCACCACCCGGGCTTATAGTATTTTGCCGTTTGGTTTCCCCGGGCAGTTAATGCGATGTCATAATGACGCGTCCCCTACTGAAAAGTTGTCAGAATCTGTCCGTATTCTGAGCAGATAAATGATCATGACGCCTCGATTTATGCGCCTGTCTTTTCAAATATCTCGCCTAATTATGCCGCTCAATTTCCGAGGCTCATTTGGTTCGTCTGATTTGTTTCAGATCAACGGTGAGGATCACTCTCCTCCTTCTATATATAGTAGATGACCGACTTTTGAAAAATTACTTGCAAATTCACTTTGTGGCCAAACTCTTGCGAATCTCTCTCGAATTCTCCGACGCGCAAATCCTTGTTCCGGCGACCTCCCCGCCACCACTTTTGCTTCTTTTTCGAGTAAGTGTTTCTTCCCCCTTGCCATCTTTATCCCTTTTCTTACATCATGTCGAACTCCACTTCATCCACCTCCGGTAAAAACGCCAGGGGTCGGTCGGAGGATAACTCCCCGACCCCCTCCGAACACTATGTTCAAATTCCCATAGGTATCCCTATTTCCCGTTCCCGACCCCTCCAAAAACCCAAAACTTCTTCTTCCTGACCCTCTGGCACCCGAGACAAGGGGAAAGACAAGGTAGCAGGGCCCTTGTGGTTTTCTACTGTAACTTCTACCCTTCGCCCGGGTAGTTTAGAGGAGATAAGATCCCTAGGTTCTATCCCTTCTTCCTACAAAATTAAGATCCCCGAGTCAAACGATCACCCGGATACCCCTCCTCCCGGCTTTCACACCTTTTTTGTTGAGCAACTCAAGAGTGGTCTTCGCTTCCCGGTCCATCACTTCTTTGCAGGGGTGGCCCGATTCTATGATCTGCCCCTTAACCATCTCCATCCTAATGCTTTTAGGATTATGGCCGCCACTTTTGTTTTATACCGTATGAAATCCCTTTTGATCAACTCTACTATTTTTCATTATTTTTATTCTTGCCGGTTTAATGACGGGGTCTTTTCTTTCATGGCCCGGATACATTATCGATTTTTGACTGACATTCCTTCTTCTTTGAAGGGATGGAAGACAAAATTCTTCTTTTTACAATTTCCAACTCTTCCATCCTGTGCCCTGGACTTCTTATCTTCCATGCCCACTCAACCCGAGCTTCCCCGGGACTATAAACTTCTTTCCCTCTTCACCCACGCCTGGGATGTTCTGGAGAATCAATCTTTTCTCTCCTCAGTGCTGATCGGGGGAGAGAATCTGATTTATTACGGGATTGGGTCCCAGCCTGAAGACCCTGTAGATCAGATAATAGATGAATTTGGTCAAGCTGGTCCTCAGGCTGGTAAATAGCTTCTCAACTTCAACTCTTAATTTAAACTTGTCATTTTTCTAATCTTCGAGTTTCCAATGCAGAAGAAGAAATGATTAAGGCCAGTCTTCAGGAGGCTGCTGCCAAAAGGAAGGCCGAGCAGAAGAAAGTTCGAGCTGAGAAGAGGGCCCGAGAAGCTCAGGAGGAGGAGGAACGCCGAGCTCGGGAGGCGGCTGAAGCCCGGGAACTTGAGGGGCAGCAGGCCCGAGCGAAGGCTGAAGCCCGGGAAGAGGCGGTTTCTGCCAGGGAGGAGACTACTCCCTCGGCCCATGAGGATCTGGCTCCTCTGAATCACCGCAAGAGGAAGGCTATGACTGAGCCGGTTCTCGAGACGGTGGTTGTGGAGGATGAGCCCGAAGAGGTTGTCCGATATCCTCCTCTTACCGGTTCGTCTGCTGGCCCATCAGGGGAAAGGCCCTGGGTCCTCCCCAATATTTTTGGGGAAGACATTAGCTCAGATCTTGTCAAGATGATCCGGGGCCTTCTGCGCCCTGAAGAGGTGGCGCACCTCCAGGGAGTTCATCCCAATATGCTGCTTTGCGAAGGAGTAGCTCGGACCTTCTCTGTAAGTTCGTAAAATTATTCAGTTCTCCCTTTTATATCGTCTTCTCTGACCGTTTTTATGTTTTCAGGGCTTGCAGATGCTCATGCATTCCTACGAGCGAGTGGCTCAAGCAGCAAAGGGGGCAAATGCTCAGGCCACCTCTGCCCGGGAGATGCATGCCAATCTCCAAAAGGAGGTGGGCCGTTTGAAGGAGCTTCATGAGCACGTTCTGGCCTGGGAGAGGGCTGTTTTGCAGCAACAAGTGGACTTGACTCGGGCAGAACTAGCTGAGGCCCTGGCAGAGGCGACAGCAACTAGGGCAGAGGCGGAGTCCTCCCGAGTTCGAGCTGAAGATTTCCAGGCTGTTGTAAGCCTTCTGAGGACTGCCCAGGAGGAACAGATGACAAATTTTTTGAAGTCCCCTGAGTTCAAGAAGATGGTGGCTGACAAAGCTTTCCCCTACTTCGAACAGGGCTTCAACAAGTGCTTGGAGCAGTTTGAAGAGGCGGGTTTGGTCCCAGCTGGCCGGGAAGACTTCCCGGACTTAGAGAAGGCTGCTGCATCCCTCCCGGATGATGAAGAAGAGAATAAGAGGCAGGATGAACAAGCTCCTCAGTAGATTAGAATTTCTGTAGTTTTTGTTGTTTTTTTTTTCTTTTTATTCCCGGGCTTCCGGGCACCTTGTAAATATCTTCCCTTTCAATGGAATATTTCGTTATCATATTTGATAGTTGCTTCAAAATATTTCCAGGGATGTAAAATTGACTTGAATTCGGTAATAACTCTTCTGAATTTTATCAGTCATTAACCAGTGCACCTTCACAAAGCATAAACCCGGGGGTTTAATATGAAATTAGTCTTGATAAATGACCAGGGTACAAGTCACTGGGATGGTTCATTGGGTTTGATAGATAACCAGGGTACAGGTCCTCGGGCCAAGGTACGGGTCCTTGGTCTTTGTAGAGAACCAGGGTGCGGATCCCCGGGCCAAGGTACGGGTCCTTGGGCTTAGATACCAGGGTGCGGGTCCCTGGGCCAAGGTACGGGTCCCTGGACTTAATAGATGACCGGGGTGCAGGTCCCCGGGCCAAGGTACGGGTCCTTGGTCTTTGTAGAGAACCAGGGTGCGGATCCCCGGGCCAAGGTACGGGTCCTTGGGCTTAGATACCAGGGTGCGGGTCCCTGGGCCAGGGTACGGGTCCCTGGGCCAGGGTACGGGTCCCTGGAATTAATAGGTGATCGGGGTGCGGGTCCCCGGGCCAAGGTACGGGTCCTTGGTTTTTGTAGAGAACCAGGGTGCGGATTCCCGGGCCAAGATACGGGTCCTTGGGCTTAGATACCAGGGTGCGGGTCCCTGGGCCAGGGTACGGGTCCCTGGACTTAATAGATGAACGGGGTGCGGGTCCCCGGGCCAAGGTACGGGTCCTTGGTCTTTGTAGAGAACCAGGGTGCGGATCCCCGGGCCAAGGTACGGGTCCCTGGGCCAGGGTACGGGTCCCTGAACTTAATAGATGACCGGGGTGCGGGTCCTCGGGCCAAGGTACGGGTCCTTTGTCTTTGTAGAGAACCCGGGTGCGAATCCCTGGGCTAGGGTACGGGTCCCTGGACTTTAGTAGCTGACCGGGGTGCGGGTCCCCGGACCAAGGTACGAGTCATTGGACTTAGTAGATAACCAGGGTGCGGGTCCCTGGGCCAGGGTACGGGTCCCTGGACTTTAGTAGACATTTCCTGGGAACAATTCCTTTATTTGATGAAGAAACAAAAGATACGTGCTTTTAAACATAATATTTCTTTAAATGAAAAGCATTCCACGGCCTCTTAAGAACATGTCCTTGATAATTTTCGAGATAATAAGCTGCACCCGATCTGACTCTTCGAGCTATTTTGAAGGGTCCTTCCCACTTTGCTTTCAGTTTTCCTACATCAC
Organism: Primulina tabacum; assembly: GCF_025594145.1. Lineage (NCBI taxonomy): Eukaryota > Viridiplantae > Streptophyta > Magnoliopsida > Lamiales > Gesneriaceae > Primulina > Primulina tabacum. The sequence goes on from NC_134552.1 coordinate 17,959,027, forward strand.
CCACTGGTTTGACCTTCTTCATGACTAGGTCCCCTACTTGAAAATTTTGTGATCGAACATGCTTGTTGTAAGATTTCATCACCCGGCTGCGATAAGCTTCCATTCGAATGGCTGCCCGGTCTCTTCTCTCTTCAACTAAATCGAGTTCAATGGCCCGGGACTGATCATTGTTGCTTGGATATGATTCTATCCGGGTAGAAGGTTGCCCAATCTCCACAGGTAAGACTGCTTCTGAACCATAAAATAGGCTGTATAGAGTCTCCCGAGTAGACGATCGTGGTGTAGTCCGATATGTCCATAATACACTCGGTAGTTCTTCAACCCAATCTTTACCCTTTCCATGCAGCCGAGCTTTTAATGCTTGCACAATGATCTTATTAGTCACCTCAGTCTGGCCATTAGCTTGAGGGTATGCTACTGAGGTGAAGGACTGAAGAATCTTCATTTCTTGACACCAAGAGGTGATTTTCTTTCCCTGGAATTGCCTTCCATTATCTGAAATTAATTTTCTCGGGATGCCATATCTGCAAACGATGTTTTTCCAAAGAAATTTCATGACTTCATCCTCAGTAATCTTGGCTAATGGCTCGGCCTCTACCCACTTGGAGAAATAATCCACAGCAATAATAAGGAATTTTTTCTGTGCTCGGGCTATGGGGAAAGGACCCACGATATCCAAACCCCATTGGTCAAAAGGGCATGATGCGGAGATTGGTTGCATACTAGTAGCTGGGCGATGATGAAAATTAGAATGGTGTTGACAACCCTAGCATTTTTGAACAAGTCGGGCAGCATCTTGATTCATTTGGGGCCACCAGAATCCGGCCAAGATGGCTTTTCGAGACAGAGCAATCCCACCGAGGTGTTCACCACAGCATCCTTCGTGTATTTCCCGGAGAACATATTCTACCTCTTTTTCTGATAAGCACTTGAGTAATGGGCCTTGATATGATCGTCTGTATAAAACATCACTCAAAAAGACGAACCTGGGCGCTTGTTTCTTAATTTTTGCGGCTCGAGCCCGATCTTCTGGGAGCTTGACCTGGACTATATAATCAACGATATGGGTCATCCATGAGTTTTTCCGGACTGGGGGTACTTTTTCATCAGTAGAGAGCACCAGCCGGGTAAAACAGAGAACTTCCCGAGTGCTTATTTATGTCATGCAAGCAGCCAATTTGGCTAAGGTGTCAGCTTCTGCATTTTCTTCCCGGGGAATTCGCTCGATACTCCAGTCGGTCAGAGACGCTGCCCGGGCAGTGATGAGCCCTAAATATTTTAGAATTTTTTCATTCTTGGCCTCATATGTTCCCTTTATCTGCTGTGTAACAAACTGGGAGTCAGAATAAATAATGACCCGGGAAGCACCAACTTCCCGGGCAGCCTGCAATCCTGTCAAAACAGCCTCATACTCCGCTTCGTTATTGGTGACCCTGGAATCAATTCTCAAAGCCAACTTGATTTTTTCTCTTGACGGGGAAACCAGGACCACTCCCACAACATATCCTGATAAATTTGATGCACCATCAACAAACACCCTCCAGACCTCTTCTTCTACTGGTTGAATCATTTCTATTAAAAAATCTGTCAATGCCTGGGCTTTTATAGCAGCTCGGGGTTTGTATTCAATGTCAATACTCCCCTAGTTCCACAGTCCATTTAACCATTCTTCCGGAGACCTCGGCATGGGTCATGATCCTCCCGAGTGGGGAATTAGTGAAGACCACAATGGGATGTGAGAGAAAATAAGGCCTCAACTTCCGAGCAGTCATTACCAGGGCCAATGCTATTTTTTCCAACTCACTGTATTTTAATTCTGCTCCTCGAAGGGCGTGACTGACATAATATATCGGTTTCTGATCGGCTCCTTCTTCCCGGACAAGTACAAAGCTAACAACAAATTCAGTGGCGGAGAGGTAGACACATAATTTTTCCCCGGGCCCGGGCTTGGCCAGAATAGGCAATTCAGCCAAGTGTTTCTTTAAGTCTTGAAAATCCTGTTCACATTTGTCGTGCAGCCGAATTTTTGCGCTTTTCTCAGGACTTGGAAAAATGGATAACTCCGATGTGCAGATCGGGAGATGAAGTGTGACAGGGCAGCAATCTTCCCAGTTAACTTTTGCACATCTCGGACAGATTGGGGAGAAGGCATGTCCATTATTGCTTTGATTTTTTTAGGATTGACTTCGATTCCCCTGTTAGTTACCAAGAAACCCAAGAATTTAGCGCTTCTGACCCCGAACACACATTTGCCCCGGTTGAGCTTTATTCTGTACTGTTTCAAAGTGGTGAAAGTTTCAGCAAGATCATCAATAAAGTGGGAGACTTCCCGGGTCTTGATTAGAATGTCATCTACATACACCTCAATATTCCGACCTATTTGCTTTTGGAAGACAAGATTCATCAAACGTTGGTATGTGGCCCCTGCATTTTTCAATCCAAAAGGCATAACAATATAGCAGAAGGTACCCCCGGATTTGATTAAACTGGCTTTATCTTGATCTTCCAGTGCTAAGGGGATTTGGTGATACCCCTGATATGCATCCAGAAAGCTTAATACTCGCATTCAGAAGTGGAATCTACCAGCTGATCAATCCGGGGAAGTGGATAGCAGTCTTTGGGGCAGGCTTTATTCAGGTCCCTGAAATCAACACACATTCTCCATTTGCCAGTGGATTTTGGGACGATGACCACATTTGATAGCCATGTAGGGAATTGGACTTTCCTGATATGTCCGGCCCTTAGCAACTCTCCCACTTGCTCTTCAATTACTTTATCCTTTTCAGGGCCAAAATGCCTCTTCTTTTTCTTCACAGGCTGGGATCCCGGGAGGATATTCAATTTATGCTCGGACACTCGAGGTGAGATCCCGGTCAATTCCTGCTGAGACCAGGCGAAAACATTAATGTTAGTTTTTAAACATTGCAAGAGATTTACCCGGGTGGACGTGTTGATCTCTCGGGCCACCCGGACGTGTTTCCCTGGTTCAATTTACACCACTTCCTGCTCTTCTTCAGCGACAAAATGCACCTCTCTCTCCTTGGCCCCTTCCTCCAGACATTCCTTCTCCTTCCCTTCCCTCCTTGCCTTTTTCTGGTCTACCCGGACGGTCTCCCCATAACACCTCCGAGAAGAGGGTTGATCCCCCTTGACTTCCCCGACATGTCCTCGAACTCGAAATTTAATTTTCTGGTGATAAGTGGAGGCCACAGCTCTCATCTCATTCATAGCTGGTCTTCCCAATATGATATTATATGAGGACGGGGCATCCACCACGGTAAAAATAGTCATCACAGTCTTCCTCAAGTCTCCAGTGCCCAGGGTCAGGGGCAGGGTGATTTCCCCATCGGGGTACACAACATGACCAGCAAAGCCAAACAAGGCAGTCTCAACCGCCTCTAATTGATACTCATGTAAATCCATCTGGACCAATGCTTCCTTAAAGATGATATTGACAGAGCTGCCATTGTCAACGAATACCCTCAACACATCATAATTAGCCACTCGGGCCTGGATGACAAGAGCGTCATTGTGGGGTAGACTAACTGCCCTGAGGTCTTCTGGGCCAAAGCTAATAACCGGCTCGTCCCTCCTATTTTCATCAACCTACAAGCATTACCTCCTACTCCTCGCTTTCCGGGCCCGGTTGGAATCACCATCTGTGGACCCTCCCGAAATCATTTTTATTACCTCTCGGGTCGGGGAAGGGTCCTTCCTTCCAACTTGTCTATTCCTTTCCTCCCGGGAACTCCCTTCTGCTCTTTCGCTTCCACTCGGGATATCTGATTGTCTTGTCCGGGACGTCGAGACAACCTAAGGTAGCTGTCTAGACTTATCCTGGGGAGGATGAGAGACTGGAATGGGACGCTGGCTAGACCCCTTCCTCAGAGTTCGGCACTCATGCGTACTGTGAGAACACTCTTTATGAAGGGTACAGAACCCTTTCTTCTCGGGTCTTGATGCTCTTCCCACCGGACTGGGAAGCGGGGCTATATCTGAACTACACTCCTGGATTTCTCGATCCTGGGTGATCCTCAAAGGGACATGAGAAAAATGTCCCGGACCGCTTTTCTTACGAGCTCTCTCCTCGAGCTTCACAACCCGGTCTCCTCTCGATCTCTTCAAAGCCTCTCTCTTCTGGTTCTGCGTCTCTTCCATATTGATGTACTTCTCTGCTCGAGATAAGAGATCTTCGAAGTTCCCAGGCAGTTTCTTAGTTAAGGATCGGAAAAAATCCCCTTCCCACAGTCCTTGCATGAACGCAGTAGTCTTGTCTCGGGTGCACAGGCTGGCACATCCAGGGCCACTCGGTTGAATCTTTTGATATATGCCCTTAGAGTTTTATCTTGTCCTTGCTTCACTTCGAACAAGCTGAAAGCAGTTTTCTTATACTTCTTGCTGCTGCTAAATTGATGCAAGAATACTTTTTGGAAGTCTTCAAAGCAATGAATGCTTTGTGGCGTCAATCCTTCAAACCATCTTTGTGCAGAGTCGACCAAGGTGGTTAGGAACACTTTGCACTTAATTTGGTCCCCATAACAATGCAACATGGCCATGTTTTCGAAACGAGCAAGGTGCTCTTTGGGATCAGAACTCTCGTCATAGTCCTTGATTTTGGCTGATTTGAAATGCCCGGTTAATGGTTCCCGGACAATGATATCTGAGAACGGGCAACCTTTTACAACATGAACATTGTCCTTAGAACCAACCTGTCCCTCCAATACCTTTACTTTCTTCCTCAACTTCTCTAATTCTTCCGCAACAGTGGGAGATTTAGAACCTGCACTCGACTCCCTCTCCTCCTCCCTTCTCTCTTCCTCCTGCGGCTGCTCACGTTGCTGCTCGGGATGACTGGAATGATGAGTGGTGGCCTTCTTTGCCATGGCCATCTTAACAGCATCAGTTATAATCTTGTTTAACTCCTCGGGAGTTAAATGAATGGTGGGCTGAGGACCATTAGGGGGAGGGCCACCTGCACCAGAAAGACGAGCATTGTTCTCCTCCTGGACTCGAGAAGTGTCTTGGTTTGCTCTTCTAGTAGGAGTCATATCAACGCATTAGAACTCAGACTTCCCACAGACGGCGCCAATGATGCAACCCGGGCGAAATGGATGAGTCGGGTCGGGTATTCAGCCGGATTTGCAATCAAGTTATTAAAAGGAAATATGAGTTGGGCGTCTGGATTGAACTTCCTCCTGGAGAGATCCGAGAGATCTGCGAACAAGAAAGTAACCACGTGAATGGGCGCCGGAGGGGTGTCCGGCGTGACCACTCCGATGATTAAATCAGCAGGGTATTCAAGCAATAAAACCAATGTAGCCAAGTGATGGCTATGAAATTGGTGTGGAGAGTGGAAGTAAATGAGCAATAAATGAGAGTATTCAGTGTGTGTATTCAATATCTCAATATATAGAGTAAATGCAAATAAATAACCTAGTATTTATAGTAGAGGATGCAATGATGATCTCGTTTTTTGTGTTTGAGCATTAATGATAGTAGGGTGGCTGATTATACCCTATTATTCTGACGTGTCAATCTTACACTAGTCACGTCCAGCCCACTTGATTTTATCAACAATTAATGTCATTGTCAGAGATAGGTCGGCTGTGCATGCTCTACCAAAGTGGGGCCATTAAATGGTTCACTCATACAAGGTGGCCGAGCAAAATGCCTCTCGGGTAATTACAGAACAGCTCGGGTATTCTACGTCTCGGGGAAATCATGTCCCGGGGGTCCAATGACTCAGGGCATTAACCCATTTTGTCATGCTACCGGCCTGAGAGCATCCCATCCTGGCCCGGACACCAACCATGGATATGCTCCATGGCCCGGGAAGTCCCAGGACCTATCCATGACCCGGGACATCCCGGGGCATCATCAAACACAAAACCGATTTAAACCGGTTCCGGATTGATATGTCGGACAAGCATCCTAGATGCCTTACCATCACTAAACTCCTCACTGAAAAAGGACTATTGATTTGCTTGCCCGATGAATCGGACATCGCCCGTAGCCAAAATCTAGACAGTCCCGTTCATTTCATTTAATATAGATTTGTCATTTTCTTAATTTAATAGTTGATCGAAGTTATTGACGACGACTTTTGTAGTGATGATACATAATAAATTCATGAATTTTTGTGATTAATAACGTCACTCAGTCCTGAAATCTTGACTCTTTTTGGTTCTTATATTCTCAGCTAGTCGACTGCAAGCCTGGCTATTATTAGTCTATTACTGAATATACCCCACACACTCACTTCATTTTCCTTGACCGAAGAGGTCTCACAGTTTCCAATGGAACAAACAGCACGTGCGAGCAATAAAGTTGTGTAATTTCAAGAACGAACATTCACATTCAAATCCCACTCAGAGATTTTATAGCAGATCAAATTTTGGAGCGTTTGTTTTTTCTTGTTTTTTGCAAGTAGTGTTGTTTGTTCTCTGCATGAGTCTGTTCTGTGTGTCAGAAGCGGTGATCTGAATTTGTTCAGCTTATTTGGCGATCTCTGGTGTAGTTTGCTTCTTTATGTAGAGTGTATTAGTGGGTTTCTCAAGAATGTTTCTTTTTCATGAAGATTTATGTCTCTAAGTGTTCGTGAATTTATTGCTGAGCCTAAGATGGGATTTTCGAGATTGTGTTTTTTACTCTGTTTTTCACTGGGTTTCTTGATCTGTGGTACATTCCAACTGCAATCCTCTCAAATCCAAGTGCTTTTGCAGTTAAGGAAGCAATTAGAGTACCCAAAACAGTTGGATTATTGGCTCAATAAAGGAATTGATCTGTGTTATTTTTCTTCTCCTCAAGTGAATCTTTCATGTCAAGATAATTTTATTTCTGAAATCAGAATATATGGTGATATGCAAACAAGGGCCAGTGCTTTTGATGGATTCCCTATTCCTTATCAAACTTTGTCACAAAATTTCTCAATGGATTCACTTTTAGCAACATTGTCAAGGCTTAATAGTTTAAGATCTTTGAGTCTAGTGTCATTAGGCATATGGGGTCCAATTCCTGTAAAAATTCATAGGCTGCAGTTTCTTGAATACTTAGATTTGAGTTGGAACTTTTTCTATGGTTCAATTCCTCAGACACTTCCAAGAATTGTGAACCTAGAGATCCTTAAACTTGATGGCAACTTCTTGAATGATACTTTTCCTAATTGGTTAGATTCATTTTCAAATCTTACAAGTTTGAGTTTGAAGAACAATCAAATTTATGGTCCGATACCAGCTTCATTGGGAAGAGCTACTTCTTTGATGGATATCAACTTGTCCAACAATCAAATTTCTGGTAAATTGCCCGATCTTAGAAGCTTGTCTAGCTTAAACTGGCTGGATTTGAGCAACAATAAGTTAGATTCCGAACTTCCAATTATGCCAAAAGGAATAACTGCTGTTTTGCTGAGCAACAACTCCTTCTCTGGTAGAATTCCTAAGCAATATGGCGAGCTAAATAATCTCCAGCAACTTGACCTTTCTTTCAATGCTCTTCAGGGTACTACTCCTTCCGAGCTTTTTACCTTGCCCAATATCACATCATTAAACTTGGCATCGAATATGTTGATCGGTTCGCTTCCATCAAGTTTATCTTGTGGCAGTAGCCTTGGATTAGTTGACTTCTCTAACAATAGATTGAAAGGCGTTCTTCCATCATGTTTAAGCTCGGATTTGAAAACCCGAGTGGTTAAGTTTGGAGGGAATTGCTTGTCGATAGATTTGGAACACCAGCATCCCGAAGCATATTGTGTAGAAAACTCATCCAGAAAAAAGAACTCTAAAGGGAAGACTGTGGGGATATTAGCAGGTGTAATTTGCGGGATCATGGTCATATTGGCGACTCTGGCTTTTGGATTTCTTGTATTATGTCGACAGTATTGCCCTCACGGATCATCAGAGCAGCAGTTGCTGCACAAGTCCGTGCAAGATAATTCAGTTAAAAGTCGCGGTTCTGAGCTTATAACAAATGCAAGTATGTTGTTGCCTTCGCGATTTCAGTTAATGCATAGCTATTTTTGCAATTTATCTTCCCAAGCAGCTTGTCAAGGATTAGTCTTAACTCCACAGGATTTATTTCTGATGCGGCAAAGTTAGGCACACAAGATAGGCCTGCTCACCGACTATTTTCTATCGACGAGCTAAAGGAAGCTACAAACAACTTCGACGATCTAGCCTTGATGGGCGAAGGTTCAAACGGAAAGGTTGATCGATCTTTTCATATTGATGTATTTTTCTTTTTAAGGGCGATTTATTGTTTTCTTGGATGGAAATCAAGATCCAAAATATTGCACTAAATTTCTAGTAAAGCCATCTTTTTTTTTTACCTTTGGCCTTGTGCGTACTTTTCTTGAATAAGAAGCAGTTGTGCCTATGATTCAAAACTAGGCAACTTCTGTCAATATTGGCCTTATTAATATTGGGTTCTGTTTTGTCTTGTTCTCAGATATACAAAGGAAGACTGGAAAACAGGGATCAGGTAGCCGTACGGTGTTTGAAAGTGTCAAAAAGGTATACTATCCGAAACCTCAAACTTAGACTGGATTTGCTGGCTAAACTTCGTCATCCACATTTGGTCTGCCTCCTGGGACACTGCATCAAGATTGAAGGAAAAGATGAAGCCGGTGTCAGTGAAGTCTATCTTATTTACGAATATATACCTCATGGAAATTATCAAGCTCGTCTTTCTGGTGAGGGTGGCAAATAATTTGTCATCGGTTGAAATATGACATTATTGGCTTCAACATCAAAACTGAAAGTTTTCTTGAAGCAATATTTCTTAAGCTAGAGCAATTTTTGGGAAATGGATTGCATGATAACTACATTAACCATGGTATATTGCTTGATAAATTACTAAAAGTTTACTGCATCGACTCTGCAGAAACTAGTTCTCAAAAGGTGATCAGATGGCCGGATAGGTTGGCAATTCTAATCGGCATTGCGAAGGCTGTGCATTTTCTGCACAATGGAATAATTCCTGGTTTTTTCAGCAACCAACTGAAAGCAAAAAACATATTGCTAATTGAAAATGGGATAGGGAAGCTCCGTGACTATGGGTTATCTGTTGTAGCTGATCAAAAACTTGACAAGGACAAGGTATGGAACATAACAGATCAAAAACTTGACAAGGACAAGGTATGGAACATAACGCAAACCGTATAATTTTTCAGCGATCAAAGAAAGTACCGTTACACTACTGATATATCATCTTGTTATTTTCTTTTTTTAGGAAGAAAGTGGAGGCCTTAAATCATGGTATGAGATACTTTGGATCATAAAAATGTTATTATAACAGAGACCATACATTTTGCTTTAACAAAATCTTTAAACATATATAATAAGCAGTGTTGTTTACCATTTCTTTTGAGTTAACTAGAATCACTGGCCATGGCTTCTAAATATGCAGGCAAATAAAGAACCTTGAGGACGATATTTATAGTTTCGGGATGATATTACTGGAGTCACTTGTTGCACCATCAGTTCGTGCAAGAAAAGAGTCATTCGTGCTCAACGAAATGGTAAATAATACGATTGAATAACGAGTCCATGTCAACTATCTAGAGTAGAATTCCACATTGATGAATACTCAATCTGAGTTGGAGCCTGTATTCTTTGATTTACATTTCTAGCTTAACAAGTGTTTTCATACTCTTTCTTAAGAGAACAACAGGAAACGAGAAACCTAGACCACAAATGACTTGGCCCAAATAAAAAAAAAGGCAAGTAAAACTAAGTAAACCAACAAAAAAATTCAGTCTATTTAGAAATCTGACCTTTTCATCTCCCTTCCCTCTATTTTCCATATTGTTTGTACTTGTAGCATAAGGATGGCGATAATCACCATCCGATGTCAAACCAAAGTTCTGGTGCTTTCTTTTGTCGTTGTTCAAACATTATTGGTTCCACTTCTCCTTTCTGAAGCTCATTTTCCTTGTTTAACCCTTCTATTTCCCCTGCAATCCGAGGTTATCAAGTGAGAGTTTCGAATTTTCGAGCTCCATCAAGCTTTAATGCATTTTCTTTACAAGTTTTCTGCGATATACAGGTATCTTTAGGGAATCCCGATTGCATCGGTGGAATAGTTGATCCAATTGTACTGGCATCTTGCTGTCAAGAATCTCTCTCAATCGTGATATCCTTAACTATCAACTCCATTTCTCCCGAGTCGTCTACTCGCCCGTCTTTTGAGGATGTCCTCTGGAACTTGCAATATGCAGCTCAAGTTCAAGCAACATCAGATGGTGAACAAAGAATTGGAAAATTACTGCAATCTTTATCTTGTGCCATATAGGCATAGCGGCAAATATGAGGAGACCTTAAATCTGTAGTCATTTGATACTTTGTCAACTTGTAAATGTGAGCAACTTGGATGTGCATATATTGTGGTGGAAGTAGTGAATAAGTCCCTCTTACTTCAAAGGTTTTATATCTACTTTGTGAGGAAATTTCCTCAAAACTGGCTCAAGGGAACGATCGTTGGGGCCGTTGGATCTGGGGTGTTTTCCCAAACAAAATGAATTGAGCTGAATATAATGACAAATTTAAGGCTCGAATTAGTTGAGTTCGTATTCGATTCGAAGCTCAAAATGTTAAAATTTTTTACTCGAGGTTGAATTAAAGTTCGAGTTTGATATTAATGCCCGAAAATAAATACTCGAAAACTCGAAATTCTAAAATGTTTGGTTCGAGGTTGAATCAAAGTTCGAGTTTGATATTAGTGACGGAAAATAATTATTCGAAAAGTTTGAAATTTATTTATTTATTTCATATATAATGTATCTTTTATTAAAATATTAAGGCTCGGAAAATATCGAACAAAATAATTTGATTCCGAATTCGATAATCTCGAAACATAAATCAAATATTTTTCGAGTTGATTTGAAAAGCTCGTAAACCAGATCAGTTTCTTTATACCTCTATTTGGATGTCAGGATCGACTTAACCGAACTTTGTGTATGAGGAAAGGTTCAATTGTGAGTCTTGTATAAAGTGCTCGCATTTCACTTCATATGGAACAATTTCATCATATTATGACTAGAAATACAATGCTATTTCCAAACTCAGTGGTGGAAAATTTCTAAAATTGAAAGTTTTTCGAAAAATACAAATTTATTTATATTATATAAAACTTCCAATTTATATATATAAAAAAAGCTGAATTAACTCGTGATTACTACTATAAGTTTGGATATCACATTATTTGAAGTTTTTATTATATTAAATGATTTTTAGATTGTGTAGGTCTCTTGTGAGACGATCTCACGAATCTTTATCTGTGAGACGTATCAACCCTACCGATATTCACAATAAAAAATAATACTATTAGCATAAAAAGTTATACTTTTTTATGGATGACCCAAATAAGAGATCCGTCTCTAGGTCTCTTGTGAGACGGTCTCACGAATCTTTTTCTGTGACGGGTCAACCCTACCGATATTCACAATAAAAGTAATACTCTTAGCATAAAAAATAATAATTTTTCATGAATGACCCAAATAAGAGACCCGTCTCACACAAGTTTTTGCGGTCTCTTGTGAGACGGTCTCACGAATCTTTATCTGTGAGACGGTTCAACCCTACCGATATTCACAATAAAAAGTAATACTCTTAGCATAAAAAGTAATACTTTTTCATGGATGACTCAAATAAGAGATCACTATCACAAAATACGATCCGTGAGATCGTCTCACATAAGTTTTTGAAAATATTAATATTATATCCTTCAAATTTTTAAAAATAGTATAATAAGATAAATATAATAAAATAATAGAAATATTTACGTGAATGATGAATAATTGAATTCAAGGCAATGATTATGCTATAAGATATGGAAATAGAGTTAACACCATCTAAAAAATAAATAATAATAATATCATATGTAAGGTCTAAAATGCGATAACGTAATCCAACTCTGTGAAAATCTACGGAAAATGAAAAATGACTAATTAAATGGTTTTAATTACATGGATTAAATATAGTGTGCATGTTTACTTGTTTAACATGTAGTTTTAGATTAGAATGCATAAAAACCGTGTTTTAAATGTTATTCGAGACGCGATCGAGGAACGGAGATCGGGGGCCATATGAGAGAAAATATTTTATTAAATAATTATTTTTAATTTTTTAATGAGTGGTGTATTTTAATTGAATTTTCGAAAATAAGGTATTTCTGCATGTCGAGTCGTATTTTAAACCGACAATCAATTTCCAATGAAAATAGGGATTTTTTTAGAATTCGGCTAATATTTTTGCAAATTTTCCTAAACAAAATATTTTAAATATTATCTAATGAGCTTATTATACTAGGTTAATGAGCCTAAGCTTGTACCATGTGTTTTAATTAAAATATAAGCCCTAAAACCCTACACACACATCAAATACACGCCCCTCACCCTAGACTTGTTAGGACTCTTCATCAGCACACACCACATGAAATTTTGAGAGGAAGATTCACGAAGTTTGAAGGAAAAATCAGCAAGGTTGCACTCCGCGTCTCTTCGCCAACGTCATTCGCATCGCAAGTTGATTTTTGTGCGTAATATACGCAAAGGCATGCCTTAATCTTCCTTCAATCATCTGTCACACTATATTATGTGTATTTAATTATCCTTGCATGAAAAATATGATGCATTTTTTGTATTTTTGTTTTTATAGCTATACATGCATAAAACTAGAGTTTTCATCTTCTAAAACTCTTGCTAATGATGCACAAAGGGGCTGTCATGGTAGGGTTTCTTGAAGGGACGTTTTTCCAATATTCTAAGGGTCCGTAGATGCTTAGATAAGGAATGCACCCAGCAGGGACAAAGGCTTGAACGAAATTGGGTTATATGTGAGTTAGGTTCGGCTAGGAGTCCTCGAGAAGCACCGCACTTAGCTGCTGTTAGGGCGTGTCCAAAAGACCTAAAGGGGCTGTAGGATGGTCCTATGGTGGCTGCACGGTGGCTGGTGCGAAGGCAAGGGGCTGGGACGCAAGCATGAAGTCACGCATGGCTTTTTTGTCACGGTTCGAGGGCTGCGGCTTCTAGCCTGGTTAGGTTCTATCCAGTAAGGTCCCTAGGGGTCGGTTATGGTCCCATGGGGTTTGGTTTGGGTCTAGGCGGGTTGGCTAAGGGCTAGAGTTGAAGGTTGCATTGCAAGGTAAGCTAGGGTTTTCAAAAAATAGGGGCAAATTCCAGTAGCTGTTCTAGGCTTGTTCAAGGGTTGTAATTGGCTTGATTTGGGTTGTATAAGGTATGCTTAGGTTTTAATAAGCTTTGGTTCAAGTTTGGTAAAGTTTGATTGAGTTTCGAGTCGATTCAGGTTAAAAACATGACGTAGATTTAAGTTTAAAACAAATTAAAAAATTAGTCGAGAAACTTAAGTTTACGTCTAAGAAATATTTAAAAGTGTATTTTAAGCTGTCATGTTAAGTTTGGATGGATTTGGCCATTTGGGTCATCGTTTTAAAGTCTAAGGATAATTTGGGAAAGTTAGAGTTTCATTGGCAAAACGTTCATTTTACACTTGAAAAATGTTAGACGTCTTGGCAATGTCCTGTCTCCATCTATAAAACTCTGAAATCCCTTCATGCTTGACCACTTACAGCAAGCATGTGGTCGAAAGTTTCACCAAACATGGACGTATTTCTTAAAAAACTTAGATCGCCTCGACTCATTTATATAAATATGGAACAAACAAAATTTAATACGATTTCACCCATACGTCAAGAAATGAGTAAAACTTGTTTTGGGAACATGGATGGTTCAAAGATGACAAAGGTGACAAGAAAATAAGTGCGATTGAATCTATGAAATGGATCAGAAAAATCCCTCACTTTGAAACCCCGCTCTCCTCTTTTTTTGAAATCTCACTGCTCACATGAAGATGGTGATGGGTGAAGGTTTTGGGCTACAATATAAATATACGCACATATTAATTTTCTAAATTTTGCATGATAAAAGTGCTGAAAATTTTAGATTAAGGTACTAACTAAAAAAATTAAAATTTTTAAATGAGGTGCCAAAATTCAAATAAATCGATAAATCCCTAATAAGAAACATAAATTTGTCGTGAGTCCTTGTTTCAGACTTTCTTTGTACCCACTGACTAACAAATCTTTGAACTTTGTTTCAACTCCTTATTTCAGGTCAAAATATGAAAATGTCCTCAATTTTTTTTCAAATCCAACAATAACCCTTTACTTTTTTGTTAGAAAAACAAAAATCCGAGAACAGTCATTATGAGTTATTTTTCCCTCGTTCTGGTTGAAATTCTCCCCAACCTTCTCCCTCAACCCTAAACTACTAATCCACCGACCGCAATGTTGTAGATCTGCGTCGACTTGGAGTGAAGAAAGTTGCAAATCTTTGCGAAATGGCACTGGAACGTGAAAATATCAAAGCCATTGTTTCGCAGGTTTGAAGGTATGATTTTAGATTTGAAGAAATTGAAATTTACAGGCGAAATTGCATGACACTGTTTGTTGTAGTGTATTGTAATTTATATTTTTCTATTGAGTGATTCTTCGAGATTTGTTATGGTTTTAGTGGTTGCGTTGAATTTTCGTGCATCGTGTTAATTTTACAGATTTCTTGGCCAATCTCTAGTTTTTTTTATTGGTCCCACGTGCGGTAATTTGAGATAATAAATATGAAAGAAAGAATAAAATGGATACCGAGATTTACGTGGAAAACCCCTAAAAATTATTAGGGTAAAAAACATGGACAAGATGAAAAGATTTCCACTATAATTTTTTATGGTGTACAACTCACTCACTGTATTTCCAAAGAGAACAATATCTTAATATAGGAGAACAAAACACATCACAAAATATTATAGAACTAAGCACTCAAATGTTGTAAGATGAGAAAAAACTCGAAGAGGAGATGATTTCAGAATGAAAGGGGAGCTCTATTTATAGAGCCCTTGTCCGTGTGAAGACGCGTATAAATGCATCTTCTGTCTTTTGTCCGAAATTTTTGCTGCATAGAAACCACCGCTGTGTGCTCATTTAATGCAATGTTGTCTGACACTTTTGACTTTGCCGACATTTCTCCCACTTGGAGATTTGATTGAGAATTAAACACATCTCCTACACATTCTTTCAATCTTGTCATCACCTGCTGCTTACGTTTCTGTTAGGTCACTAGAGGATCTACACTACTCAAACTTATCAGTGCTCCCTGGCCTGGTCATAAAATAAGCTATGTTAAATTTTGTATGGATTTTCTGCATATCCACAATTCTTTCTTCTAATACTTTCCGTACAAAGTGAAATTGGACTCCGATGTGTTTCGTCTTGGAACGAAAAGCTGGATTCCTTGTGATGTGCAAGGCACTCTGACGGTCAGAAAACAAAGAAACATTATCTTGTTTGTGTCCGATCTCCTTCAATAACCTTTTGATCTATATTGCCTCCTTGCAAGCTTGAATAGCTGCCATGTATTCTGCCTCCGTTGTAAATAACGTCACAACTGTCTACAGTTTTGAAACCTAGCTTACAGCTCTTCTTGCAAGTGTAAAAACATAACCAGTAGTAGATTTCCTCTTATCAGGATCACCTGTATAATTTGAATCGACATAGCCCTTGAGTGTAAAATCTGATCCTCCATAACATAATGCAGCATTTGAGGTACCCTTAATGTATCTAAGAATCATCTTAACTGTATTCCAATGATCTCGTCCAAGATTCGCCATATACCGACTCACTGCTCCCACTGCTTGAGCAATATCCGGTCTTGTACAGATCATGTCGAACATCAAACTTCCCACTGCTGATGCATATGGTACTCGAGACATCTCCATCCTCTCTGCTTCACTGGTAGGACACATCTCGGAGGATCACTTGAAGTTAACAAGAAGAGGGGATCGATATTGGCTTACTATTTTGCATGTTGAAGCGTTGCAAGACTTTCTTCAAATAATTTTTCTGGAAAAGCCAAATCTTTCTGTTACTTTTGTCTCGGTGAACTTGCATCCCTAGAATCTTGTTTGCTGGTCCCAAGTCCTTCATATCAAATTCCATAGCCAACTGTGCCTTCAATCCTTGGATCTGATCTTTGTTGGGGCCTGCTACCAACATGTTATCCACATACAACAACAAAATGATATAATCATCACCAGACCTCTAGAAATATGTAAAAAGGTCTGCACTCAGTTTGTTGTATCCAAGGCTCATGATAGATGAATCAAATCTCTTGTATCAACACCTCGGCGTCTGTTTGAGACCGTACAGATATTTGTTCAACCTGCAAACCAAGTTCTTTTTGTCTTTTTCTGCAAAACCTCTGGCTGGAGCATATAGATTTCTTTTTCAAGATCTCCATGAAAAAATGCCGTTTTCACATCTCGCTGTTCTAGATGTAGGTCAAACTGTAACGCCCCGAAAATTCGAAGGTCCACGCGAACCACATGCATGCAATTATTAAATTATCTTGTATTTTAATTAAATATTTTAATTGCATGAATTAATTATGTTGTGCATATTTGCATGTTTAAAATATACTTTCTACATGGTTGCATTAAAATGTATTTTTAAAAGGTTATTCGAGTTGCGATCGAGGAACGAAGACCGATGGCTGAAAAATAAAAAAATGTTTTTATTGGTTAATTGTTTTTAATTATTCAAATTATGGATGATGTTTTTTCTTATTTTTGAAAATATAGAGTTTTGAGGTGATTTTATACGCCAGTACTTAAATTTTATTGGTGTTGGATTTTCAACAAAAATGCGAACGTTTTGGCAACCCGGCTAATAAATTCACAAACTTATTTTAACAAAACTATTTTTATATTTTATTAAACTTTAATCAAGCACTAATGTGCCTAATTACATTCTTAAGGGGCCTAAGCTTGTTTAAGGGATTAATTAAATATTTAAATTAATAAACCCTCCCCCAAACTTTCATACTACACGCCTACTAATCTGAAAATTCTTCACCGAAAATCTCCTAAAACCACACGACACACACACCCTCAATATTTGAAAGAAAATTTCGGTGGAAACTACAAGGAATTCAAGCCAAGGTTCTTGCCCCGTTCTTCGCAATCATCAACGATAATTCGTGTGTTTAAAACGCAAAGGCACGCCATATTTTTCCTTTACTCATCATCACACCATATTATGTATTTATTTATGAATTGCATGAAAAAAATAAGAACACCTTGGTATATTTTCGTACATGCATCAAACGTGAATTTTTAAAGCTTGATTTTGATCCAAAAATCATGATTTACATGTATATAAGGGGCTGCCATGATTAAGAATTGAAAAGAGAAGATTTATACACGTCCTAATGTCCTAGAAAACACATGTACGGACTGTACATAAGAATAGAACAAGCTGGTGCCTTAATTCTGTCATGTGATCAAAGGGGGGCATCGGCTCATGGTTTTGCTACTGGGCTTGGGTTTGGCTGGGACCAGGGCTTGGCTAGGGTCCGTGAGGGGTCAAGGGAAGAGTCCTAGCCATGCTAGGACTCGAGGCTGGGGAGGAGTCCTCGCAAGCTAGGACTCCACCCGATTGTTACAACAAGATGGAGCGTAGGTTTCAATAGGTTATGCAATGGGGAAAGGCTTGGCCTGAGGGCTTGGGCTGGGCTAGGTTAGGTCCTTAGGGTCCTAGAAGGGTGCTAGGCCGGGATGGTTCAGGGCCTGGTTGGGTTGGCTAGGTCCTAGCGACAGAAACAAGAGTCCTTGTCAAAGTGGGTTTCTCGGCCAGTTTGGGTTGCTGGGAAGTTTGGCTGCGGTTTTCAACTGGGGCTCGAGTCCTATGGGTTCTAAGGGTCCAGTAGGGGGGTCCCTAGAGGGTCTGGTCATGAGTTGGTGCAGGGTGGCTCGATGGGGCTCGAGCCAAGCACAGAAAACGTGAGAGGAAAGCTTTTGGCAGCAAGTTAGGCGTGAAGTTGCTGTCAAGGTTCAGGGGCTTCGCTGCTTGGGTTTCAGGACTTGGGTTGGTCTGGGCTTGGGCTTGGCATGGTACAGGGAAGGTTAGGGTCATGAGGGGTCAAGTGGTTAAGGGATGGAAGGGTCCTATACTAGGTGGGAGTCTTATTGCTCAAAGGGTAACACACGCTCAACAAATACAGATTATTGGGTCGAATTCCAGGAGGTTTTTGGTCGGGCCAAGGCTGGTTATTTGGGATGGGTTTGGTCAGTAGGGTCCCTAGGTGGGTTGGCTAGGTTTTGGCTCAAAGTGGCTCGGGCGTGGCTCGAGTAAATCGGGAGATGGCTCGGTGGGTTCGTTATTGTGTGAAAAACGAGATTTAAGAACTAAAAATTGAATCCATGCATCCACGGGTGTGGCTCATGACTTGTAAGGGTAGAATAAATAATAAAAATGCTATGTTTAAAGTTTGGGATCAAAATAACGAGTTTGGATTTATCCGGGATTTAATCGCCGCACGAAACGTTAATTAACGAATTAATTGAAACGCCTAGTTTTAAGTTTTATAAAATTATGCAAAATTATATTTAAGCTTAAATAATTATTAGAAGTCTAAGTTTTTAATTTGGGAATTTTATATCAAGGTTTGGTTTAATTCAGGATTAAAACGCATTAATACGTCATATTTAAAGAATTATTGAAAAGTCCTCGATTTAAGCTAAATAAAAATACGAGAAAATTCATGTAAACTTAAATAATTATTTGGGACATATTGGAGTCAACGGAATTAAGAAAAAGTCGAAAACGTGAAATTTTACGTCTAGGGGTAAAACAGTCTTTTTACACCTATAAATTAGTAAACGTCATGGCAGTGTCCTGAATGCTGTTTTATGTGCTAATATGATTATTTTCAATGGTTATGGATGTTTATGGAATTTTTATATGTTAATATGTCAATTTTAAATGTTTATGGATTTTTAAGATGTTAATATGTTTAAATGTTTTATGATTTAATATGTTAAAATGTTTATTTTAAATGTTTATGATTTAAATATTTATTTTAAACGTTTATGATGTTAAAATGTTTATTTTGAAACGTTTATGGCTTTTTATGATTTTTATAATTTAAAACGTTTATTTTAAATGCTTACGGATTTTTAATCTGTTAAAAATGTTTATTTTAAAATGTTTATGGATATTTATGATTTTAATATGTTAAATTATGATTTTTAAATGTTTATGAATTTTATGATTTAATTTGGACATTTAAAAGATATTTTGCATGCTTGGTTTAAAAGAAAAATGATATTATATGCATGTTTTTATTAAGTGATGAAAATACGAAATGTTGAAGGACGTGAAGGGATTGTGACTAAATATGTTGGAAATATCGTGAGGGTTATGGTCCCAGTGGGAGCCCGACGATCGTGTTTCCTTGGATACGGATACGAATACGAATACGAATACGAATACGAATATGTTAATACGTTGACCTGGTGAGAGTGTTGCTGGTGTCCCCCGCCGCCCAGTACCGTGGTTTTCTCTAGATGGATCCATCGCCCAATACGATCAAGAATACGAGTCACAATCACGATCTGAATTCAACAAAAGACGAACATGAATATGAATATGTTGACACGACTATGAATATGTTGATACGAATATGGATATGTTAATATGAATATGAATATGATGACATGGATATGTTGATATGAATATGGATACGAATATGAATATGTTTAAGTTTATATGAAAATGTGTATGAAAATGTTTATGCATAAGATCATGAAAATGTTTACGAAAATGTTATGTTTTAAGTTTACGCATCTTCATGAAAATGATATTTTAAAGTGTAAGTATTTTTCATTGTCGTATGTGATCTGTATATGTAGTACTTGTTATCAAGAATATGATGTGTTGAGTCTTTAGACTCACTAGGTGTCATTGATGCAGGTGATTATGATAATAATGTTAATGGATGTCTTGATGGTTGACTTTGCTGGACTGAAGGTACACAAAACCTGAGGACCTACGCTAGTTTTTCGCAATAGTTTACGATTCATGATTTTAAGTGATGTTAAAGATATTTTTACGACAATTGATTTATGAGTGGTTTTGAGAGGTTATAGTATGGGCTATACTTTTCAAATGTTATTTTTAGGTTTAGTAAAATGTTGGATAATTTTATGCTAAATTATTTCCTTTGATTTTCAAATGTTAGTTGGGTGTTTTATTTTAAAATAATGTCAAAAATATTTTATGGTTCGGCCGAATGCTATGTGAGGTTTGAAAAAAAAATTAGCACGTTTTAAGAAAATGATTAAGCAGACGTTTCACAAACACCACACATAATATCAACACTACTCTGACTGTTGTAAGCCGAACCACATGAAAAAATATCTCATTGAAGTCGATGCCTTCTTTCTCAGCATATCCTTTTACCACCAATCTAGCACGATACCGCTCCACTTGGTTATTGCAATCACGCTTGATCTTATAGACCCATCTGTTACCAATGATTTTCCTCCCTCGTGGTAGTGTAACTAGATCCCAAGTTTTATTATTGTCTAATGCCTTCAACTCTTCTTGCATTGCTATCATCCACAAGGATACATCTGAGCTTTGAGTAGCCTCGTGGAAACTCGATGGTTCACCATCCTTTGATAATAGACAATATGCAATGTTGCTTTCAGTGACATAATCTGAAAGCCAACCTAGTTGTCTTCTGTCTCGAGTTGACTGCCTTACATTGGAAATCTCAGACTTAACATTTTTTTTTCTTCGTGCTCTGGTACTATTTCACAAGAATTTTGACTTTCATCCGTCTTATTTTCCACCTGAAATATAGCAGTTTCTGAATTCAGCATGCCTTTGTCTCTCTTTACTTTATTTTCCTCGAAGATAACATCTCTACTGATGACAAGCTTGTGAACAGTAGGATCCCACAAGCGAAACCCCTTTACTTTATCAGCATAACACAAGAAGATACATTTTCTGGATTTCGAATCCAACTTCGATCTTTCTTGCTCATTGTATAGAACATACACAAAACTTCCAAATGTATGCAAATGAGAATAATCTGTCGGCTTCCCGGTCCACATCTCCATCAGAGTCTTCAGGTCAATCAGCCACTGAAGGAGAACGATTGATAATATAACAAGCGATTTTGACTACTTCTGCCCAAAATGACTTGTCTAAACCCGCAATCCTCAACATAGCTTTTGTTCTGTCCAACAAGGTTCTATTCACCCGCTCCGCCACTCCATTCTGTTGTGGTGTGTAAGCCGTCATGAATGGTCTTTTGATGCCTTCATGTTGACAATATGCATCAAATTCGTCACTGGTATATTCTCCTCCATTGTCAGTCCTCAAACACTTGATTTTCTTTTCAGAATCAAGTTCAACCCGCGCTTTGAAATATTTGAAGATATGGAAAACATCTAATTTTTTCTTGATTGGATACACTCAACATCTCCTAGAGAAATCATCAATGAACGAGACAAAGTGTAATGCCCGATTACTCGTACAAATGATTAATGATGCGTTTATGTCATTTATTATATAGTTATTTGACTCATTATGTTTCATGTGTTGAATAAAATATCGATAATGAGATTGAATATGATTTATATATTATCCATGTTATATTGAGAATGAATATATGTCTAAATGCTAATAGTAAGATGTGTAGATAAAATAATGTAATGAAAGTTGGTATGAAACTGCAGGAAATGAGATGAAAATATGACAGTTCTAACGTGTTTTAGCATAATGATTTGGATATTGATCCAAATTGTGTGAGGTCACAACCATAAGGCTAAGATATAAGGTTACAACTTTCATGTTTTGGATTTTGTCCAAATCATTGTGGAAGACAAGCCAAAAGCGCCACGAAGTGTATCGTCATTCCTACAATGACATATTTTGGTAGATTGCGTATAACTTTTTACACATGCCTCCAAATGACATGAACCTAGTTGGAGATGCAAGCCAAGACATAGGGCTACAATTTTCTGTTTACCACGTTTTCTAATTATGAAGGGAAGAGACGTTTCTGGAGCAATCTTTGATGAAACTGTACGCAGAGGCAGAATGTTTGGCGCCCGAGCGGTAAGATCTTACCGCCCGGGTGCACTACAAATTCAACATTTGGGCAGAAAGTTCCACGCTTGAGCGGTAATATGTTACCGTCCAAGCGCCGCCTTATACATAAGAAGATAAGTTTCGAATTTTCTAGGCTTCCACACCAGTTCATCAATTCATTTCACAGCAAAACTCAAGGGAACACCAAAAAACTCCTCCTCCAAGTGATTTTTCCTCTTCTTCCTTCTTTTGAAGTTAGAATTTAATTCTTCATCACAAGGGCCTCCTAGGGTGGTAAGTATTCAGCTCTTTAATGGCTGTTTCACCTAGTATAGACATAGTGATTGGTTTATTGATGTATTTGACAGTATAGGAGCGAGAAACATCGTCTCAAACCAGTATTCGTACGCTTGGACTGTATGTTGGCATGTTCTTGAAGTAATACATGAGTAATATTATGTATTTCAAATGCTTCCCTTTGATTATTCCTATATGTACATTGTTAGTATGTTTATTGATGAAAACGTAGTACCATATTCCATTGTTATGTATTAAATATGAAAGACATTTATGAATATTGAAGATGAGTGCTATGTCATGAACATGAATATGAAAGAGAAGGAAAATGACTGATTTTTATATGATAAATGAGCTTGTTGACATCATGTGTTGTTTTAAGTCCACCAAACCTATTGGCCAATATATGTTCATCGGGCATGGGGTTGTCAAATGTGCTCCCTGACATCAACACAGTAGTAGCTATATAATAAAGCAAGCATAGTAGTACAGGTCAACTGATAGGATCGGTTAATAGGTAGAAACGTATTTAGAAGGGGGGGGTTGAATAAACACTCACGATTTTTATAACCTTCTTCGAATGAAGTATCAGTTTTGTGATAAACTGAAACTTAGGAATCTTATCAGTCGATGTCAATCAGTTTAACTAATATAGTTGCGGAAATAAACTGACTGAAAGATAGAATAAATGACTGAAGTAATAATGCAAGGATTTATGGATGTTCAGATATTTGAATAACTCTTACGTCACCCCTTCTATCACAAGGATATGATATGTACTAAAAGACTTTGATCAATACAAAATTTGTACAGACCCGCTTCAGTTTGGACTTAACACTGCCAAGACTGAAACTCTTAGTTAACAATAATTCTCACAGTTCTTCAACTGGATTTTAGCACGACTGATATAAGTAATACAGAGGTTTGTGCTAGTTAGCTCGAAAGGTAGCCTTAAATGCTACGAATATTTCTAATGAGTGTGAGCTTTTTGAATCTCAAGTGAGAGTAATAAATTTAGCAGAATAACAGCAAGCTTGAGAGAATGGATGAATCGTATATTTCAGCTCTATGTCTCATCTGTTCTTCTTGCTTATTTATAGGCTTTCTTCCAATGGTAATAATAAATACAATTTGAATCTTTTGTATCCGTTGATTGCAACGTCAACATTCTTCTGATATTCGTACAATGTATTCTCTGAAATGCGGCGTCCCACTACAAGGTACAGTCTGCTTTGTACTATTGTCGGTTGAATGCCCTTTTCAACTGATGACGTGTTCAGCTGAATGATCAGCTGATAAGTAACTACACAACTGAGTATATCAACTGATCAGTCAGTTGACAAAGTAGATTCAGTTCGGTTGATAACTTTAGTTTATCAATTCGTGTGTTCGTGATCAGTTAGTTTAACAGATTGATATCTAATTTTGTCAAACCACCGAAATTAAGTTTCCAATATCAACTAATGAGGCTCAAGTACAAAAATGAACATGAATATATTCTATGGTATGACATGGTTTAAAGATTCATTGTTGATCACGACTTGATATGTATGTTCCTTCTACGTATATTGATATGTATAAGTGCCAACTTATTGAGTTTTATAAACTCACGTAGCTCATGTATTACAGGATCAGGTAATGAAGATACATAAGATGCCGGTTCGCCAATGGTCGCTCATGACGTGCCTTACATCGACAAGAACCTGAACATCTTATTGTATAGCTTCCGCATATGTATTATGATAAATTTTATGCCATGGTTTGAAACGACGTTTATGACTATGTGTATAACGATACGCAGTATGTTTGGGTATGAAAATATGCTTGTATATATGCATCGATATTGTTGCTTGAGTTTTGGATTTTACAAAATGTGTGGACATCATGCCAAATTTTTTTATAAACCATCAAATTGATACTTTTATTTGAATTACTTCATAATAAAGGATATAATCAAACCCTATTTTGATTATGAGTATAAGTATCATTAAGCGTGTTAAGTATAGAAGAAGGGTGTTACACAAAGTATCTCGCTCCTCCTAGGGATACAACCGGTGCTTGCCAAACATCCGAATGAACTCCAGTATGATTTTGCTCCTGGCAGTAGAAGTGCCTAACTTTAATCTGTGTTTTTTATTGGTAACACAATGCTCATAAAGGGGTAGTGACACTTTTGTAAGTCCCGACAGCAGCTTTTGTTCTGAGAGAATTTTTAACCCTCGTTCTGACATATCCCTGAGCTTTCTATGCCATAATCCTGAACCAATTGATGCAACAACTAGTTCCGCCTCTTTGTGTGTTTCTCCCAAAAGTACATACTGATTTGCAACAACTTTTTTCCGCCTTAATAACCACAAGCGCACTCTTCACAATTTTCATGATCCCATTCTCGATACGAGTTTTGCACCTGATGTCATCCAATTGCCCCAAGGACAAAATATTCTTCGTCAGTCCCTTCACACATCGTACCTCTTGTATGGTGCGAATGATGCCATCAAACATTTTGATAGTACCGACCCCAGCGATTTCCAAGACATGATCATTTCTCATAAATACATATCCTTATGAGACTGGTTCATAATGATCGAACCATTATCTCTGAGATGTCATGTGCCACGTCGCTCCTGAATCCATAATCCATGTGTCACAAAATTTTTGCCTGCCTTTTGCAACTGTTGCTGCTTCACTGAATAATATTTCACCACCGTCTGAAGTATTAGCCCCATTTCCTTGAGAATTTTTTTCAATACTCGTACACTGTTTCTTGAAGTGCCCTTTACTGCCACATTCAAAGCAATAAATATTTTTCTTCTTATTTCTTGACTTTGATTTACCTCGTCTTTGGCTCCCACTGGAGTCACGGTCCATAAATCCTCTTCCTCTTATCATCGATAAAGCTTATGTCTGCTTCGATATTACCAACCTATCTTCTTTACTCTTGCGCCGACTTTCTTCATCGAGAACCGTAGTTAAGACAGAGTCGAATTTTAGAAAGCCCATAAGAATATTGTTGGTTATGTTGATGATAAGTCGATCATATGAATCTGGTAGACTTTGAAGTAAAAGCCCTGAACAATCATATTCCCCTATTTTATGCCCCATGGAAGTGGGTTGTGCAAATATAGTATTTAGTGTGTTGATATGGTTGGTCATTGATGATGATTATGTCATCCGAAGAGTATAAAGCCTTATCTTTAGAAAAATCATGTTGTGTAACGACTTGACCTCGTACATCTTCGTCAGAGTATCCCAGATAACTTTTGTTGTTTTTATCTCAGAGATACTTGACAATACTTCGTCTGCTATAGCCAAGTGTAAATTGGCAACAACATTATCATTTATTTCATTCCACTTTCCATCGTCCGTAATTTTCACCGGTCTATCTCCAATAGCCACCAAGCAATTCTCCTTTCTTAAAACTGCTTGTATCTTTATGTTTCACAACATAAAATTGCTTCCATTGAACTTTGTTATCTCGTACCTGTCCGTCATTATGTCTACAACAATTTTAGTAGGCTGGACAAAATAATTCCGCCTTAATAAAAAATCTCAAAATTTTTTTTCTGATGTGGCAGATCAGTTTAGGCTGCAACTACAAAGCATACTCAGAATTTTAAAAAATTTTAAACTAAGGCTCTGATACCACTTGTTGGTCCCACGTTCGGTAATTTGAGATAATATGAAAATAAAGAATAAACTGGACAACGAGATTTACGTGGAAAACCCCTAAAAATTATTTAGGGTAAAAATCACGGGCAAGATGAAAAAATTTCCACTATAATATTTTATGGTGTACAACTCACTTACTCTGTTTCCAAAGAGAACACACTCTCTTAATATAGGAGAACAAAACACCTCACAAAATATTATAGAACTAAGCACTTAAATAGTATAAGATGAGAGAAAACTCGAAAAATGATGATTTCAGAATGAAATGGAGAGCTCTATTTATAGAGTCCTCTCCTTGTCCGTGTGAGGACGCATATAAGGCACGTCTTCTATCTTCTATCCGAAATTTCCACTGCATATCCAACCACTGTTGTCTGCTCATTTAAGTGGGAATGCAGTTCATTTACTCGGATTGTACGAATGAATGTATGATGTTTTGATCTTATTGTGCTGAATATAATTTTTTTTAGTATCTTGAGAATAGAACTCGGAAGTGGTCATTGCAATGTTTCGTTTCTGGGTTGCTGCAAGTACAAAAAACATCTTTTTTTTTTATCTCATTCTTTAGTAGGTGTATCTTGATGGATATTTTTGTGAGCATGATTTTTGTGATCTCATTCGTCAGTGGTGTAGCTTGATGGATATTTTTGTGAGTCTCGACAAAAAATATGCAAAGACGCAAGCATCTTATGCGGTGGATCTACGTATTGAAGAATGATTCATCTTCATATGTGTGTGAAGCTTACAACGATCGAATTGAGGGCATAGAAAAGGCAATGAACATCTCAACAACTTGGATGATGGGAGGTAAAATACATTTATTTATTATTAAATACATTTTCATATTGGTGTTTTGATAATGTTTTAGTACCGGTTTTAATACAATAAAAAAATGAAATGAAATTTTTAGATTGTTCTGTATAAATTATCAATTTATTAATTTTAATTTTTTTATATTTTGTATCTTTTATATTAGCTTTTGTAGTTGATGTTCTTGTTTATATTATTAATTTTATATTAAACTTGTAAGGGTTGATGAGGAAGACACACAATCAAGGAATGATAGCGAGGTTGAACGGGCCCCATGTTCCAATGCATAGATGCTTGGATTAATTGTATTGTGGTGTAAGGCAAACATTCAAGGATGTCGTTGATTTAAGAAATGTGTGAAAAACTATGTTGTTGCTACCAGACGTTCATTTTGTGTATCTTAAAAATGACAGTGAAAAGGTTATTACTATTTATAGTGAAAAAGGTTGTGGTTGGAGAATTTATGCTTCGAAACATAAAGCAAAAAATATTTTTGGCATCCGAAAATGTAATATGCAACATATATGTAGTGAAAGTAATCTACATAGTAGAGGGTATCCACAACCGATGCATATTGGATTGCAAATGTTTTGGAAAGAACTTGAGATGAGAGCCCTCTTATCATGCTTGTACCATGCAAAAGGACTTGCAAATAGATTATGGAGTAAAGTTAGACTACCACAAAGTGTGGAAAAGCAAAGAATTGGCGATGCATGATATTCATGGTACAAATAAAGGATGCTACGATAAATTAAGATGGTTCTATCATGCTGTAAAAGAGAATATTCTTTGTAGTATTGTTGAGTGTGAGATTGATCACTTGGCTAATTAATTTTGATGGTTGTTCATATGCATGCAAATCATGAACATGATGCACCGGAGGCCTGAATCAATTTTATCCATGATTAAGGAATTAAGTCCAGCAAAGGAAAATACCATTGCAAGTGTATATATGGAATCCCGAACATTTTAAGTTCCGCTTTTAAGGTGCATGACCGAGCTTCCAACGCCAGGCGCAACCGGAATTTTCAGGGTGGACTTAATTAATCAAGATCTACAACTTTTGTATACAATTTTTTGTAAAACCACAGGCGATATTGCCAGAATTCGGAATCTCAAAATAGTGGGCATGCCACTTTGTAGCCAGAAAAATACCACTACTCGACTTCTAGGAAAATTGGTTTCCATGCATGGAGTCGTCTTCTATGCAAATTCCTCTCATTAATTGTCTTCCAACGAACCTCGTTTTCATAAAGTTTTTCTTATCCACTTTCTATGAACTATAAATAAATACAATCATGCAGTGTTTGGCAAGCTCTGCTATCTTTTTAGGCAAAAAATTTTAAAAACAATTTATAAGTTGTCTGACAGCTTAAGGTTTTTTTTATTTAAAAGTTGGATATCTCCAACTTAATTTTTAATATCTCATTTGAATATCTTTTAAATACCAAATTATCCTTATATATTTTACTATATATCAAACATACATTCATATAAGAAAATATATAAACTGAACACAAAAATTATAATGAGATTGTTTCAATGATAAATTTTATGAGAAAAATATTCAGTTCGATCCAACTCGTGAGAAATTATTAATTTTTATGCAAAAAAAATTATTTTTATGGTAGATACGAGTCGAATCGACTTATCTCGTTGATATAAACTCGTGAGACAGTCTTACAATAGACGTACTCATTTGTTTATTACCCACTAATTATTATTAATACATAAATAATAATTATTATAATTATTATTTCATAGTGTTATGTCATTTTTTTTGGTAATTATTATAATATCACACGTCAGCAAAATTAAAGTAAATTAATCCCCACACTGTAACCTTATACTTTAGATATTAGTGTCATGATATGTTTTTAAATTATATCCACTTTCACAAATAATATATATAATTTTTAATATTGGAAAAAAATGTTGTGATAAATTCAGTAACATACAAAGCTTAAGATTTGGTCAAATTTTGTCTAATATTAAACGGTGATATCACTATATATACAAAAACTACTATAAAATATCATAATTTTAAATAACTAATTAAAGAATCAATAACGTACTTGTTCAATCTAATATTAAACGGTGAATCAAATTTATCCACTTTTAAGGTGCATGACCGAGCTTCCGACACCAGGCGCAACCGGAATTTTCAGGGTGGACTTAATTCATCAAGATCTACAATTTTTGTATACAAATTTTTTGTAAAACCACATCCGATTTGCAAGAATTCGGATGTTCAAAACAGTGGGTATGCCACTTTGTTGCCAACAAAAATACGTGTAGGACCGAGTGCTTACCGATTTACTAAAAGCTATAGTTAGTAGTAATGGTGCAACTCAAATCTTTTAAACTTCACTGCAGCTCAAGCACCACGGTTCGATCGCTCTGCCAAGCAGGGACAATTATTGCACCTAACAATCTCCCTCCCAATAATTGCACTCTTTGCAATCAATGGGAATCGAACCCGTGACCTTGACTCTGATACCAATTGTAGGACCGAGCACTTGCCGCTTTACCAAAAGCTATAGCTAGTAGTAATGGTGCAACTTAAATCTTTTAAACCGCATAACAGCTCAAGTACCACGGTTCAATCGCTTTACCAAGAAGGGACAATTATTGCACCCAACAATACGACTACTCGACTTCTAGGACAATTGGTTTCCATGCATGGACTCTATATGACACAAGGAACAAATTTTATGTTATACACCAAAACCTAAAACAAGAACTAAACAAGAATTTTAAATGCATGAAAATGCGACCCGGGAAGAGCAATTTTTGGACTTGAGCAACTTATGTTCTTCACGGTTTTGATTTTTCTGCTCCGACTTTGCTTATATTTTTTATACATCTTCCATACTAAATGATTTCTAGGTTGAATAGGAGGGTTTGGGAATTTTTTAATAGTTTCTTTTTTTCTATTTTCATATTTTTCCTTATTTATGGGTATTTTCCTAGCATTTTTCTGGGGCTTTTTGTTCGATTTTTTTGTTTTTTTTTTTAGTGAAATGAAGCTTATTTATAGCCAAGAAAATATGTTGGAAGGTTGCCAAGTATTAAGGCCAACTTTGATATCTATCAACTATGTACAAGCTAGCTAGCAACTCAATATACAACTAAGTATTTTTCGGCTTTAAGTATATATTATATTATATATATATATATAGAGTATTACACATGTAAGAGCCCAGTCCCAAACAAGAAGCCCAGCCCAATTTACACCCAAGCCCAGCCCATTTAGTAATTAAGTTAAATAAAATAATATAATATTTATCATTTCGTTTCGTTTCTTCCTCATCAACTTCCCGAGAGTTCTTCTTCAACCAATTTCGCCGCCTTTGACCGGTCGTATCTCCGTCACCGATATTTATCAAAAAATTAAAGTAAATACATATTCGGAAAGCTAGTGACAAGAGCTACGTTTTAGTACCGATATTGAAGGTTTTTTTTTTATATTTTTTGACAAACCCATCGTCGCTTTCATCGTCGAATTGCCGTCGTACGCCGCAGGAATTCGGAAATTGATTGAGGCGTTTTGTTCCCTATGTCATGAGCTTAATTTTGGTATATATATTGAGGTACAAATTACGATTCCAGAAATTGTTTAAGGGTTGCTCCAATTATTGATTAAATTTGGTATTAATATTGATATTTGTTATATTGTTGATTGTAGGTACAACAATTAAGCCGATTAGATGTATCTATCAAATTTTCTGAATTTATTTGGACATAATTTCGAAAATTCAGAATTTTATAATCGGAATTTCGAATTTCAATGTTCAATAATTAAGGGTTTAGATACTATAGAATTGTTATATATTAATTTTAGATTTTTAAAGCCTAAATTATGGACTTTTGGAATTTTAGGCTAAATTGTCAAATATTGGAAAAAATAAATGAAACTTGATATGAAATGCATTATTTGTCACATGATCGGATTCTTCGAGAAATCCTTAAGATATTTCAGTGGTAAATTAGGTGTTCAGTTGAGCTACGCATGAATTGTTTTATTATGACGTCTATATGATGTGGAATGACGTTAAGTATTTTGTAATGAGTTGTGACGTGCTTCATGTGCTTATGTGAATAACGTGATTGCATTTATGCATTTATTTGAGTTGATACTATTAGTGCATAGCATTTCGAGCCTTGACTCCGTTAATTGCTATCATTATTGATCTGTTGAGCTGTTGAGTTATCTATAAAGCGAGTGATAGGATTAGATCACTCCTGACATCTCATCGATGGAGCGAGTGATATGATTAGCACACTCCTGATGACTGCACGAGGACTGACCGGGTCGCTATCGGACCCTCGATGCTACGTGCATGGACGAGCGGCGGCTTGATGTTTCGTTGCTGCATTCCTGGCACGGGTGACCACTATTCCTATTGCTGATGTGTTTCATTTGGAATCCGTTTTGGTATCCGTTATTTCGTTGTTACCGACATGCATTGCATTGCATTTCATTGTATTCTACTTGATTTTACTTCATGTCAGTTATATTTGTCATAATTTTACTAGTTCGTCGTACTGGGGCCTGACCCTTCTTTTCTTTTATGTTGTGGTTGTTTTTGATGCCATATCAGGTTATTCAGGAAGTTTTGTGTGTCAAAAAGGTGTATCTTCTTTTCGGGCGATCATCACATATGAACTCCAAGTTAAGTGTGCCTGTCCTGGGGCACCTCTGAAAGTTTTATAGAGTGCATGTTAGTGATGACATAAGCACGCTGGAAAGATTCGTCTTTGTACAATGAGGATAATTGTCGAATCTGAGTGTTAGACTTAATTTTGTTGTGAAAATGCTAGTACAAAACCAGTAGATGCTGTCTTAAGTATAAAACCAGTAGATATAAATAAGCTGAAAACCAGAAGCACTTGTACCGCGCTAAAACCAGTAGCAGCACTTATCAAGTACTGCTTAATCTACTTAACAAGTGACTTCTTAGCTAAAACCAGAACTAGAAGGAATACTTAACTCGAAATTAACACTAGCAGAATTTTGTGTAACTCAAGTCTTTAAATATTACCGTTGATCTATCAACGTGATACTAGCATTTATTGCTTCATTAAATGCCATTAAATGCTGTACGGGAACATTTAAGACGGCTTACCATTTTTGGTATGAACTGAGACTGATTGCTTTAATGTATTCTGCAGGGTCCATTTTCAGCAATAAAACTGAACCACTGAAAAGTCAAAAGAGCTATTCAGATTTTAGAACGTTGGATGAAGCTTATATATGGAGACGAAGGACTTTTCAAGAAAAGAAGTGAACGAATCTCAATTAGAAAAATATCATTCGAGCATCGCTAGAACTTTCAGCTATCTCAAAAGCTCAACACTGAAAGAGCAGCACACGCTTCATTGCATATATTTGACCACTTGAGATCATATTGTGCTAGCTAGTTTCATTATCTCTTCTTAAGCTATTCACTTCATTATCTCATTAATAGAAGAATCTGTAACTGGAAAAGAGTCCTTTCCAGAACTTAAGATCATTCAAGTAGTTGAGTTGTAAAACTAAGAGTTTCAGTAGGCGAAGGGTAAGTCCTGTTGAAATGGGTGTGTACAACTGCTGTACTGTATTCACCAAAGTCTTTTAGTGATACCTTCTGGAAACAGAAGAATGGGAGACGTAGAAGATTTATCTTCGAACTTCCAGAAACAAACCCTGTGCCATCTACTGTTTTTCTGTTTCATTATTTTTCACCCACTAACCAACAGATCGTTTCCGCACATTATCTTGTGATCTGCTGGTCTTTAAACTTGAACAAAAATCTGCTAGTATCTTTAACAGGATTCTAGCACATCATTCTGGAAAATCGATTAAGTTTGCCGTTGAGTTTATTCAACCCCCCCTTCTAAACTCAACCCGATCCTCAACAAGTGGTATCAGAGCGGGTTATTCTTGTTCTGAAAAATATTTAACAGACATGGCTCATTTCAACAAAATTCCAATGTTCTCAAAAGAAGACTTTAATGAGTGGAAAATCAGAATGCAAGCTCATCTTGCGGCTCAAGATGATGACATGTGGTATGTCATCACAAATGGTCCATTAAAGATCTTAAAGCCAAATCTAGCTGTTGCTATCACCGAAGGTGCACCTCATATGCTGGAAAAACCAAGATATGAATGGACAAGTGAGGACAAGAAGAAAGCCAATCTTGACAACGTTGCAAAGGACATTCTGTACAAGACACTCGACAAAAATACCTTCAGCAAAATCAAAATGTGCCTTACTGCCAAGGAAATCTGGGAAAAATTGATTCAGATCTGTGAAGGAAACGAAGAAACTAAGGAAAACAAACTGTCTGTAGCCATGCAGAAATTTGAGAATATGAAGATGAAGGCTGGAGAAACTATGAATGAATTTGATGAACGCTTTAGCAGTCTTGTCAATGAACTCTCAGCCCTTGGGAAAGATTTTGGCAACAGAGAAATTGCATTAAAGGTAATGAGAGCCCTACCCAGAGAGTGGGACGTCAAAACGATGGCAATGAGAGCTTCCAGGGATCTAAACAAGTTAGAACTGCATGACTTGTTCTTAGATCTGAAGGCATATGAGTTTGAACTTGAAGTTCGAAGTGGAGAAGAGCCCTTAGCAATTCCACCAACTAAAGTTCTCGCAGCTACTGTTAACTCTACTGCTACAGTTGCCCCAAGTTCATCTTCTGCTACCGCTATAGAGAGCACTTCTGAGAGAAGCGCTGAACAGATAAGCAATGACGCAATGTCATTATTTGTTAAGAAGTTTTCCGGATTCATGAGAAAGAATGACAGAACATTTCAAAGTCCCAACCGCAATTTCAAAAAGGAATCACCATCTGGTGATATGGCATGTTTTAACTGCGGAAAAGTTGGACACTTCATTGCTGACTGTCCAAAACCAAAGAAAGATGACCAGAAGAAGAAGGGTGTCAAACGAAATGATAAAAAGACCAGAAGATATAGGAAGGTAATGATTGCAGAAGAAAGTAAGTCCAAATGGGCAGACTCAAGTTCCGAATCTTCTGGTTCTGAAAGCCATTCAAGTGACAGTGATAAAGATGAGATCAAATGTCTGATGGCAAATACTGAATCAACCTCGACATCCGGAGAGGTATTTGACTTTGACTCTGATGAATTTACACGCACTGATTTAGTCAAAGCATTACACGACATGGTAGAAGAGTATTCAAGACTTTCTCAATCATTCGAGGAAGTTAAGATTGAAAATCAGAACTTAAGAGATCAGAACAGTAAGTTAACTTGCTTGCAAGTAAATAGCTGTAATGATTTACAAGTTGAGATGAGTAAATTAAAAACTGAGAATGAAAGAGTAAAAGCAGATTACCAGACGATGCTTTCTGAAAACCAGAAGTTATTGCTACTGGTGAATGCTTGGAACAAGTCCTCTATTTCACTCGAAAAGATGCAAGAGTTAAAAAAACAATCTGGAGACAGGAGTGGTCTCGGATTTTGTAATGATGAAGGCACTTCTGAAACGAATACTAAGCCAAAACTGGATATGTGCAAAGGGAAGTACATTCATTTTGTGAAATCCAGTGTGGTACAGAAACCAGAAGTACCTACTGTTTCAGTAGAAAGGAATGTAAATCAGATGAACAAAAGGATGCATTATGGTCTGGGTTATGTTGAACCTAAGGAAAAAGTTGACCAGAGTTCTAGAATCAGAAGAGGATTCAACTCAGGAAGACAACCTCCTATGAAGGTTAAAAACTATCAGTACTACAATTCTAGACCTGTTCAGAAGAGATACAGGCCAGACAACAGAAACAGAAGGGAAGAACGACATTCTAAGATGCATAATGTTAGAAATAACAGACCCTTTGTTGCACACACCTCCATGGATACCCGAAGTACAAAGATTATACAAATGTGGGTTCCAAAGGGACTAATAAGGCTTGGACCCAAGTAGATTGGGTACCAGATACTAAAATTTATGTTTGCAGGTACAGGTGAAGAAAGCCAAGATCAGTAGCTCAACATGGTATTTGGACAGTGGATGTTCCAGACACATGACTGGACAGAAGAGTCTACTATCAGAAATAGTGAGTTGTACTGGACCAGAGATAACCTTTGGGGACAACTCAAAAGGTAAAACCGTGGGTAAGGGTAAGATTATCCATGATAACATCACTATTAAGGATGTGCTCCTAGTTGAAAATCTTTGTTATAACTTGATCAGTATTAGTCAATTATGTGATAATGGATTTTCAGTAGCATTCCAGAAGCACACTTGCACAGTTAAAAATGCTGATGACTCTACTGTTTTGACCGGAGTTAGAAATGGCAACACCTATAAAATCTCATGGAACATAGATCATATCATTGCTCCTACATGTTTAGTTGCATCTCTAAGTGATAAACACTGGCTGTGGCACAAGAGATTGAATTACCTGAATTTCAAGTCTATCAACAATCTCAGAAAGCAGAACTTAGTCAATGGATTGCCACACATAAATTTTGTTAAGAATCATGTATGTTCTGCATGTCAACTTGGTAAGCAAGTAAGATCTAGTTTCAAAAATAAAGGCAGCAAATCATCCTCAAGATGTTTAGAATTATTGCGTATGAACTTATTTGGTCCAATCCCTATCATAAGCTTAGGGAGAATGAGATACACCCTTGTTGTTGTTGATGATTTCTCTAGATTTACTAGGGTAATCTTTCTTGCTGGAAAAGATCAAACCAGTAGCCTTCTGATCAAACTTCTGAAAAAGGTTCAAAATGAAAAATCAGTTTCTGTCATTAGAATCAGAAGTGATCGAGGTACTGAATTTACTAACAAGACTCTTGAGATATATCTAGATGAACAGGGCATTCATCATGAATATTCAGCTGCCAGGACACCCCAACAAATTGGAGTAGCTGAGAGGAGAAACAGAACACTTAAAGAAGCTGCTAGAACAATGCTAGCAGATGCAGACATCTCTCAGCGCTTCTGGGCAGAAGCTATTAATACTGCTTGCTACACACAAAACGGAACAATGATCAACAAGAGGAATAATCAGACTCCTTACGAAATATGGACAGGGAGTAAACCGAATGTATCTTATTTTCACGTTTTTGGTTGTAGATGCTTTGTGCATAATAATGGTAAAAATCATTTAGCTGCATTCGATTCAAAATCTGACGCAGGATTATTTCTTGGATATTCAGCAGTTAGTAAGGCATTTAGAATTTTCAATAATAAAACACTCAATGTTGAAGAATCTATTCATGTTGTCTTTGATGAAGACAGCAGTGCTCCCGAGATTACTAACATATCTAATCTCAGTAACAGGTTAGACAAGGTTCATCTGGAACTAGATAGTGAAGATGATGCAGAAGCAAGCATCAAGGATGTTCAAAATCCAGAACCAGACACTCATATTCCAGAACCAGCAGCTGACATTCCAAAACCAGCAGCTGAAACTCCAGAACCAGCAACTGATATTCCAAAACAATCTACTGCTTTATATAAAGATAATCTAAATCCTTTTGTCAGGAGAAAATCTCATCCTCCATCTTTGGTGATTGGAAATCCAGCAGCTCCGCTAAGGACCAGAAGACAGATGATGAATGAATACATGCATGCTGCTTTTATTTCTCAAGATGAACCAAAGAAGATTGAAGAAGCTCTTCTGGATCCCAATTGGATAGAAGCTATGCAAGAAAAGCTGAATCAATTTGAGAGGAATAAAGTTTGGTTTCTAGTACCTAGACCATCTCACCAAGATGTCATTGGAATCCGGTGGGTATTCAGAAACAAACTAAATGAAGAAGGAATAGTTATCAGAAACAAAGCAAGATTGTTTGCACAAGGATTCAGACAAGAAGAAGGAATAGACTATGATGATACTTTTGCACCAGTAGCTAGGCTCGAAGCTATCAGAATATTTTTAGCCTTTGCTGCTTTAAAAAATTTCAAAGTGTATCAGATGGATGTGAAGAGTGCGTTCCTCAATGGTCTGCTACAAGAGGAAGTCTATGTTGAACAGCCTCCAGTTTTTTATGATCACCTATTACCGAATCATGTTTTTAAATTACACAAAGCATTATATGGTCTGAAACAAGCACATAGGGCTTGGTACGACACACTTTCACAATTCCTTATTAACCATGATTTCACCGTTGGTACCGTGGACAAGACTTTGTTTACCCTAGTAAAAAATAAACACATATTATTAGTTCAAATTTATGTTGATGATATTATATTTGGGTCAACTAACCCCAAATTATGTGCAAAGTTTGCTAAGTTAATGCAGGAACAGTTCGAGATGAGCATGATGGGAGAATTAACATTTTTTTTAGGACTTCAAATCAAGCAACTTGATACTGGAATTTTCATCAATCAAGCTAAGTATACAAAGGAACTACTGAAAAAGTTTGGGATGGAAGCATGCTCTGCTGCTTCCACTCCTATGAGCTCGTCTACCAAACTTGATAAAGATGAAGGGGGAACTCCAGTAGAGGTAACTCAGTATCGTGGTCTTATTGGCTCATTGTTATATCTTACTGCCAGTAGACCCGATATTATGTTTGCTGTTTGCATATGTGCTAGATTTCAATCTAATCCTAAACAATCACATTTCATTGCTGGTAAAAGAATTTTAAAATATCTGAAAGGTACTCAAAATGTAGGCCTCTGGTATCCCAAGGACTCATCGTTTAATCTTATTGGATACTCAGATGCTGATTATGCAGGATGTAAACTGGATAGGAAAAGCACAAGTGGTTTTTGTCAATTTCTTGGTGACAGGTTGATCTCCTGGTTTAGCAAAAAGCAGACTTCTATAGCCACGTCTACTGCAGAAGCAGAGTATCTTGCTGCTGGAAGCTGTTGTTCTCAAATGCTTTGGATACAACAACAACTTAAAGACTATGGAGTTCAAGCCTCTGAATCACCTATAATTTGTGACAATACCAGTGCAATTGCTATATCGCATAATCCAGTACTCCATTCCAGAACAAAGCACATTGATATCAGACATCATTTCATTAGAGATCATTTACAAAAGAATGATATTCGTCTGGAATACATTCCTACTGATCAGCAAGCAGCAGACATATTTACCAAACCACTTCCTGAGAATAAGTTTTCGTATTTTCGTAATGTTCTCGGATTAATTGATTTATCATAACTACTGTTTATTATCTTATGTTTTCACGTGTCTTCTGTTTCTTTATTCTAATCCAGTAGAAATATTCAGAAATAAGAATAGCACAAGAGGTATGGAAAAACGAAATCTTTTATTTATATAATCAGATGCATTACATTACAAGGGGTACAATTGAAGATATCAGCAGAATGATTACACAGATTATCCTACTAAGCTTTTAAGTATCATCTATCCACCAACACTTTCTTATTGCATTAGAATGCTTATGGAAGGGAATGATGCTGCAGCCTAATCCTAATAAGAGCAAACAATCTTTTTGATTGTTCAAATTACAACTCCAGGAGTTTGATCCAAGGATCATTATATAAAGAACGATATCTTCAAACATCTTCTTAGAAAACGCAGCAAGTTGTCTTCTGAACATTCTTGCTTCGGCTTCTGGATCAGACTCTGCTTCTTCATTCACATTAGTTTTCATTTGATCTTATGTACGATTAACTTTGTTTAACTTGTGCAGGTATTTATAGTAGTATTCAAGGGAGACAAAGATCCTTGCGACTGTTCATTATCAACTGTTCAGATTGAAAGTTTGCCAAGAGTCGTTTGATGTTTAATATCCTTTATTACTGCATTAATTAAGGGGGAACATTGTTATGGCATTTATATTAGAAACTGATTTGTCTTTTCGATAAAACAGTGTATCTACCAGAAGTTGTCGAAGTGCTGCATTTGTTTCAGCACTTTACCTTCTTCTAGTAGATATTATCATAAAACGACAAATCAGCTTCTGTTCTTTCAGCAACCGCCTCGGACAGCCCGCCAATTTTTTTGTTACTAAATCTTTTTAAAATTTGAAATGAGTAGAGTAACTGACACTCCTATTTTCTCTCTCTACCAACCATAAACATATCGACACGTGTCCCTATGTTTACTGACGACAGTACATTTCATTCTTTTTAACCGTTCATTTTTCTCTTTCATTGCACTTTACGAATTCAGATCATTACTTTGCATCTACTGCTTTCTTGCATCTACTGTTAATCTACCTCAAATCTTTTTCAACTCAGAAATGGCCGCAGCTTATACTTTGAATTCTTATCAGGTGAACTTTGCATCTGTTCTCACTATTAAGGATGAGAACCTCGTTAAGATGTTCAAATCCTTGGAAAAATCTGGACTTCGCAAATTCTTGGAATCGCCTGCTATTATTTACAAGTCGTTCTTCTGGATTTCTACGCCAAAGCAGAAGTTGTCGAGGGAAAGATTAATTACACACAGGGAAATGCATCAATCTCCATTGATGCTGCATTTCTCGGTTCCACCTTCTTTCTACCGATTTCTGGACCTTATGAGCTTTCGGATATCACAAAGGAAGAGATGTTTACTGCTTTGACAAACTTTTCAGCCACTGGAGAAGAGCTTTCACCTTCCTGCTTCAAGAAGCTATTGAAAATTGAGTATCAGGTACTCGCTGATATCGTGGCAAAAGCCTTGTTGGTCAAGGCTGGAACTTTCGACAAACTGACCAAAGAGAAGGTTCAAGTGATGATGGCCATCACTTCAGAAAAGAAAATGGATTGGGGTCGCTTTCTGTTTCGAATTATGAAAGATATGATTCTAAAGAAAGGTACTGGATTTGCTGTGCAAATCAGTAAAATTTTGAAAGATGCTGGTTTTCCCAGAACAACAGAAGAGGATGGCTCTTCGGTCACCATGACTGATGCTGATAGTGTGCTTGCCTTAAGGCCAAAGCCAACAGTTGGTGAGTTTGTGGCTATAAAGAAGGAAATTGGGGAATCTCAGGCTGAGGGGCAGAAGAAAATCAAAAGAAAAAGAGTTGTGGTTGTGTCTGATTCTGACAAAACGGAATCAGAAGAATTAGCAGCACCCACTCAACAAGCTTCACTGCCTCCCACCTCATCCAAGAAGAAGCCTCGCACCACCATCCGCATCAAGAAAACAGCAGCTCTTGCTGAATTAGAGACTGTTCCTCTTCGACAAGTTTTTCCACAAGCTTTCCCATCCACCAAAGCAAAAGCCATTGAATCAGGACCTTCAACTGCTCAATTTTTCAGACCAACTTCTGGTGTGGTCATTAGAGAATCTGCTACTGGTTCTTCTGCTTTCAAACCAGTAGTCCCTGCTACTTCTGGAAAAGGGAAAGGCAAGATTACCGAGTTGTCTCAGTCACCGGTGGCCACATCAACCATTCAAACAGCAATCGATCTTCATCTGGAAGAAATTGATAATTCAACCAGAGAAGACATGAAATTTTTTGATGATTGGCTCAAGGTAAGAGTCTATCATCCAATCATCTTTTTGAACACTCCCGGTGTTTTTGCTCAAACTGTGAAAAATGAGAAAAAGGTTTTTGCTGCTGCCAAGACAAAAAATGTGATAGAAGCCATCAATCGCCGAAACTACATTCTGGATCAAGTCAAATAGCAGAATATGGACACTGTTCTAAAAACGTTGAAGTCGGATTTTGACTCTACTGGTCTACTGCGTTTCATGATCAGAACGTCATTCAACTTTTGTCGGAGCAGCTGACAATTTTGTCTGA
The DNA here is from genome assembly GCF_025594145.1 of Primulina tabacum. Lineage (NCBI taxonomy): Eukaryota > Viridiplantae > Streptophyta > Magnoliopsida > Lamiales > Gesneriaceae > Primulina > Primulina tabacum. Next base: position 17,999,435 of record NC_134552.1, read on the forward strand.
GCAAATTGTTACCAAGGAGAAGGCTTTTTCTCAGCCTTCAAATTTTAGTGTCAATACCGTCCCCGCAATTTTGAAGACTCAGTCAGTTGAGGAACCGGCCAAAGCTTCTTCTGAAGTCAATGTCTCTAGTACTCCTGCACCTCAAGTAGCTCCTACTCAATCATCCTCACTTATTTATGTTCATGATCTATCGGTTGATGAAGTGATCGAATCGATTGTGCAGACTCAAGCAGCACATGATGACTCACTGCCAGTTATTACTACTTCTGCCGATCCTCCTCCAGTCCAATCCATTCCAGAATCTGCTACTGTCAATGCTACTACTTCTTCATCTCTTCCAGAGCTTAAACATTTTTCAGAAGCTCATCAAGCTGAAATGGCAACTCTGTTGCCTACTTTACCTTCTGCTGTTGAGCCGAGAGCTATTACTGAACTTGCTGCTGATTTGCAACAACCAGAAACAAGGCCAACAGATCCAACTACTGCTTCAGAAGGTCCCTCTGCCGAACCAGAACCAGCATTTATCACTCAAGCAGAAGTTGCACCGTCTACTGCTCTTATTATTTCTTCTCAGCATTCTCCTGAGCGCATCGCCATAATGGAAGATATCAAGCAACGTGTTCTTGTTGAATCTCCTTCACCTTCTGAGACCTCTGCTCTTGAACATGCTATGGAAACTCTTCAAAGAGGACTTCATAATCTATCTGAGATTGTCAAACAGCTCTCTTATGAACACAGTGAGCATAGCGGTCACGTCAAATCTAGTCAAGAATGTATATCAAAAGAAGTCGCAAACACCAGTGACTCTTTGACGAGATTTTCTATCGAATTCAGTTTGTTCAAGAAGAATATTTTCCACAATCAAGGTCTCATTTTGATTGGTCAAAGTGATCTCCTCAAGATCGTTTCTGATCATCACTCCTCAATTTCAGCAGTTTCTACCAAAGTCGAAGCCTTGGATTTGAAGCTGGAACTCCTTGATACCAAGATTGAATCTCAATTTCAATCTCTTACAAATATGTCAGACAGAGTTTCGAGCCAAGCACCATACTTGGAAATGCTGAATGCAGGAATCCAAACCCTCACAGGCCGAGTTGATGATCTAATCACTCAATTTAAGGATAGTGATGCCAAAAAGGGGGAAGACAATAGATTTGGAGATATAACTGGAGCAAGTAGCAGCAGACCTCATTCTTCTGGAAGGGATCAAGATCCAGATGAAGCTATTTTCAGAGATATTGGAACAAATTAGTTTTATTTTCTTGTCTTGATTTTCTGGATACTAATTGCTTTTATCTGCTTCTCAATCTGTTCTACTAACGTTTTAAGGAACATCTAGGTTTTGGTATCACCACAAAGGGGGAAATTGTTAGACTTAATTTTGTTATGGAGATGCTAGTACAAAACCAGTAGATGCTGGCTTAAGTATAAAACCAGTAGATATAAATAAGCAGAAAACCAGAAGCACTTGTACCGCGCTAAAACCAGTAGCAACACTTATCAAGTACTGCTTAATCTACTTAACAGGTGACTTCTTAGCTAAAACCAGAACTAGAAGGAATACATAACTCGAAATTAACACTAGCAGAATTTTGTGTATCTCAAGTCTTTAAATATTACCGTTGATCTATTAACATGATACTAGCATTTATTGCTTCATTAAATGCCATTAAATGGTGTACGGTAACATTTAAGATGGCTTACCATTTTTATTATGAACTGAGACTGATTGCTTTAATGTATTCTGCAGGGTCCATTTTCAGCAATAAAACTGAACCACTGAAAAGTCAAAAGAGCCGTTCAGATTTTAGAACGTTGGATGAAGCCTATATATGGAGACGAAGGACTTTTCAAGAAAAGAAGTGAACGAATCTCAATCAGAAAAATATCATTCAAGCATCGCTAGAACTTTCAGCTATCTCAAAAGCTCAACACTGAAAGAGCAGCTGTGGGGACCCGGGCTCTAACTCAATTCTTTTCGGGATTAATCGGATCCTTGTTCAAAAATACGGGTCAAAATTTTGCTTTTAACATTAAATCAAATGTTTATAACTCAAGCACAAGATAATTCTATATTCATTTCATTACAACAAATATAATATACATGTCTCGTTTTATTCATATTCTACAAACTAGTAATTAAATACAGTACATATCAAAAGTACAACTACTAGTTCATCTGCTACGCCCGTGATCACCACGCTATGTCCATCTCTCACCTCTGCCGCGACCCTGATCCTGCCCCACCTGTTGTTATGCACACATACAGACATAACAACAGCCGGAAACTCCGGTGAGAACAAATCCCAGTATAAAACATGTATACATGCTGATACATAATCATAAATCATAAATCAAAGCAATAATAATGGGTTTCATAGTCTATGAAACCAATCTATATAAATATGCAATACAAATCAAATCATGTCTTGACTCGACTCGACTCTACTCTAGGGATCCCTGTGTGAATAAGACGTCACTGTCTGTCACCTACCCTCCCAATCGGGGTAACTGTACGTCTTATTCCTAGACTTCGGTCATGTCTGTATCGAATGTCTACAATCGGAGTGAATCTGATCCGAAGCGTCGATACCACCGAACATCTAGTTTGGCAAGTCTGCCAATGACTCTCCTATCTCAAAGGCTTGAATACAAATCTATAAACAAGACAGCATCACATCAAGATATTTGAATATAAATCTATAAACAAATCATAATCATATCAAAAGACAAGCAACTAATCTAGTATGTGATTTTGTTGGGAAACTCAAATTGAATCTTATTTGAGTTGTGTCTTCCCCAAACAAAACATGCATTATACCTTTCGTTGCACAATGTCTGTCGATGTCAAAGTCTCGAAGACGAATCTGTCAATACCAAATCTGAAATGGAAATTTTGATACATATTCTATCAATCTCTAATCTCAATCAACACATATCCAATTCAATACTTGATCTCGGTATAATTTGACGGCATAACGACGTAATTTCTCGATACCGGTCAATCCATCTCTCAACATATATCACCAATTCATAATTCTCAACTCATAATCATCATCATAAGCACATGATAGTACTCAAAATCTGCATATTTAATTCTAAACATGCTGGAAAATAATAACTATAGCATGCAACGTCCGTTCTTCGATCCGATTGCGTTTCTACGATATCAATAATCTCAAGAACATATTATAGAACTCAATTCATCCTTCTCCTAACACATATATATCAAAATGTGCTGGAATTGAATAAAACTTACATTTTCTTGTAGCTAGTGATGAGAGGAACTCAAAACCAAAATCGGATTAAAGTTTGGATGTAAAAATCTTGTACAAGCTAGCTTCAAAAGTGAAAGAACTTTCCTCTTCCTTGATCCCTTCTCCCTCTCGATTCTCAGCTGTCCAGGAGAGGAAATGAAGACACATAATATATATATATCTTGCATGTTGAGGGGCAAGTGTCATATTTTTCAAGTAACACGTATGACCGCGGGTGCGGTAGTTCATGAACCGCGGCTGCGCTCAAGCTTCGGCTGTCCATACACATTTGCATAAACGTCGACCGCGGGTGCGGTAAGTTCTGCACCGCGGGTGCGGTGTCATTTCTGTAAATACTTTCCAACTCTCTGTCCATCAACCGCGGGTGCACTCTTTCTTGGACCGCGGGTGTGGTGACCCTACTGTAAAATTGGCCAACTTTCTGCCTATTCACCGCGGGTGCGGTCTCTTTCTTCAAGCAACACTTCATCTTTTCATTTTTATCCACATATAATCTAGGGCATTACAGCAGCACACGCTTCATTGCATACATTTGATCACTTGAGATCATATTGTGCTAGCTAGTTTCATTATCTCTTCTTAAGCTATTCACTTCATTATCTCATTGATAGAAGAATCTGTAACTGGAAAAGATTCCTTTCCAGAACTTAAGATCATTCAAGTAGTTGAGTTGTAAAACTAAGAGTTTCAGTAGGCGAAGGGCAAGTCCTGTTGAAGTAGGTGTGTACAACTGCTGTACTGTATTCACCAAAGTCTTTTAGTGATAACTTCTGGAAACAGAAGAAGGGGAGACGTAGAAGATTCATCTTCGAACTTCCAGAAACAAACCCTGTGCCATCTACTGTTTTTCTGTTTCATTATTTTTCACCCACTAACCAACAGATCGTTTCCGCACATTATCTTGTGATCTGCTGGTCTTTAAACTTGAACAAAAATATGCTAGTATCTTTAACAGGATTCTAGCACATCATTCTAGAAAATCGATTAAGTTTGCCGTTGAGTTTATTCAACTCCCCCTTCTAAACTCAACCCGATCCTCAACACTGAGGCGTTACACTAACTCTTCCTTCACTCTGGAAGATTTTTGTCCCCTCGTCATCATTGAAGATGGTCTGTTTTATCAAGCTTGTTGTCAGAGATCACTGTCTTCTTTCGTGTGAGAGGTAGCCATTTAAGCGAGAGAAAATAACTCCTTCGTGATATTCTGCTTTCAATTGATTATTGAAATATTTAAATAAAGGGTATTGTTGGGTTTGAAAAGAAATTGAGGGCATTTTTGATTTTGGGCTAAAATTGAGAGTTTAAACATTGTACAGAGTTTATCAGGGAGTGGAAACAACGAAAGTTTGAAACAGGACTGACAACAAACTCATGTTTGCGATTAGGGATTTATTGATCATTTCCCCCCTAAAAGATATCCCTTATTCAATATTTTTGTACCCTCCAAAAAATTTGAAAAGGGTCATTTTACCTCAAGAATTTTCCTCCTAAATAAAATTTTAAACTCCTTTCGTGCTCGATTATCTTGCTTCGGAAACCATCTCAAAACCATTACGCATGAAAAATCACGGATAAATCACAAATATCGTTAAAATATTAATTGGACAGTCAATTAATTCACAATTTAATATTTAGTCTCTATTCATTTTCATGAAGTCTAAGGGGGGTGTATTGGTTATAAACTTTTAATGACTTTTATGGAGTTTAAAGTCTAGAGGTATTCAAACTAGACTTTTATATACTCCATAAAAGTTTAGTGGTATTCAATGTAAACTTTTGTAGAATTTTAAAAAGTCATGTGATATTCAAACTTGAATTTTAAAAAATCTACAAAAGTCTATAGGTATTCAAAATGTCAATAGATTTTTAATGACTCTATGGAATTCTATTAAGTACAAGAATTATAGCCTAAGGTACAACAATAAAATGTCAACAAAAGTCTTTGATTCAACCTAAAGATTTAGATGTACATTTAATTGAGAAATCTCCCAAATTCAATACAAACTTTCATTCTTTTCTCATCTATTTATTTTTCCTTTTATTTGTACTTTTTAAAAACATAATTAAAATTTAATTTTTTTATTAATTATTATATAACATTTTATTTTTAATTATTTTCTTTAATTTTAGTTAATCTATATATTAAATTATTGTATAAGCAAATTCATACCAATACTATACCAAAATTTTCGGTATACCGAACCAAAAAAACTTTAAGTTTTAAAAAAATTTATAATTTATTGTTTTAAAATATTATATATTTTAAAATTTTTGTATATTTTTCCGATATTTCGGTATATACCAAAATTTTTAAATTGGATATCGTTACCGTACCGAAAAATTCGGTACCGTACAGTATCGAAATCTTCGGTATACTTAAAATTCGGTAAATTCAATATTTTTTTGTTATGGTAATCTCGGTATACCGAAAATTCGGTATTTTTTCCAACCCCTAACAAGGCTTGTATTGGCATGTGCTATATTACACAATTTTCTTTGAAAGAAGTGTCAATTTGATGAATTTCAAATTGAACTAGATAATGAAGCTCAATTGTCTTCATCAGCACAAGTTTATGAAGGTGACGACTTTGATAAGTTATTTAATACTCAAAAACAACAACGAGCAAATGCTAATGCATGGAGGGATATCATAGCCAATGGAATGTAGAACGATGTTGATCAAATTGTCAGTAATGATTAGATTTTTTTATAAAAGACTACTTATTATTTTGAGTGTTCTTTTAATAAAATTTTATTATGAACTTATAAAAATATTATTCATTAATATGTTGAATTGACATAAAGAATTGAAATTTTGATTTCAATAAATTAGATAGTTCATTTGTCGTTTTTCACAAATTAAATTGATTGAACTTTTAAGTAAGTAAAATTCATTTACATTCATAAATAAAAAAAATAATTTAAAATTGAAGAGGTTATCTATGTCTAATAATTATTTTTAAAAAATTAATAAAAAATAAATCACAATTATAAACTACAAAATTCACATAATTCTATGAAAAAGTTTACAAAAGTCTACAAAAATCTTGAAAAAAAGTTTATAAGAGTCTATGAAATTTGTTTTACAATTCTATGAGATTCCATAAAAGTCAATAAAAATCTATCAACTCCACAAAAGTCCATCATTTAAAAAAAGTCATTAAAAATCTTTGAAAATATAGAATGAATACACCCCCCTAAGTGGATTTTTCCTAAAAAATTTGGCGTTACAACTAAAGTCTCATCTTTCATTTCACAAGATACATTTATCATATCTTGCACAATCATCACAGAATATGATGAAGTATTCTTTTATTTTATTTAAAGAGCCTTATATATTTCCCACAAATAAATTGAGATCATTTATACTTGAACACATATCCCATTTGATTCTGTAAATTTTATACATGTGATTGATAATCTTTTTCAACGCATAGCCCAAATTTAAGACCTCGAGTCTCAATCCATTTAACAGTTTCTTTAGCTTCAAAAATTTTCTCAATAAATACACATATTATTGAATTCTTGGACTAGAAAACTACTTGAACAAAAAGTTGTTTATCTTGTTGCATAGATGAGGTACGCACCAGCCGTCACCCCAAAATATTGATTGAATTAATACTTTAGAACTGTCGGAGTACCTCGGTTCATCATAACACAATATTTAATTGTGGTAGAAATCAATTGAAAATTGAGAAAACCTATCAACATAAGAATTGTAGATCTCATCAAAATGCACACCTTAGAAAAATGCCGACCGCGTGTGATGGACGGACAACCGACCACATGGCGGAACACCAGGAGCGTAAGGTACACGCGATGTCGGAACGACGCGATTCTAGTTTTCGTCATTTATTGCACTGATTTCTGATCATTCATTTGTCTAAATTTCAGGTTTTTTTGGAAATGTATACTGATTATAAATAATTATCTAAGTTTTGTACCGATATTACCTTAACAAAGATATATACAAAATTCACCATAAAATGATCACACCTCTAATTATGGCTATAATATATTAAATATCAATCATATTACATTTTTAGAAATTCATTTAATTTCTAGACCATTAACTGAACTGTAAGTTATAAGATTAGATTTTTCTACCAAGTGGTTTATTACCGATTTTTTCAATTATGGTCTTCTTGGTATTCAACCTGGAATTTACACTAAAATTTTATAAACTACCGATTTATTTATATATATTACATCATATTGTGTATTTATTATTTTATTGGTCATATAATACTTCACATTGAATTTCTGGATTTATTGATTCTTGACTGGTTATCGATCGAATATTACTAATCGAATGACTTAATGAATGAATGACTGAAGCCATGGGTAATGTTTTATGCACCGGATTGCTAATTCACTGGACAACGTGGCTTCGGCCCGGAAAGTGAGTCTAATAAACATGTTTAAACCATGGTATATGGTTCATCTGAACAACATGATTTTAGTTCGAAATATGAGTTTACCTTGGATCGTAAAAAATCGATTGTACGGATCCTACTTGAGTGCGATAGGAAAAGTGCTACATCAAATATTGGTGGGAGCCACCTTTTTAGCCCATGATATTCACTTGAGAGTCCTGAATAGTCATTATATTTCACTTGGCAAGTGAAGATATGTTATTACTAATACATGTCATCTCATATTGAAATACCACTTATATAACATCGTTTGACTTGTTAATTATGTATAAGCCCAGATTATTTTCTAACTATGTCCCTAAAGACTTAACATCTACTTTCTTTCTATTTATAGCAAATTCGAGATACATGATTATAAGACTCCGAATATGATGAAAATTGAGAATGAAAATGTTGACTTAGTAAGACCATGACTTTTATGTTGAATTCGTATTTTGTTATCTTTTGTAATATCAAAGATTGTAATATGCTTCCACTACTGTAAGTTAAAAGTGATACTCGGGGCCCACTTTATCTGTAACATTCCGAAAATTTGATGGTCCACGTAAACCACATGCATGCAAGTTATTAAATTTCGTTTGTATTTTATTAAATTATTTTAAAGTATTAAATGCATGTTTATTTCATTAATTTGTGTTTTAATTCATGAGTGATTTAAAGTTCATGCATGATTATTGCATAATAGAATTTATTTCATGAAATTTTAAAGATTCATGCATTAAAGATTTTTAAGTTGCACTTCGCGCTCGAACGAGGAACGTAGACTGGAGAATTATCAGGAAAATTATTTTTATTACATGATTAATTTTTATTAATTAATTTAAGATGATTTAAAGATATTTTTCAAGAATTGGGATTTATTAGATATTTTTATCCACATGATTTTATTTTTTAACGGTGCGTAAATTTTATCGGATCGGGAGACTTTTTGAGGGTTCGACTATTATTTTCAAAAATTTTTCAACACGAAATATTTTTCGGGAGTATGTTTGGAATTTATGAGCCTAATTTTAAGTTTATTGAGCTTAATTTTTTTAAACTCTTAATTAGCAATTTAGGGCTCATTAGCTATTAATTAATTATTTAATTAACACATAAGAACCCACCAAACCTAACACCATCACTCCCACCAGCCGACACTCCCTTATTTCAGAATTCCCCTCTCGTTTTCAGTATCCCAGCAGCTGAAAAGCATCGGCTCTTGCTTGTTCTTGCAATAGAAAATTCCTCGGCGACCTTTCGACGTCCGTTCTTCAACGTTCTGGCGTAGGAATCATCAAAGGCACGCATTGTACTTTCGTTTCTGCATCTCTCACGCTGTATACATGCTGTATGATGTTAATTTGTTGATGTGTGAAACTCTCGATCCAATTGTATGCATGAGATTTGTTCGGTTTACTTGCATGTTATTGTGTTTCCATGTCTTCCGTTCACGTTTTTCTGAAATGATGCAAGGGCTGTAAAATCCAAGATTTTGGTTTAATCATGATAATATTTTGTAAGTTTGGATACTAGGATTTTCACGATTGTCGGGTATCTATCTCATTTTAAGATGTAATATTTGCAACATTTTTCTAATGGTTGAGTGGATAATTTTATCGTGTACATATTTTCGAAATGATAAGCAGATAAAGATATAAGATTTGAGATAATATTGAGATACCGGGGTAAAAATCAAGAAAGGATAATGTGATCCCCTAGAATTCGAATTCAATAGTGTATATATCATATAATTTCGAAATTTACTTGGATGAAAGATTTAGATTTCAGTTATGACCCAAGATCACGGATAGATCATGATTCTAGAAAAAGATTTGATTCAGAATTCAAACGCGCGATATCACTCGATCACGACAGCAGCCAACCACTATAAATAGGAGGGCCCTGTACCTCAAAATTCACACCTTAAAACTCAGCATATTTTCGAGTTCTTCCTCTCTAGTCTCCTTAGGATTTTCGAGATTTTGCTTTCGAAGTTCTGCCGAGTTTCGAAGAGCTGCTGCAGTCCAGATCCGGGGAAGGAATTTCGAAAATTCCAGTGCAAGGAACCCTTTCTTTTCACGTTTTTCTCAAGAATTTAAGGTAAGTGGGCTTGTTTTAAATTGTTGAATTTTCGGTGCATGTAATTTTGTTTTTGTGTTAAAAATTCGGTCAAGTACAATTCTTCTTCTACCCCTTTTGGTTACGATTTTTTTGGCATGAGATATGTTTTGACACTGTGAGAATTCAACTTGATATGGGTGGGAATCCCAACCATGACGTATCCTTACGCGGTGGGGGACATAACCGCTATACGGCCTTGCTCTCTTAGAGGAGTAAAAATTAGGGACTGATATCAGTAAACCATTGAAAGTATATGAATCTCAGTGTCTGGTCTATGTTATGCATGTGATGTAAATGTTGTGCAAGTTGTGTGTTTTCGAAATATTATGCATGTTGTGATCTTGTGCTCGAACAACCTCCACTTGCTGAGTATTCCCAAAATACTTACCCCTTACTCTCCCCTCCCCAGATTTATCCGAAGAACAGGTTGAGGAAGAAGAGTCCGAACAATTTTGGGGCTGGTGATTCACTAGATTTTTAGTATCCATGCTATTTCGAATTTTCGTTTTTTTTTAATTCCTTGTTAGACGCTTCCGCATTATTTCAGTTGTAAATACATTGGTATCTTTTTGAGAATTTATGAAATAAACTGGTTTCGGTTTATATTGTGCTACGAGGCTGGTTGTTTTTCGATTGTGTGATTGATGAACAACGCCGATGTCGATTAACCTCGATCGCGGGGCGTGACATTTAAGTGGTATCAGAGTCAGGTTCTCTCCTATTACGGTGTTGTTCGAGGACGAACCAAGCGGAAGCTGGTGGGCATATGAGGCCCGGGGCCGAAGAGGGCGGGGGTGATCGCTGGTGCCATGAGGTTGCACGGACAATGAGCGGCTCCTGGCAGACTTCTAGGCGGAGGGAACATGAACGAACCGATCTTACACCGGAAAGAGAGGGATTCCATAACTGTTCAGGTATGGGACTGTGCAGTTGAGGAAGACTTAAAAAGATTTGATTGGTACTACTCATATCAAGAAGGTGCATCTTCTTTTTGGTAGTTCATCACATAAGGACTCAAAGTTAAGCGTGTTTGACTTGAGGCAATTTTGGGATGGGTGACCCCCTGGGAAGTTTTCTATGGTGCATGTGAGTGAGGACATAAGCATGTTGGAAATATTCGTCTTGGTACAGTGAGGACAGTCGTCGAATCTGGGGCGTTACAGTTGGTATCTTTTTGAGAATTTATGAAATATACTGGTTTCAATTTATACTGTGCTACGAGGCTGGTTGTTTTTCGATTGTGTGATTGATGAACAACGCCGATGTCGACTAACCTCGGTCGCGGGGCGTGATATTTAAGTGGTATCAGAGCCGCCAGGTTCATAATCCGAGTGGGAAAAAAAATTCGGCAGAATTTTTACTCGAGGCCGACGCTATTCCCTCCGAAATGCCCCAACGAGCAATTTTATCGACTTTGTCGCGAGATAGGGGTCGAAATCGCCAAATTCCTTCGTTTAGGCCTCCGAAACCTCGTTTTTGCCGTTTTAGGAAAGTTTTGTAACCTCTATAACTTTTCGTAGGAAACTCCGAATTCGATTCCGTGAACTATCCTGGAATCCTCTCGGCATATGCTTCGAATCCATATGTCTATCTCAAAACTTTCCATTTTTGGAAATTTTCGAATTTTTTTTAATTTTCCTGTACCTTACTCTATTTGACCCTGATAATTTATTCTGTCATATTTATGATATTCTGAGCATTTTATTTTTCCTTATTTCAGGAAATGGCCCCATCAAGTCCCCCGAGATTCCGTACCCGTGCTCAAGCTGCCATCCATATGAAGCAGTTTGCCCTTGATAATCAGTCGCGCCTGATAAAGCGACTTAGAACCCGATTAGGCGAGAAGAGACAAGAGATTAAGACTCTAGCCACGGAAAAAGAGGAGATACGGGTCCAGCTCAACCAGGCGATCTATCAGGGAGAACTGGTGAGAGAGGACAATATGGACCTGAGAGACGTCATAGAGAAAAGCCTGTACCGAGAGGGAAAGTTGCAAGAAGATATAGAGCAGTACCGTAAAGAGTTGGAAGAAGAGAGGCAACTAAATACCAGAGGCAAAAAGAGACTTGAGAATTCATGTGACGCCATGAACAGCCTTGCAGGTGTAACCCACCGTCTGACTCATCAGGTTGACGCTCTAAAGAACCAGGGCAAACAGAAGAAGGCGGAGCATGAGCAGCGCCAATAGCATGCTAGTGATCTGTTGGACGAGGCGGAGGCAGAGATTCAGGGATTGAAGACGCAAGTGGCGCAGCTTACTGAAGAGAATACCCAGCTCACTCATATGGTGGAGCTACTTCAGGGAGAGGAGCCGGAGGAGGAAGAAGCCGTTGAGATAGAGGAGGAGACGATAGAAGCCGTTGGAGATGGAGAGATAGTAGAGTAGAGCGTTTTAGTGGAGCATTCTTAGTGGTTTATTTTCATTGTTGCTACGTTTTATTTTCAAAATTCAGTAAATTATTATTTATTTCCCTTAGATTGGTCATGTTCAATTCTTTTGAGAAATCAATAAAATATTTTATTTGTTCCATTGATTTCAATTAATTTCAGCACAATATATTGCATGAACTCTACTCGTACTACAAATTCTTAGAACTTGAAATTGTAGGAAATGGTCGGCAGACCCCCGAGACAGAACCGCAACCTGCGATATGCTAATACCGACCGTGAAGGCAGACATGAGAATGCACAGGAGAATGTACCCCCGCCTGCGGTCAATCTAAGCCGAGCTGATCTTATGGCCATAGCCACCATAGTGGCGACAACAATGCAAGGGTTGGGAAACCCGAACGCCAATCAACCACCACCTCCTCCACCACCACCAAATGGAATCAAGTTCCACTATGAATCACTCCGCAAGAACATGTGTCCAACCTTCAGTGGAGGTGCTGACCCGGAAGTTAGCCAGAGCTGGCTGAAGAGTGTGGAGACTCAGCTGCAACTTTTGGAAGTTCCCGAGGCACTCAAATTGGACGTGACTGTGCCTTTCTTGGAGGATAAAGCAGGTAAGTGGTGGGAAGCAATTTCGCCAGCCATGTCAGCTGCAGGACCAATCACTTGGCAGCGTTTTAGAGAAGCTTTTCTGAAACAGTACTATCCAGCCGAGGTCAGACTGCAGAAACTGAGTGAGTTTGAAAATCTCATCCAAGCTCCGGATATGTCAGTTGTGGAATACACCTCCCAGTTCAATGCCCTTAGATCATATGCTCCGGCAATCATGGTGGACGAAGTTTTGAAATTGCACCGCTTTAAGAAGGGGTTGAACAACAGGATCCAATCAGCTCTAGCAGTCTACCAACCCGCCAACTTTTCAGAACTAATGGGCGCGGCTATCCGAGCCGAAGCGGATATTCGTCAAAGATAAGGGGAAAACAGGAACAACCGACCTCTTAATAGCCAGCCTTCTCAAGGCAGACAAACGTTCAAAAGGCCCAATCAGTCAGGTGTACCTCCCTCAGGGCAATCCCTCGCCACCAACTATCAAGGACTCAAGCCATGTCCAACTTGTGGCTTCAGACACGCCGGGGAATGCTGAAGGGCCAGCGATGTATGCTTTGGATGTGGAAAATCAGGGCACAGAATTGCAGAATGTCCTACCGCCGCCAACCGACCAGCAGGGCCGAACAAAGGAACTGGGCCAAATGTGGGAGCAGGCCCTAGTAAACCAAAGAAGGACAAACCTAACGCCAGGGTCTTTTCCATGATTCAGGAGGAGGCAGACGACGCCAATGAAGTCGTATCAGGTTCCATCCTAATTCAAAAAGTGTCTGCTTATGTGTTATTTGATTGTGGTGCTACGCATTCTTTTATGTCTAAGAGATTCGTTAAGAAATTAGGACTTAAGCCCGAATTATTATCTGAACATTTTCGAATAGCCACACCTACAATTAAGGCCATAGAAACCCATGAGATTCACAGGGATTGTAAGATCAGTATTGCTAATCAGACTTTCAGTGCCGACTTGATACAATTAATTATGGCCGACTTCGACATCATTCTAGGAATAGATTGGTTAGCCAGAAATGATGCAATGATGGACTGTAAATGGAAAAGAGTTAAGCTCCGAACCCCAAATCAGAAAGTACTTGTGTATTATGGTAAGTCTAAGGAACGGAAATCACTCCTTTCCGCTTCCCAAGCATGGAAGGCCATAAAATCCGGAGAAGACATCTACCTAGCGATGATCAGCGAAGTGCAAGGAGAAATCGAACTGAGGATGGAAGACATCCCAATAGTATGTGAGTTCCCGGATGTCTTTCTAGAAAAACTCCCAGGGGCAATCCCGGATCGCGAAGTTGAGTTCGAAATTAATCTGGTTCCTGGTGCAGCACCAATTTCGAAAGCACCTTACAGGATGGCGCCAGCTTAACTCAAGGAGTTAAAGGAATAACTCCAAGAATTGCTGGACAAAAAGCAAGTTCGACCAAGTGTGTCCCCATGGGGAGCTCCAGTACTATTTGTAAAGAAGAAATATGGGAGTATGAGATTTTGCATCGACTATAGAGAACTGAACAAGATCACTATCAAGAACAAGTACCCTCTACCGAGGATAGACAACCTATTTGATCAGCTGAAGGGAGCCGCAGTCTTTTCCAAATTGGATCTGAGAACTGGATACCACCAACTGAAGGTCAGGGCTGAAGATATCTCCAAAACAGCTTTTTGGACAAGATATGGGCATTATGAGTTCACAGTAATGCCTTTTGGGCTGACCAATGCGCCTGCAGCCTTCATGGACCTTATGAACAGAGTGTTCAAACCATTCCTGGACCGATTCATAGTGGTGTTTATTGACGACATCCTCGTCTATTCTTCCAACGAGAAAGAGCATGAAGAACACCTCCACCTTGCACTACAGACTCTGAGAGAGAAGGAGCTCTATGCTAAGTTTATGAAATGTGAGTTCTGGCTGAAGAGTGTATCCTTTTTAGGACATGTGATCTCTGAAGCAGGAATACTAATGGACCCCAAGCAAGTCGAGGCAATTACAGAATGGCCAAAACCTAAGAATGCCACAGACATCAGGAGCTTTCTTGGACTGGCAGGTTATTACAGAAAGTTCGTCGAAGGTTTTTCTTCAATCGCCATACCACTGACTAAGCTCACTCAGAAGAATTCCAATTTCATCTGGGACGAAGGTTGCGAGAAAAGTTTTCAGACATTAAAAGAAAAGCTCGTATCCACTCCAGTACTAATTTTACCCACTGAAGATCAGGAATTCACCATCTACAGTGACGCATCTAAGGAAGGTCTGGGATGCGTACTCATGCAAGAGGGAAGAGTGATCGCCTACGCATCAAGGCAGATGAAACCGCACGAAAGGAACTACCCTACGCAAGATCTTGAGCTAGCAGCAGTGGTCTTTGCCTTAAAAATTTGGAGACACTATCTCTATGGCGCCAAGTGTGAAATTTTTACAGATCACCAGAGTCTCAAGTACTTGTTCACCCAAAAAGAACTAAACATGAGGCAAAGGCGGTGGATCGAACTACTGAAGGATTACGCCTTGACTATAAGTTATCATACAGGTAAAGCGAACAAAGTGGCCGATGCTCTGAGTCGAAAGATGGAGGCAAGATCACTCTAGCTTCACTCTCCGCTCGGCCATGTCTGCAAGAGACGGTCAAGTTAAATTAGGACCAAGACCCCGAGCTAAATAAACTTAAGGGACAAATCGAAAGCGGGAAGTTTCAAGATCTACAAATGGATGACAAGGGAGTCCTATGGATGAAAAGAAGACTGTGTGTACCAGACAGCGATAACCTTCGCCGAGAAATACTATAAGAAGCACACAAGTTTAAATTTTCAGTTTATCCAGGAGGTACAAAAATGTACAGAGACCTTAAGAGGAATTTTTGGTGGAATGGAATGAAAAGAGACGTGGCAGAATTTGTCTCTAGATGCCAAGTTTGTCAGCAGGTCAAAGCAGAACACCAACGACCCGGAGGATTATTGCAACCTTTGGAGATACCTGAGTGGAAGCGGGACCATATCTCCATGGACTTTGTGGTAGGATTACCAAAGTCGAGGCAAGGTCAGGACGGAATATGGATAATCGTAGATAGACTTACAAAATCTGCACACTTCCTGCCCGTCCGTATGAACTATAATCTGGACAAGCTAGCTACACTGTACATGGACAATGTGGTACGACTTCATGGAGTACTAGTGAGCATCCTGTCTGACAGAGACCCAAGGTTTGTCTCACGTTTTTGGAAGAGTTTCCAAGGAGCCATGGGAACGAAAGTTACTCTTAGCACGGCCTATCACCCAAAAACCGATGGCCAAACTGAGAGTACAATTCAACCCCTGGAAGACATGCTGCGAGCATGCGCCCTATAATTCAGTAGCAATTGGAGCAATCATCTACCGTTGATCGAGTTTGCTTATAATAACAGCTATCACAACAGTATTGGGATGGCTCCGTACGAAGCTCTCTATGGAAGCAAATGTCGGTCGCCCCTATATTGGGATGAGGTGGGAGAAAAGGCAATAGTAGGACCCGAGCTCGTTCAGATAACAATAGACAAGGTAACAGTCGTCCGAGAGAAACTCAAGGCAGCTCAAGACCAACAAAAGATTTGGGACGATCTAAAAAGAAGGCCAGTGGAATTCAACGTTGGCGAGAAGGCCTACGTAAAAGTCTCGCCTATGAAAGGAGTCGCCCAATTCAGTAAAGCTGGGAAGTTGAACCCCCGTTATGTGGGACCCTTTGAAATTTTGGAAAAAATTGGCACACTGGCATATAGACTGGCATTGCCGCCAAACATGTCCAGAATTCATAACGTTTTCCACGTGTCCCAACTACGGAAATACATCTCGGATCCAAGCCACGTGTTGGAAGTAGAACCGCTCATGATTGAAAGTAACTTGGGAGAAGAGCTGAAATACGAAAAAGTTCCCATTAGAATTGTGGACACAAAGGATCAAGTACTAAGGCGACGAATCATCCCCTACGTCAAGGTGCAATGGTCTAACCACACTGAAAAAGAAGCCACATGGGAGTTAGAAGAAAGGATGAGGGACCAATACTCGTGCCTCATCTTAGACCAAGCCAACCCAAGTTTCGAGGACGAAACTTCCCATAAGGAGGGAGGGATGTAAAATCCAAGATTTTGGTTTAATCATGATAATATTTTGTAAGTTTGGATACTAGGATTTTCACGATTGTCGGGTATCTATCTCATTTTAAGATGTAAGATTTGCAACATTTTTCTAAAGGTTGAGTGGATAATTTTATCGTGTATATATTTTCGAAATGATAAGCAGATAAAGATATAAGATTTGAGATGATATTGAGATACCGGGATAAAAATCAAGAAAGGATAATGTGATCCCCTAGAATTCGAATTCAATAGTGTATATATCATATAATTTTGAAATTTACTTGGATGAATGATTTAGATTTCGGTTATCACCCAAGATCACGGATAGATCATGATTCTAGATAAAGATTTGATTTAGAATTCAAATGCGCGATATCACTCGATCACGATAGCATCCAACCACTATAAATATGAGGGCCCTGTACCTCGAAATTCACACCTCAAAACTCAGCATATTTTCGAGTTCTTCCTCTCTAGTCTCCTTAGGATTTTCGAGATTTTGCTTTCCAAGTTCTGCCAAGTTTCGAAGAGCTGCTGTAGTCCAGATCCGGGGAAGGAATTTCGAAAATTCCAGTGCAAGGAACCCTTTATTTTCACGTTTTTCTCAAGAATTTAAGGTAATTGGGCTTGTTTTAAATTGTTGAATTTTCGGTGCATGTAATTTCGTTTTTGTGTTAAAAATTCGGTCGAGTACAATTCTTCTTCTACCCCTTTTGGTTACGATTTTTTGGCATGAGATATGTTTTGACACTGTGAGAATTCAACTTGATATGGGTGGGAATCCGAACCATGATGTACCTTTACGCGGTGGGGGACATAACCGCTATACGGCCTCGCCCCCATAGAGAAGTAAAAATTAGGGACTGATATCAGTAAACCACTGAAAGTAGATGAAACTCAGTGTCTTGTCAATGTTATGCATGTGATGTAAATGTTGTGCAAGTTGTGTGTTTTCGAAATATTATGCATGTTGTGATCTTGTGCTCGAACAGCCTCCACTTGCTGAGTATTCCCAAAATACTCAACCCTTACTCTCCCTTCCCCAGATTTATCCGAAGAACAGGTTGAGGAAGAAGAGTCCGAACAATTTTGGGGCTGGTGATTCACTAGATTTTTAGTATCCTTGTTATTTCGAATTTTTGTTTTTTTTATTCCTTGTTAGACGCTTCCGCATTATTTTAGTTGTAAATACATTGGTATCTTTTTGAGAATTTATGAAATAAATTGGTTTCGATTTATACTGTGCTACGAGGCTGGTTGTTTTTCGATTGTGTGATTGATGAACAATGCCGATGTCGACTAACCCCGGTCGCAGGGCATGACACGGGGGCTGCAGATTTTTGGTTGCCTAGAGGTGAACATGCTGTGTCTAAGGCGATATGATGAAGGGATTCTAAGGAACACTCAGCTTTTGGTGATAACCGATGGGGTCATGCGTGTGGCTAAGGTTTCGGGTGACTTTGGTGTAGTGTTGGGGTGAGTTCGGTCGAGTAGGGGCTGATTCACACTGAGGTTAGATCCAAGAGGGTCCAACCGAGGCTAGGGGAGGTCCACCACCTGCTGGTCTTGCCCTTGGAACCGCTTGGGGTCAGGGGAAATGGGGTTTGCCGCGGGGGTGTTTGTTGGGTGGCTAGTTAGTGTGGACGCTTCTAGGTGACCATGGGGCTGGAGCCGTAGGTTTGTTGGGTCCAGAGGGGTCCTAGGGTTGTCTAGGGAAGGCTGAGTTGTAGCTCGTCCCATTAGTTTTAGACGAGAGTCGAATTAATGAAAGATGGCGACTAAGGCTTTCGGGTTAGCACATGCTGGAAATTCCAGCAGCTTGCTGGCCTATTATTTGAGTGTCTAAAGGTCTGATTTTGAGGTTTTTAGGACCTTTTATATGTTTTTAAGGTATGGTAAAAAGCTGGGAAAGTTTTGGTTAAGTTTCGGTTCGATTCGGGTTAAAATCGGGACCCCGGTCCAAGTTTTAAAACAAATCGGTTAAGTTTTGAATTTGACTCGAATTTACGTCTAGGGATGATTTTAAATAAGTTTTGGGACATTTTTAAGAGTTTGGTAAGTTTCGGATCAAAATAGTAAGTTTTGGATTTATCCAGGATTTAATCGCCGCACGAAACGTTAATTAAATAATTAATTGAAATGCCTAGATTTAAGTTTAATAAAATTATGGAAAATTATATTTAAGCTCAAATAATTATTAGAAGTCTAAGTTTTTAATTTGGGAATTTTATGCTAAGGTTTGGTTTAATTCGGGATTAAAACGCATTAATATGTTATATTTAAATATTAATTTAAAAGTAATCAATTTAAGCCAAATAAAAATATGAGAAAATTCAAGTAGGTTTAAATAATTATTTGGGACATTTTAGAGTTAATGTAATTAAGAAAATGTCAAAAGCGTGAAATTTTACGTCTAGGGGCAAAACGGTAATTTTTGAGTTTCCAGGGGCAAAATAGTCATTTTGCACCCCGGGGTGAGATTTTGGTCCTGGCAGCGCCCTGAGCGCAAATTTATGATATTTTAAATGTTTATGTTTCATGATCACGATTTTAAGATTTTATGAAGATATACGTCTCATGCTTGGATTTAAGAAAAATTGCATTGGTGCATGATTTTTATAAGTGATGAAAATTGTAATGTTTGAATGATGGGAATTAGTTGTGGCTATCGAAGTATATGTAAATGTTTAAGATGTATATGTAAATGCTGATGATGAGGCCTAGGCACAGTGGATGGGTAATCCTGTCACTGATGTCTGACAGCCGCCAGATACCGCTATTCTATGTATGATGGATCCATCGTAAATGATGATGTACGATAGTCATCTCTAATGAACTGAATTCACCAATGATAAATGATAAACGATGAATGACGAATGACGAATGATGAATGATGGATGACGAATGATGAACGATGAACGATGAACGATGAACTGTTGTAACACGTCACGATTTCATACTTGTTTACATTAAGATTTTAAAGTTCATGAAAGATATGTTGAGTATGATATTTTTCACTGCTGTGTGCCATTTATATGTACTTGTTAATCCTGGTACATGTGTGTTGAGTCTTTAGACTCACTAGGCATGTGTGATGCATGTGAGCTTAATGATGAGGAGACTGAGGTGCCAAACCCTGAGTAGGCAGACCGGTGCGGTGACACGACCCGAGGACCGCATATTTTCCGCATTATAATTTATGAGATTGAGTGGAGATGAATATTTTTCTACGTTGATGATTTTTAAGATTTTGATTGGTTCATGTTTACATATGATTTTGGGATGAGTTTGGTTATTTTAAACTTCACTATTTTTACTGTCAAATATTTAAGATCATTTTTAAATGTTATATTTTTCTGTACAACTCATGCATGCGTAATGTTTAAATGTTATTTCGAAAATGTGAGATTTATAAAAAAATATTTATGCACTTTTAAAACGGTAGACGTTACAGTTTGTATCAGAGCAAGGGTCCTATATAGGATTGTGCCACGGCCAGCTTCTGCAGCTCAGTCTTCAAGTATCGAGTATGTAAGCTTTTATGATTTAAATATTTTAAATATTTTTAATGCTATCACCTGCATGTTTACATGATATATGCTTTGCAGTACATGTTTATGTGTCGTTATATTTTGAGATTAGATACTTTAAAATTTTTATGCATGTTACGACATGAAACGAGAAATTATATCATTTTCATGCATGCTGGTTTTGCGGTGGAATTGGACATGATTAAGATTATGGCTAATTGGGCGTAGGGAAAGGTCGTGAATGAATTGACTATATTAATTTTTGGGTCAGTAGTACTGATGTCCTCCTTATAGGTCATAAGTAATTTTGAAAATTATGAATACTTTTGGGACTTGTAGAATTTCTAAGAAATTACTGATAGTTCGTGGTTGCTAGTTGAATTAATTTTTGAGGATTCCATGTAAGGATTAATTATTCGAAGACTACGACGATCTTTGGAAGTATAAAATGTAGAATTTATTTAGTATGCATGCTCTACCTATGTAATGCCCGAGATTTTATACCGTGTTAAATTATGATTATTGATTTTTAATCAAGATAATTATGAAAGGGCTAACCGAGACACGAAATGAGATTGCGTGTGAAAATAGATGTGCGAGGACAGTAGCATCGGCGCATATGCGCGACCAGGATGCGCGCACATGTGCCAAACAGGCAGAAGACCTCGCGCATATGCGCGGAAGATGTCGCGCATATGCGCGAAGCCTATGCGAGGAACTCCAGAGAGTCTCGCGCATATGCGCGGAGATGAGTCGTGCATATGCGCGAGGCGATGTGCAAAATACGCGCGGAGACCGAGTGTCTCGCGCATATGCGCCGATTGGGGTCGCGCATATGCGCGAGACGTGTGCTACAAACATTGAGCCACTCGTCCTTATGCATGTTACGTGTATATATATATATATACATGCAACGCTTTCCTCAGAGGAAAGAAAGGAAACGAGAGCTTCCGGGGGAATTACGTTCAATTCGATTTGCGATCAATCCGTCTGTCCAAATTTGAATCCGATTATGGCACCGTGTTCCTAGCAACGACAGCTACAACAGGACGTAAGTTTTGTTACGTTTTGTTAAGATTTGAAATTATGCTATGTCCAGAATCAGATACGATTCATATATAGTGTTCTTGACATAGTAGACATCATAGAATCGAAGTCAGATTAAGAAACAGATTGATTATGGAATTGTTAGGAATTTCAGAGTTAAATTGACTGAGATGTGATGTCAGATTGTACGGTGGTTGATTGTAAATGATTGGAATTGGTATAGACTGATATAGTATTATCAGTATCGCAAGATTGTACTGTTGTACCGTCAGAATTTGATAAGACGGGGATGTTTTGATTTGAATAGAATATTGATACAGTATATTGATATTGTCATTGCCAGATTGAACATTGACAGGCGTTGAGTCGAGACTTCGATTGTATCAGAGCGACATCAAGAAAGGTATAAATAAATGTTGATTCGGGATTGCACAACTCGAGTTAGGTTTGACTTGAGTTTCCCAAAATCACATACTTTACTTTACTGCATTGATATTTGCAGATTATCAGATTGATATGTTTAGTCTATTGAATTATAGCAGAGCCAGAGTTTGAGTCTAGGGCAGAACCGCCGAGTCTTTGTCAGAACCGCGTAGACTCTAGACTTACGGTGTATCGATGAGCTTAGATGTAGATCGACGTCTATTGTAGACATTCGATACAGCATACCAAAGTCTATATTAGATCGGGATCCCTAGGTTAGAAATAAGTGGAGATAAGATAATAAGTCATTGACTTAAATACAGATTCGTATTGATTCATGTAGTCAGATTGGATACATGTTTTAATGTTTGTTTATGCTTTTATATATGTTTTATATGATTGCATTGATACATTGTTTATACTGGGATATTTATATCTCACCGGAGTTATCCGGCTGTTGTCTTGTCTGTATGTGTGCATGGCAACAGGTGGGACAGGTTCAGGGTCACAGAGGTGAAGAAAGATCGAGTTAGAGTGGAGACTACGGACTTGGACTAGAGTTAGGGTTTAAACACTTGTTATATAGTTGTTAAACTTTAGTTGAGACTGATTGTATATAGTGCAAGATTTGTACTTTTAATACTGACGTGTATGTTAAGATGTATGTCATTACGTTCCGCATTTAAAAAAAAATTAGACCCTGTTTATTATAATTGATTAATTAGTCCCAATGACGATTGATAAGATGATTAGCGTCCGGGTCCCCACAACAGGTGGTATCAGAGCGATAGATCCTTTAGATTGAGATAGAAGAGGCTAGTGAGCGGGGTAGATTGAGGTTTTCTTTCCTGCTTTTGAATGCTAGCATGTCTTACTGCTTTAATACATGTTACTTGCTTATCTGATTTGATATAGTAATATGTTTTATTGAGAATGGATCAGCACCGATTCTAGATCAGCAGTAAGATGATCAGAGGAGGACTGAAGTTGGTTGTTGTATTTGAGTTACTAATTCTGTTGATAACCGGATATGCCTCCTAGACGAATTCCAGAACAGGGAAGTACATCAAGTCCTCCAATGGATGTAACACCGACTCCAATGGAAACGTTACTGAAACGATTTCAGTCATTTCGTCCGCCAACTTTGAAAGGAATAGAGAACGCTGTGGAATGCGAGAGTTGGCTTGATGATATTGAAATGCTTTTTGACTCATTAGAGTATACAGATGAGAGGCGAGTTCGATTAATTGGACACCAGTTACACGATGTTGCTAAGGACTGGTGGATTACTAGAAAGAGAGCCATGGAGCATAGAGGTACGACTATTACCTGGAATATATTTAGAACTGAATTTTACCAACGATTCTTTCCAGTGTCGTACCGGAAGGACAAAGGGGCAGAGTTTGCTAATCTAAGGCAGGGACAGATGAACATAGAAGCATACGTGTCCAAGTTCTCCACCTTGTTGAAATTTGCTCCACATGTGGCTGACAGCGAGGAAGCTGCTGCTGATCAGTTCATCAATGGCTTGAACCCAGAAATTTTCACATTGGTGAACACAGGGCGACCGAATAACTTTATTGACGCCCTGAACAGAGCTAAGGGAGCAGAAGCCGGTCTGATGAGACAGAAAGGGGCTTCCTTTGTGCCTCCAGCACCGAGACCACAGCAACCACCTCCCAGATTCGAGGGTGGCAGCAGCAGTGGAGGGAAGAAAGAATTTTTGAAAGCCAGAGGAAAGCAATTTAAGAAATCTGGCAGCAGTTCTTCTAGCTCCGGTGGTTCCAGACAGAGCCAGAGTTACACTGGAGTTTATTGTAAGACTTGCGGAGGAAGACATGCAACTGAGCAATGCCAGGGAGTGACTGGTAGTTACAACATTTGTAAACAGCCGGGACACTTTGCTAAAGTGTGTCCACAGAGAGGGTCCCAAAGATCTCAGGGAGCCGAGTCATCGGGATCAGCAGCACAGACTGAGAGACGATCAGCTGCCGTTCATACATTCCCGCCAGCACCAGCTCAGTCACAGCAGAGGCCAGGAGGTAGCCAGATGGTTAGCCAGCCTCCTAGACAGCAGGCCAGAGTATTCGCTTTGACCGAGGAGCAGGCCCAGGAAGCACCAGATGACGTTGTAGCAGGTAACTGTTCTTTATATGGTTATCCTGCTTATGTATTGATTGATACCGGTGCTTCACATACATTTATTTCTGAACGATTTGCATTGAGTCATGCATTGCCTGTAGAGTCTTTAGCTACTGTAGTGTCTGTCTCTTCTCCTTTAGGGACAGGTATGATATTCCTAAATTCTGTAAAACATTGTGTACTACAGTATGATGGGCATGAGATTGAATTAGATTGCATCGTACTTGGGTTGTCAGATTTTGATTGTATTATCGGTATTGATATGCTGACCAAGTACAGAGCAACTGTGGATTATTTCCACAAAATAGTGAGATTCAGACCAGATACGACTAAAGAGTGGAAATTTTACGGTAAGGGTTCTAGATCGAGAATTCTTTTAATATCCGTATTATCTATGACTCGATTATTACAGAAAGGAGCAGAGGGATTCCTTGTCTATACAGTAGATGTACTGAAGTCGAGTCCATCATTGGCAGATCTGCCAGTAGTACGTGAGTTTGCTGACGTTTTTCCAGATGAGATCCCGGGATTACCTCCAGTTAGAGAGATAGACTTCAGCATTGAATTGATGCCAGGTACAGTGCCAATTTCTAGAGCCCCGTACAGAATGGCACCAATTGAATTGAAAGAATTAAAAGATCAGCTGAAAGATTTACTGGCCAAGGGGTACATCAGACCGAGTGTTTCTCCTTGGGGTGCTCCGGTATTGTTCGTAAGAAAGAAGGACGGTTCCATGAGACTCTGCATCGACTATCGGCAACTGAACAAGGCAACGATAAAGAATAAATATCCTTTGCCTCGTATTGATGATTTTTTTGACCAGTTGCAGGGTTCTTCAGTATATTCCAAGATCGATTTGAGATCTGGATATCATCAGCTGAGAGTCAGAGATTCTGATATCTCAAAAACAGCATTCAGAACCAGGTATGGACACTATGAATTTATTGTCATGCCATTTGATTTAACGAATGCTCCAGCGGTGTTTATGGGATTGATGAACCGTATATTCCAGAAATATCTCGATGATTATGTGATTATATTCATTGATGATATTTTGATTTATTCAAAGAATATGAGTGAGCATGCTGAGCATCTAAGAACTGTGTTGCGAACTTTAAGGGCTGAGAAATTATATGCTAAACTGTCGAAATGCGAGTTTTGGTGGAGACAGGTAGTATTTCTGGGGCATATTATATCCGGAGATGGGATATCTGTGGATCCCAGTAAGGTTGAAGCCGTGATTTATTGGCCAAGACCGACGTCAGTGCCCGAAATTCGCAGTTTTATGGGTTTAGCGGGATATTACCGTCGTTTTATTAAAGATTTCTCAAGTATTGCTAAACCAATTACTCAGCTGACTCAGAAGAATGCTCCATTTGTTTGGTCTGAAGAATGCGAGACCAGTTTTCTGGAGTTGAAAAAGAGATTGACCAGTGCTCCGGTGTTGATTATCCCATCCGGTACTGGTGATTTTGTGGTTTATTGCGACGCCTCTCACAGAGGGTTGGGATGTGTTCTGATGCAGCGAGGGCATGTTATTGCTTATGCCTCAAGACAACTTAAACCACATGAGACTCGTTATCCAATCCATGATCTTGAATTGGCAGCCATTGTCTTTGCATTAAAGATATGGCGACACTATCTTTACGGTGAAAAATTTGAGATATATTCTGATCATAAGAGTTTGAAATATTTGTTTTCACAATCTGAATTGAATATGAGGCAACGAAGATGGCTTGATTTGCTTAAGGATTTTGATTGTGAAATCAAATACTATCCAGGAAAGTCTAATGCAGCAGGTGATGCACTAAGTCGAAAGGTATGTTCTTTATCCTTGTCGACGATCGGTGTTTCAAATTTGACAGAAGACTGCTGTTTGTCTGGATTAGCATTTGAAACAGATTATAGACCGTTGAGACTTTATACGGTGCAAGTAGAACCAGAGCTGATTATGAGAATTAAAGCGGCTCAGAAAGTTGATCAGAATGTACAAAGATCAATAGTGATGGTCAGAACAGGGCATAGATCGGAATATCAGGTACGTGATAATGTCTTGTATGTAAATAATCGTTTGGTTGTGCCGAATGTTTCAGATTTGAGACGACAGATATTGTCAGAAGCGCACAACAGTCGATTCAGTATTCATCCTGGTGGCAGAAAGATGTATAATGATTTGAAAAGACAGTTCTGGTGGAAACAAATGAAGACTGACAATGCCGAATTTGTTTCCAAATGTCTGAATTGCCAGCAGGTGAAAGCAGAAAGAAAGAAACCAGGAGGTTTATTACAGAGTTTTTCCATTCCTGAATGGAAATGAGATCACATTTCCATGGATTTTGTAACGCAGTTACCGCGTTCCTCCCGAGGTTGTGATGCGATTTGGGTCGTGATTGACAGATTGACTAAATCCGCATGTTTTATTCCATACAAGATGACGTACAGATTTGACCAGATGGCAGAGATTTATGTCAGAGAAGTGATCAGATTGCACTGAGTGCCGAATTCAATTGTATCAGATCGTGATCCTCGATTTACTTCGCACTTTTGGCAAAGTTTGCAGCAGGCTCTCGGTACCAAGTTGCATCTGAGTACCGCATATCATCCACAGACCGACGGACAGTCAGAACGGACTATCCAGACACTGGAAGATATGCTGAGAGCAGTGGTGCTTGATTTTAGCACTAATTGGCAAGATGCATTGCCACTTTGTGAGTTTTCGTACAACAACAGCTATCAGACGAGTATTGAGATGGCCCCATTTGAAGCATTGTACGGAAAGAAGTGTCGATCCCCTCTTTATTGGGATGATATTTCTGAAGTGCCTGAGATTGGACCTGACATGATCAGAGATATGACAGAAAAAGTGAAGCTAATTCAAAAGAAAATGAAGGCAGCACAAGACAGACAGGCCAAATATGCCAATGTTCGACGTAGACCGTTGGTATTTGAAGCAGGAGACCGAGTATTTTTAAAGATTTCACCTTTCAGAGGAGTTGTCAGATTTGGCAAGAAAGGAAAACTGTCTCCACGATATATTGGGCCTTATGAGATTCTCGAGAAGATAGGAGATCGTGCCTATCGACTCGCATTACCGCCTTCATTAACCGAGATACATGATGTCTTTCATGTATCGTTATTAAGGAAATACCTTCCTGATGCTTCACATGCGATTCAGCCAGACGAGGCCGAAATGGATGAGACGTTGAGCTATATTGAAAAATCGATTCAGATTATTGATCGTAAAGAAAAACAGCTCAGAACGAAGACCATTCCACTTGTGAAAGTTCAATGGACTCGTCATGTCACTGAAGAAGCAACCTGGGAAACTGAATCAGATATGAGACAAGAATTCCCTGAGTTGTTTCGATAATGTAAACTTTTTAGACCGTTTCTGTATATACTCCCTATTGATATAATTGAATGCCTGTGATTTCGAGGACGAAATCGTATCTTAGGAGGGGAGAAATGTAATGCCCGAGATTTTATATCGTGTTAAATTACGATTATTGATTTTTAATCGAGATAATTATGAAATGGCTAACCGAGACACGAAATGAGATTGCGTGTGAAAATAGATGTGCGAGGACAGTACCATCGGCGCATATGCGCGACCGGGATGCGCGCACATGCGCCAAACAGGCAGAAGACCTCGCGCATATGCGCGGAAGATGTCGCGCATATGCGCGAAGCCTATGCGAGGAACTCCAGAGAGTCTCGCGCATATGCGCGGAGATGAGTCGTGCATATGCGCGAGGCGATGTGCAAAATACGCGCGGAGACCGAGTGTCTCGCGCATATGCGCCGATTGGGGTCGCGCATATGCGTGAGACGTGTGCTACAAACATTGAGCCACTCGTCCTTATGCATGTTACGTGTATATATATATATATATATACATGCAACGCTTTCCTCAGAGGAAAGAAAGGAAACGAGAGCTTCTGGGGGAATTACGTTCAATTCGATTTGCGATCAATCCGTCTGTCCAAATTTGAATCCGATTACGGCACCGTGTTCCTAGCAACGACAGCTACAACAGGACGTAAGTTTTGTTACGTTTTGTTAAGATTTGAAATTATGCTATGTCCAGAATCAGATACGATTCATATATAGTGTTCTTGACATAGTAGACATCATAGAATCGAAGTCAGATTAAGAAACAGATTGATTATGGAATTGTTAGGAATTTCAGAGTTAAATTGACTGAGATGTGATGTCAGATTGTACGGTGGTTGATTGTAAATGATTGGAATTGGTATAGACTGATATAGTATTATCAGTATCGCAAGATTGTACTGTTGTACCGTCAGAATTTGATAAGACGGGGATGTTTTGATTTGAATAGAATATTGATACAGTATATTGATATTGTCATTGCCAGATTGAACATTGACAGGCGTTGAGTCGAGACTTCGATTGTATCAGAGCGACATCAAGAAAGGTATAAATAAATGTTGATTCGGGATTGCACAACTCGAGTTAGGTTTGACTTGAGTTTCCCAAAATCACATACTTTACTTTACTGCATTGATATTTGCAGATTATCAGATTGATATGTTTAGTCTATTGAATTATAGCAGAGCCAGAGTTTGAGTCTAGGGCAGAACCGCCGAGTCTTTGTCAGAACCGCGTAGACTCTAGACTTACGGTGTATCGATGAGCTTAGATGTAGATCGACGTCTATTGTAGACATTCGATACAGCATACCAAAGTCTATATTAGATCGGGATCCCTAGGTTAGAAATAAGTGGAGATAAGATAATAAGTCATTGACTTAAATACAGATTCGTATTGATTCATGTAGTCAGATTGGATACATGTTTTAATGTTTGTTTATGCTTTTATATATGTTTTATATGATTGCATTGATACATTGTTTATACTGGGATATTTATATCTCACCGGAGTTATCCGGCTGTTGTCTTGTCTGTATGTGTGCATGGCAACAGGTGGGACAGGTTCAGGGTCACAGAGGTGAAGAAAGATCGAGTTAGAGTGGAGACTACGGACTTGGACTAGAGTTAGGGTTTAAACACTTGTTATATAGTTGTTAAACTTTAGTTGAGACCGATTGTATATAGTGCAAGATTTGTACTTTTAATACTGACGTGTATGTTAAGATGTATGTCATTACGTTCCGCATTTAAAAAAAAAATTAGACCCTGTTTATTATAATTGATTAATTAGTCCCAATGACGATTGATAAGATGATTAGCGTCCGGGTCCCCACAACCTAGTTGGATTTAAGGATTGAATTGTATGAATTGAGAATTTTAAGGACCTAATTGTAATAACCAATAATTTGATGATCTAAGTGCAAAAATAAAATTCTAAGGGACTATTTTCGAATTTGCCAAACTTTGGGATTAAATTTTGAGTTTCGAGAATTTTATGGTTTAAGGAGGCTAAGTCGAAAATTTTATGTGGACAAAAATGTGAATTTCGAATAGTTGTTGGGTCAAAAATGTAATTTTGAGAACTTTAAGGGCCACATTGCAAATTCTGGAATTTTTGAGGATTAAATTCGAACTTTAGAGGAACACTTGGGTTATATCAGTAATTTCGAGGTTATGGGAATTGATTTTGGGTTTACTAAGCTTAAAATTATTGAACTTTATGTTACGAGAAACATATAAAATGGAATTAGGAACGGCAACAACTTATGGATAATTGTGGAATTTCGAGATTTAGGACAAATTGGATAGTATTCGAGGAAAGTAAGAGTTAATTTTGCAAATTTTAAGAAATTCGGGGACTAGTTTAGCAACAAGTGAGAAATGAATGGTTTAAATGATAAGACTTTTAGGTGATTTGAGCTTGAAGAGATAATTAGAACATTGTTATATCTGAGTTATAATGTAATAAGAAATGACAATCAAGGTCATTGTAGGATGAATATATTTGGCTTGAAAATCTAAGTGTTAATAGAATAAGACAGTGGAAAAATTAAGAATTTAGAGTGATAACAATTTAAGGTAAAGTGATCATTTGTTAAGTTATAAGATTAGATATTAAGTTAACTTATTTTTGGAAACTTAAGGTTTGATGTAGCATAAGTTTTAATCATGATCTTAAGAGTTAAATTTATATCTTTGTTGGGGTTAATTTTTTCTAGAAAGTCGGGTATGATGGATGATTAAGTTACTTGATAGACGCATGTAAGAATTGAGGTAGATACCTTGTCTTGAGGAAATTTTTTAAAAGTCATTAAGAAACTTGAGAATAAGTGAATATGTGCGTTGGAATTATGTCATCTAATATTATTTGGGTTGCATAAGCTTGAATTTCAAGATTTATAAGATAGTGTTCATACAAAATTTTGGGTGAAATAAAAAGAAGGGAATTTGCGGTGTTCAGCATAGGTTACCAATGAACGAATATTAAGATTCTTGTCGAGTAAGAAACGTAAAATCTTGATATGGGGATTCTAGAGCTCTATGGGTTATAAACGAAGTTGATTTATTAGAGTTAGTATAATGTTAACATGAGATAACTTATTAAGTTTTATACGCTATGATTATTTAAGATTGAGGATACGTAAGAATACGACATTTGTTTTAAAGAGGAAAGTCCAAGGGCCTTAGGCCTCCACTATATTAGAATTGGAAAGGAAATAGTTTAAGCATGTAATTGGGACTTGAAGAGCTTTAAAATATAGGTAGAAGATCGATCTTGTATATTTGGATTTTATGGATTAACGCTACTCAAATTATAAGATTTGCAACAATTTGATATTTGGGAGGTACTTGTAAATAGTTAAGTTACGTAAGTTTGATGTCGTAAGGTAAAAATTTGATTTAAGGATTTTAGGCTAATATTATTATGGGGTTGAGATAAGGCTTGACTTTTAAGTATATTACCGGGGATAGGAGCGATCAGTGAATTTTGGTGCTAAGCTTTCTTAAGTCGAACTGCATAAATGCTAATGTAATAGGTCGATGAACATTACAGGTTTAGTATAAGAAAATTAAAGTGCGATAAGTTTGGGCATCCATCTCTAGTATAAGGAATTGCGATATAAGTCTAAATTCGAGGTCTTAGTAGAATATAACTAAGTCGCCATAAATCGTTTTAAGTTGCAATTCGCAATCGAGGATTTTGACAGGCAGTTTGATTAGGATTGAGGAGACGTAAGGACAGTTTAACACTTATTTTACCTGAGTAGCGCAGCGAAAGCATGGATTATTGGGGTACTAGAATTAAGAGTCTAAATTTTTTTGTTTATAGAGGATAAGCGAATTTCGGGGACGAAATTCAATTTAAGGGGGGAGATTGTAACGTCCCGAAAATTTGATAGTCCACTTGAACCACGTGCATGCAAGTTATTAAATTTCGTTGGTATTTTATGAAATTGTTTTAAAACATTAAATGCATGTTTATTTCATTAATTTGTGTTTTAATTCATGAGTTATTTAAAGTTCATGCATAATTATTGCATAATAGAATATATTTCATGAAATTTTAAAAATTCATGCATTAAAGATTTTTAAGTTGCATTTCACGCTCGAACGAGGAACGTAGACCGGAGATTTATCAGGAATATTATTTTTATTACATGATTAATTTTTATTAATTAATTTTTTGCGCTCGAACGAGGAACGTAGATCGGAGAATTATCAGAAAAATTATTTTTATTACATGATTAATTAATTTTTATTACCGGAGAATTAAAGATTTTTAAGTTGTATTTCGCGCTCGAACGAGGAACGTAGACCGGAGAATTATCAGGAAAATTTTTCGCGCTCGAACGAAGAACGTAGAACGGGAATTAGTTGTTGTAACGCCTCGAAAATTTAATAGTACAAGTAAAATCAAACATGATGTATTTATATTATTTTAAACTATGCATGCACCATATTTTAATTGTTATAAATATATTTATGTAATTACATATTTTTTTATTCATGTATATATTTAATTGTATTATTTGAGTTCCATTTTTTCAGGCAAAAACACGAGATCGGACCGGGGATAGAATATTTGAGATATTTATTTTTAAGCCAAATTTAATGCCCAAAAATTATTTTAAGTTATGGAGTATTTTATTTTCTGACATTTAGTATTTTATTTTCCCTTAATTGTTGTGCAAAATTTGTAAATTTAGGAATATTTTATGTATAAGTTTTCAAGCCTCGAGTAGTCTAAAATTTTATTTGGACTACACCATATATTGATTAATTAGTTTAAACCTAATCAATATATTTAAATTATCCCTAAAATACCCTAAATCCACCCCACTTGCCTCAAATTTCAAGACTTTGGCCAAGTCTTCTCCGAAAGAAACTTCACATGCCCATCAATTCTCCTCCATTTCCCCTCATTAATACCCTTCTCCCCTCAAGTGTTCTGGAGCTCCATTTCCATCTGTTCTACCATTTGAGAATAGCAAAAAGCTCCAAATTTCTTCCTCGTGTCTGGATCTTCGAGATTTACGAGATTCTCTACATTTCAAGACCAAAGGCATGTATATTACGTTTCTTTTCTCATCAATCAAGTAATAGTATGGATTTTCAAGCATTCATGTTTGTGAGAAACATTTTCATGCAAGTATATTCAATATTTATGTTCATGTCAAGATTATACACTTGTTTCTCACGTTTTCATGTTGTAGGCAACGTTGGATGGTTCTGGGCTAACATGGCTGCTTATGATCATGTTCATATATATTTTAGAACCATATTGGTATGTTAGTTGAGGATTTATAGCACTTGGGTGGTAAGAGTTGATAGCATGAGTTCATTGTGCAGTAAGTTTCTGGGTGTGTATTTTACTTTCATTGTTTCAAAAACTGGTATCAATCGTTTTATTTTCTGAAAAACTTTTCAACTTAAGAGTTTTAGTTTGTCATGTTATATTCGATTCAATACCAAATTCGTAATTTTTGAATAAGAAATGAGGTAGATATGATTTTTTTTTGCAAAACCGCACAATCTGTCCGAAGAATATTTTTGACAGAAAACTCTTGAAATATGATCTTTTGTATTTTTAAATTCTGGTATCTATCCATCCATTTTTTGAAAATGCTTTTAACACAAAAACTGCATCTTCGATTCGATACCAAATTCGTAATTTTTGGACAAGAAACGAAAGAGTTATGATTTTTTTATTTTTCTCGTGAAACCGCTCAAGCTGTCTTAATTGTGCGAGAATATCTTTGTTCATGTTTTTGGTGTGTGTTCGGGTTTGAGATCATTTCCTGAGTTGTTTTGAGCAATGTCATGGTCTTAATAAGTGTCTTAGGGTCGAGTCTAAGTTTTTGTTCGAGGTTGATTCGAGTCGGTTTGTGTTTAGAAATTTTATTGTTTCCGTAAGATGTAAAGTGTCATTTCTTGGGATTGGCTAGAGTTGTAAGCTTTCTTATTTTATTTTGGGTTGTTTGAAAGTGTTTTGGTCATGGTTTGGGTTTTTGGATAGTAAGTTAACATGTTGTTTAAGGTTGATTCGAGTATCGAGTCAATCGGTAGATCCTAAGTCGTCGAATGAATTTTGGGATTTACACGTATACGATTTGGGACTAGTTTTGAGTTGTATGTCAAGTTCAATTGCAACGAACCTAGGAACAATCCAACGAAGTCTACAAAGTTTGTAAGTATGATATCATGTATGACGTGTCTTAAAAGTATATTTTTGAGATATTGAACTGTCTTGTGGCCACTTATTTTACGGGTTTGAAATCCGGGTATCATGACCGGTGAACACTCCAAAATACGGGTTAGGAACCCAGGGTACACATATCTGGCGAACTATCCAACAGATTCAGTTATATATGTTATGATTGGACATCCAGACCCAGAACTTGAATGATCCTTGCAGGCCCAGTACTATGGTATAGTTTGATCAAACGATCATGTGTGCCACGATTTGAAAAGTAGATCTCAATATTATGAACAGTATATTCCAGCCTCACACAGTTTCATGCCAGTTATGTTCTCGTCATATTATGTCATATTTATGTTGAGACTACAGTTTGTTCTCAGGAAATTATTTTCATGTATAGAAGCCAAGTCATACATATTTATTTATTTATGTTCAAGTTACCATGTATCAGATATGTTAAAATCACATGATTTTTATTACGTATTATTTGTTATCCACGTATATGCATGTTGAGTCTTTAGACTCAATATACTTGATTGATGCAGATGTTGTTGATGGGGAGGCTAGGGGCGGTGATCAGTGATTGGTCTCGGACTGTGGCAGTTGAAAACCCGAGGGCCACCAGTGTTGTATTTATTTATGTATTTCATAAACTTGAATTTGCAGTATTCTGTTATTTAAATTGGGTTGTGTATTGTAAAAATAATTATTTATGTTGCATGAGTGTATTTTATTTTTAGTAACGACTCGAGTTTGTATTAATAAGAAAATTTTTATTTCTTCCACAAAAATATATATAAAAAAAAGTATGGGTCGTTACAGTTGTGGCTATCGAAGTATATGTAAATGTTTAAGATGTATATGTAAATGCTGATGATGAGGCCTAGGTACAGTGGATGGGTAATCCTGTCACTGATGTCTGACAGCCGCCAGATACCGCTATTCTATGTATGATGGATCCATCGTAAATGATGATCTACGATAGTCATCTCTAATGAACTGAATTCACCAATGATAAATGATAAACGATGAATGACGAATGATGAACGATGAATGATGAACGATGAACTGTTGTAACACGTCACGATTTCATACATATTTACATTAAGATTTTAAAATTCATGAAAGATATGTTGAGTATGATATTTTTCACTGCTGTGTGCCATGTATATGTACTTGTTAATCCTTGTACAGGTGTGTTGAGTCTTTAGACTCACTAGGCATGTGTGATGCATGTGAGCTTAATGATGAGGAGACTGGAGGTGCCAAACTCTGAGTAGGCAGATCGGTGCGGTGACACGACCCGAGGACCGCATATTTTCCGCATTATAATTTATGAGATTGAGTGGAGATGAATATTTTTCTACGTTGATGATTTTTAAGATTTTGATTGGTTCATGTTTACATATGATTTTGGGATGAGTTTGGTTATTTTAAACTTCACTATTTTTACTGTCAAATATTTAAGATCATTTTTAAATGTTATATTTTTCTGCACAGCTCATGCATGCGAAATGTTTAAATGTTATTTCGAAAATGTGAGATTTATAAAAAAAATATTTATGCACTTTTAAAACGGTAGACGTTACAATATCAATATGTAAAGACATGTTTTTTCAACAATGATGCATCCTTTCATCCAAAATTTAGATGAAAACCATCAAAAGACACTATTTGAATGCAATGTATCATGAAAAACTCACATCTGTTGTAAATCAGCTCCATCAAATGCCTAGACACCTCTTGCATCGACCTAGAAAAATTCCAAGGCACAATGAGGGCGCTTCGGCGCCTTCCGTGTGGCCTGGATTGTTCCAGGCCTCATATAGGATACTGAGGTGCCCTTTTAGGCGTCTCAACTCCCACCCTGACGCATAAAACAATCGAATGAGTGTTTCTTCATATTCTTTTGAAGCTTTAAAAACATTCAACAATTGGTTTAGTAAATTTTAACTGACTTTATTTAACTTTAGATAATATGTTGGGATGACCGATCGAAACATGATATTTGAGCTGTTATATATTTTAAAAAATTTGAGTTGCACAATTATTATCAATTATAACTTTTGATAAAAACGACTAGCGAAAAATGATATATAATAAAAAAAATTTCAATTTCATTTATTCCACGTAGGAAATACATTTTTTTAAAACATTTTTTTTAAAAAAATGTTTTTTAGAGCAAATAATTAGGGATGTCAATGTGTCCGGGTTTTACCAGACCCGCCCTGTCTGGGGCAGGTTTGGACATACTAAATGGGTCATGGGGCGGGTCTGGGGTCCAAATTTTCAGACTCGTCTGGGTATGGGACGGGTCATGGGTCCTATAATACATGCCCCATATATGAATATAAATATTCTAGGGTTTTAGTTTTATTAATTTTCATTTTTTTAGCAGTCCACCTCAAGGCTCAACCATAGACATCTCTGATTCTCCCACATACTCTCACTTTCATTTCTTCAACCACCATCAGTAGGCAACACCGGTGCCATCCGAGCACCACTGATCACCGGGTGAGTATGTACTAAAAACTTGATTTATTAGTCAATCCATTAAATGTTGGTCACTTTGGTGTTGTATAAGAATCAATTGGATTTAGTGAGATTTTCTCCATTGGGATTTGACTACGATAAAACCAATGGATTCGAGTCGATTTTGAAAGAATGATAGAATTCTCGGTGGTGGTGATTTTGGAGCTGGAGGCTCGTTAGTTTTCTATTGTGTTGTATTTGGAGGTTTGTTTGTTTTATAATTCAGTCATGTGATAAAAATATTACTGTTTTCATTTTAAAAAAATTCGGGTCTCGCAGGTCTACCCGGCTCCATTTCGTATTCAAGGTGGAGCGGGTCTGAATAATATTTAACCGAGGTGGGGCGGATAATGAGTCAAAATTTTCTTCATAGGAAGGATTTAGCTATACTCGCCTCAAATCAACACCATTGACATCTATAACCAAATTGTTCCTGTTTATACGGATATAAAATATGTATATATAGGAACGCTTGATAAAACAATTATCTCACACCACCTCACCTTCTCCCTCGGACTCCACAGCGTAATTTAGTGGCATGCAGCAATTTACCCACCTATAAAAGCCTCACACTCTTCGTTTGCAATTGCACCTAACTGTTCTCGTATTTGTCTTCCTCACCCCATCAATAAATTTTTACTGTTTGACCCCAAAACTTGCATATATAGATAGATTCAGTGTGTGTCTATATATACATACATATACATATATATATATATATATACGTACACGCACACTCTATAACCATATCGCATTCAAGAAGAGAGGCAGCGGAGATGGTGTCGACCCGGCGAAGTGGATCTCTGCCGTCGAATAACAAGAGATCATCTTCAGGGTCCGATGATAACAACAAGCCTTCTTCTCCGAAACGTCAAAAGGCACTTTTCTGTTACTTTCTCTTTCTGATTTTTTATGTTTGAGCTGGACAAGATTAGCTTGTTATTTTGTTATTGCTCGATTATTCCGTGTGGAATTGATTTTGAATGATTTTTGGCTTTTTGGAGTAGGGTGAGAGCAGCAGCAAAAAAAATAATAGTATAAATGATGATAATTGGAAGGTAGCAGAGTTGGAGCCGGCCGGGAATCCTAGGGAAATAAGCTCCACTGATCCGGTCGAACGCCAGGCGGCCACCGTTCCAGCTGTGTCCGTCTCGGTGTCCACTCATGTGGTTGCTGAAGGCTAGTATATGTGAATTATTTGTTTAAGTTTTGGGGAAACTTACTTTCTGATTTTGTTGCATGAATGTAGAATGTTGAAATTTGGTGAATTTTCTGTGATTTTTCGAAATTCAGGGGCTGTGGCAGCTGTAGCGGATAAGCCGAGGAGCTCGTTCACTTCGTGGAAGAAACATCTAAGTTTCGAAACAACCACGCCTTGGTGCCGCCTTCTCACCCAATCCTCTCTGGTGACTTTTTTCCCTTTGAACTGTAATCTTTTTAAATTGCTTGGTATGAACTGGAGTTCTTGGACTGCATTTTTTGAATTTGGTAAAGTGGTTAGACCTCTCACGTAGTCCCTCAGATGATTTCTATCTTTTCTTTTTTCAGTCTTTATTATTTTCAATCTCTTTTGAGTGGAGTTCTTGGTGTACGTTAGTTGAAGTTTGTCCCTTGGACAAAGCTGAAGATACTATTTTTATCATCTGATAATTATGAAATATTTAGGGATTTCAAATTAAAGGAATGATTGAATAACAACAATGTATCTGTTTGCAGAACCCAACCGTTTCCGTGTACACAACCAATTTCTTAGTTGGCTCAAGCAAACAGGCGAATCTATTGATCCGTGATCAAACCATCAGTGCAATCTTGTGTTCAATAAGACTCACCCAGGTAATGCTTGTAAACAAAACTCAAAAAATGGAATGATTTTTCGTCTTTAAATTATTTTCTTTTGTATCTGTTTCTCTAAATGAAGATGATACCTGCATTGCTAAAATAGGTGGCCCTACTTGCGGTTCTTCACTTGCAATGTGTGTGTGAAATATTCTGAGGCATTTGGTATCTTCAATTTTCTTTTTTGCTTATTTATTTATTTTTTTTGTGGAAAATGATCAGCGTGATGATAAACCTGTTGCGGTACTTGAGAGTCGAGGAAGCAAAGCATGTGTGCAAGTGAATGGTAAAACAATCAAGAAAAATTCTAGTTGTGATCTCAATTCAGGGGATGAAGTGGTTTTCGGCTTTCTTGGAACCCATGCATATGTATCCTCGATATATTTTTTAACAATGATTATTTGATTTTCTTTTCTACCTCACATTATTTCACGTGGAGTCCTCAATGTGTATCCATATAGATTTTCCAGCGGCTACCTTATGAATACATAATCAAGAGGCCCCCACCAGATGTTCAGGCTAATGTAGGAAAGCTGATTCATGTTGAAAGACGAGCAGGAGATGCATCTGCTGTGGCTGGTGCTTCAATTTTGGCATCCCTTTCTAACCCACGGCAAGATTTATCACGGCTTAAGCCTACATCTCAGGCCAGTGGTAAAAATTACAGAGTGAGTGAACTACCTTCCTCCCCCACTGTTAATGAGGATGAGCTTGATGGCCAAGAAGTTAACTCAGCTACAAACTTAGGAAGTGAAGCAGCTGTTGATGTTGGGGCTGCCAACAAGTTTGATGACAGTATAGAACCTGGCTTAGAGGCAAGAAGCAATGGTGGCCAAGCTGAACATTTTCTTTCACTATGAAATTTCATGTTATTAGATTTATCATGACTTAGGATTAGACAAAACTTTTGTGTGACAGGATGAAAGAGACTGGGTTAGGGATCCGATTCTGGCATCAGTATCTGGCATGTGCACACGAACTTCAGCATTTAGAGAAAGCATAATTGCTTCGATTCTACATGGGAGACAGCTAGAAGTTTCATTTGATAATTTCCCTTACTATTTGTGGTAGTGCTATGCAACTTTAATTCAAAATTTTTGAGGATTTGAAACTGGAGTCTATATTCACCCCATCATCCTCTATTGATTATCTGGCATAGACTTTATAGTAAGCATAAAAAACGCATGTTATCACAGAATTATTATCACTCACATATTTAATTAACTTGCAGTGAGAATACAAAAAATGTTCTAGTTGCGGCTTCATATATACACCTGAAGCACAAGGATCAAGTTAAATTTACATCCGAGCTTCCTACTCTGAATCCGAGAATTTTGCTTTCTGGTCCTGCAGGTCTCCAATTAGTTTCACATTAGTATTTGTTAACCAGTAGGCCAATCTTCTTTATGTTGTTTCGAAAGATTTAATTTAAAGCATGCAATATATTTTTACTTGTATTTTCAGGGTCTGATATCTACCAAGAAATGTTGGTAAAGGCGCTAGCTCATTTTTTGGGGGCTAAATTGGTTATCTTTGACAGCCATTCATTTTTGGGAGTAAGTTATTGACCATTTCAATTTCATTTTTTAGACGTGTTCCCTGTTTGTGTTTTCTATGTTTTGGTAAATAAAATTGGCATCTTGTACTTGTGTATGCTTATACTTTAAACCCAAAAAAGAAAAGGGAAAAAAAAACCTATACTTGTAATGGTGTTCTATAACTGCATCTTTTAGTTTTTTTTCTTGCATAGTAATTGATTAAGAAAGTGTCTCTCCAAGTTATCTTTATCCCTTATTTAATGTTTCAAACAAAAAATGAAACCCATTATAGAACAGTTTTTCAAGGAATGCATGTGAAAATAAGCTATTTGAAGTAGGATGAACGTCATTTTTTAGGTTATGAAGCTGTTTATTGGTCTTTTGATTTTTATATTGAAGTATTGAACCATATTTTTAAATATCTAATAAATAGGCTAAAATATAATAAGCAGATGCAGTGTCATATATGGATTATCCATTTGTTTTAGGGTTCTTCCAAGGATGCTGAGACTCTGAAAGAGGGAGTCAATGCAGAAAAAGTGTGCAATACGAGCAATGAAGTTTCTAGATCTACAGTGTTTGGTAAGGACATTGGACTTACATCTGGTGAAGCATACATCGCTAATTCACTGAGTTCTCCACTTGGCTCTGACCCGTTGAAAATGGAAACTGATGCCATACCCAATTCAGTGAATGCTGCTAAGAACTCTACTGTCAAATTAGGTGAGCAGCATTGTAATTAGTGTGGTTTAATTGTTTGTCTGCTCGCAGTCTAGTTTTGGAACAACCCTTGTCATAGTTTCTTTTATCTTTGATCCCTTGTGTCTGATTGTTGCAAATTGATTTAGGCGACAGAGTTAAATTCATTGGTGTACCGACTGGTGGAGTATATTCAAGTTCTACTAGGTAATAACAATATCCCATGCCTTGCTTTCTTTACAGTCCTTGTGTCATAGAAACAGTTTGGTATTTATTACTAGATTTGGCTTATTGGCTTCTGGTAGAATGAGATTTCCTCTGGTGGTAACTGGTTGTGAATCACAGAGCTCTCATAATATTAAATGGGGAATACAAATGGGCTCTTCATTGGGTGTTTGATTTGAAAATTTCGTTGTTTTCTGTCATCGAGAACAATAATTATGAAGTGATTTTACAATTAGACCATATATATTTGGGTAAACCTTACATGCCCAATATGCTCATTAGTTCTCACTCAGTATGACTTGTTTTTAATATAAGATCTAGAATGTAGCATGCAGTTTTAAATGTTACGGTCCTGTATACATGTCTTCTCTAACTTAGATTTCACCATGGTTTGCATTTTTCTGCGCCTTATTTACCAAAAAGTTCGAATCGTTCTGATGTGTATGTGTGGTTATGAAATAACATCTTTTTATCTCAACTTTTAGGGGACCAACTCCTGGAATGCGAGGGAAGGTTCTCTTGTCTTTTGAAGATAACCCTATGTCAAAAATTGGTGTAAGATTTGACAGACTCGTTGCAGATGGGGTTGATTTTGGAGGTCTTTGTGATAATGGTCATGGATTCTTCTGCCATGGTGATTCCGGCTTGATAAAATCTCTACTTTATTTCTTTCAGCGTTGTAATATATGAAATTCAGAGTTTGCTTTATTCCTCACACATACAATATTCTTTTTTTCCATATAGCTAATGAACTTCGCTTGGATACCTCTGGCATTGAGGATATGGACAAGTTATTTATTAACACTATGTTTGAGGTGTGATTGCCTTTCTGTTTAAAATCACCAGGTTTACATTGAAATGGTTACTTAATATCACCCAATTTTATTCTTCCCATTCGCCAGACTGTATTTGAAGAGAGCAGGGATTCCCCTTTCATTTTGTTTATTAAAGATGCGGAGAAGTCCATGGCAGGAAGTTCAGAATCATATGCTATTTTTAAGAACAAGCTTGAGAAGCTCCCCGATAATGTTGTAGTTATTGGAACACACATTCAACCTGACAATTCTAAGGAAAAGGTAGAAATCTTGACATATCCATCCGTATACATTCTTTACATATTCTGCTTCATTGGTTATTCCGATCAAGCTGCATGGGTTGACATATATAGATTATTGACATTAAGTATAAGTCAAAATCTCAATACATATACTTTGGGATTCATTGTAAATCCAGTTTTCTCTTCTGCAGTCTCACCCTGGCGGTTTGCTTTTCACGAAGTTCGGCAGCCACCAGACTGCGTTGCTTGACTTGACTTTCCCTGTAAGAATCTATTGATAAATTACTGTCTAGATTGCCTTTGTATTATTCAGTTGTTTAGGAGGATACAATCTGTTTCATCTTTAGCCATGAAGCATGTATTTGTGCCTCAGAAAGTTAGGGCTTTGCTAGTTTGTCTTATTTTACAACCTTTCTAGCATTTTCAAGCTGTCTTACATTTAT
The DNA here is from genome assembly GCF_025594145.1 of Primulina tabacum. Lineage (NCBI taxonomy): Eukaryota > Viridiplantae > Streptophyta > Magnoliopsida > Lamiales > Gesneriaceae > Primulina > Primulina tabacum. Next base: position 18,041,424 of record NC_134552.1, read on the forward strand.
ATGGGCTTTATGCTTACCTTGAAACTCTTCCATCTCAATGAATTTATGTGTCCATCATCCTTATTTGTAACAAACTTTCTTATATATCTTCAAGCTAGATTATGAATAATGTGAGATATAGAAATTGTGTTTTTTTCCCTTTAATTCAAACCTCTTACGTACCGGGCAGTAAATGACGCTAGCGAATTCTTGAATTATATGTGCATGTATATGTAAGTATTTATGCATGCACATGAGGGTGCCCACAGACTTGTTATGGAAGGCGAGCGCCTGGCTGTGCCTAGGCGACAGGCGCAGCCAGGCGCACCCATAACCCAGGCACACGACATTAAACAAGTGCGCGCCTGAGGTGCGCCTCTGCAGAAAGGCGCGTGCCTGTGCGCTATTGTATTATATGATGCGATTCAATATATATAACTCAAGCCCAACAAAATTTAAAGCCCAATAACAAACAAAAGCCCTGTTTAATGTTTTAAAAAGCCCTACAATCTGCATGTGCGTTCTTTTCCTTAGCGGTCTGTGAAATTCTTTCTGTGTATTTAATTGAAATCGTATAAAATATTTTATATATGTTGAATTTTAAAATTTGTGTCAAATGCGTTTTACTTCGATAAAGCGTGCGCTTCGCCTCGAGCCTCAGGCCCCAAGACACCCTCGCGCTTTAGTGCGCCTTGGGCCCCAAATAACTACCAAATACAATTAGCTAGAGTATCAACTCCTTCTCGAAGGAACTATAACTACTCCCCTTTAAACAGCTAATGCCAACAAAGAGAATTACAACAAGAAAAGGAGCATTCCCGATGTTGAGAAGTCTCTAATCTATTGTCCTATAACAAGATTGATAATGCAGGAGGGACAAATTGGATTAGAGCCCATTGTTATGGGATTTTTAAAGCTTTACAGCAGCAGTTTGAGGATTTAAACCAGTGCACTTTGACTTGAACTTTGAGCTACCTATTGAGTCAGGTTGACCAACTCCTCTAAAAACGGAACCTATAGACTACCACGAAAGGAAGCAATAATAAATTGTGTAATTTAAAGTCCTACAATAATTACTCAATATTAACTTTTCATCTCGGGATTACCTTGAATGAATTATTCTTTGTTATGAAAAGTACTCTGGCTCAAGATTTTTTCTTTGTTGGTTCTCATTTTATAGCTGGTATATCCTAGTTTCTTGTGTTTAGGTGGCAAACATTGTTCCAGATAAAGATTATTTCTTGTGTTATGGGATAGTGTACCAGCTCTCAGAATTCTCAATTCATCACATGTTTTACTGCCCTCATATGATGCGGACTTGATTATTCCAGGATAGTTTTGGGAGGCTGAATGATAGAGCTAAGGATGTTACCAAGTCAACTAAGCTTTTGTCCAAACTATTTCCTAATAAAGTAACAATTCACTTGCCCCAGGTTTGTTGCTGGAATTCTTTTTTCATAATTGTTTTGGCAAACTAAATTGCATAATGATGCTGATCAACATCTCAGGATGAAGATCATCTGGTTAGTTGGAAGCGTCAATTAGATCAAGATTCTGAAACCCTGAAAGTGAAAGCAAATTTGCATAATTTACGAAGTGTGAGTTTTCTTTTCATCGTGAAAGCGACCCACGTAATTTTCATTTATCTATGATTGTTATAGGCTTGCAAATATTTTGATTACACTTCATGAGGCAGATCTCCTTTTGATTAACATATGTAGTTTCTTCTTTATATATCACCATTCATACTTTTTCGATGTTTATAATAGAAATGATACAAATTATAGTAACCTGCCCTCATTAAATTGAATATCTAACCTGAACGCACAAAGAGGCAGAGTACATTAACACCCGCACTTATACGGTGAATGACCGGCGATTACAAGATTTAAGAATTAAGATTAGCACTTTTTCCACCCAAAAAATAGTTGGAAAAAAAATGTGAATTGGTCTCTGCTTACTGTCTGGCATTTGTGTTTGTTGTTTTTAACTTCATTCCCGTGCAGTTTCTTTGGAGATAAGAGGGAAAGATGGGATGTGTGTGTTCATTCATATAATTAAAATGTGAAGAAGGATATTATAGTGAATGTTGTTTATTATCAGTGATGACAGTACGTCATGCAAGTTTCACTAAAGTGATGGGCTTTGCATACTGATAAGGCTTGATTATTCAAGAATCATTCTCTTATCATTCCAACTTAAACCAGCTTTACAGTACGAGGCAGCCATTTCATTTGACTTTTGCTTTGTATTTTAATATACAGGTCCTAAACCGTAATGGTTTGGGGTGTGATGGATTAGAAACTTTAAGCATCAAAGATCAATCACTTACAAATGAGAGTATGTGTTTCTTTTGCACATCTTTGTCAGATATTAGCTTTGTTTTACTTTATTACTTCCATGTGAAATGATATAAAACTTGTGAACATGAGAAGATGACATAGTTTTTGTAATGCTTTGAAGGTGCGGAAAAGGTTGTTGGATGGGCTTTAAGTCATCATTTGATGACGAACCCTAAAGCTGAAGCAGATGCTAGACTTGTTTTATCTACAGAGAGGTAATCGAAAGAAGCCACTTTCTATTTTGCAAAATATCAATCAATTGTCAGAACTAAACTAATAAGACACTCTTGTTGCAGCATTCAATATGGCATTGGAATTTTACAATCCTTAATGAATGAAGCCAAGAATCTAAAGAAGTCCCTCAAGGTGATACTTCGTTGCTTGACACCACACTCATTTGTGGTTGATTTGTGAATATGCGTATCTTCAATTTGAATTTTCCCAGGATGTTGTCACTGAAAATGAATTCGAGAAGAGGCTTCTAGCAGATGTAATCCCACCTAGTGATATTGGAGTGACATTTGATGATATAGGAGCACTGGAAAATGTGAAAGACACGTTGAAGGAGTTGGTGATGCTTCCTTTACAGAGGCCAGAACTTTTCTGCAAGGGTCAACTCACCAAGGTGACATTTTATTCCTTTTAATGGGGTTGTTCCCTTGATGCAAGAAAGAGATTTTGGGCGAAGGAACTAGTGTGTATTTCCACAATATTTACTATTTCAGTATCCGTTTCCGTTAAGTTTGTTTTCGTTTTTCTTGAATTATTATATCACCTTTCCTATGTATCTTGTAACTTCTCCTTATTGTAAATACATGAGACCCATTTTTGTGGTTAGTGGGACTATTTTCTGTGCCGATCATGGTACTATTTTCCCTTCCATTTTATTCAGAATTTTTTTGTTTAGAATATATATCTCTTTTTGTTCAGAATTTTCCTTGGTAAGGATGAAAGATTGTAATTTTGCTTGTTTTGTTTATCACCTCATAAAAATGATTTGTTTAAACTAGGTTCTAACAATTGCTCATAATCCTGTACCCGTTTAAATTAAGATGAGATGTCTTTCAATCTACCGATGTGCATTCAAGTTCACTCTCTGAGATTTAGTCTTTTTTGGCAGTACCCGACTGGTTGGATATTTAAGTATTATTGTGGCTAGCTTGCACTCTTTGTGTTAAGAACCTCCAAATCTATTCTCTCATGCAGCCTTGCAAGGGTATACTTTTATTTGGGCCCCCTGGAACAGGAAAAACCATGCTTGCTAAAGCTGTGGCCACTGAAGCTGGTGCTAACTTCATTAACATTTCAATGTCCAGCATAACGTCAAAGGTTATTCTATAAAAGGCTCAACTTCACTTTTATAAGATTTTGCCGATGTCATAATGTTCTCATGTTGCACCACCGTTCTTTGTATTTGCAGTGGTTTGGTGAGGGTGAGAAATATGTCAAGGCTGTCTTCTCACTGGCCAGCAAAATCGCTCCAAGTGTTATATTTGTTGATGAAGTATGCCATTTCACTCTACATTATGATGTGTTTTCTCCTTGCTATTTTCTACATTATGCGCTTGGGACAAGCCAATTAGAGCTTAATCACCCAAAAAATTTGTTATTCTTGTTAAGAATTATGGTCCCATTTTTAATTACCGAAAGCGATAAAAAAAACGAAAAATGAACACAAGAACATACAAGATTTATAATGGTTCAGTGTCGATGTGAGAGCTATGTCCACTTGTCACCGCTGCACATTGCCACTATAATGAAACCAAGAAAACAAATAGAATTTTTTTACAAGAACATGTCCTCTCTCAGAACTATGTTCTTGTCACTCTCTGTCTTTCTATGTGTATATGAATTATAACACAATGACATCTACCAACAAATATAAATATTATTAGGGATACAGTAATATGTGCAAAAGACATAAAATACCCTTAAACAAATAATTGGGCTCCACACGTGTTAAAAATCTCCCACTTGGAGACTAATCCACCATCGTCAACCATTTCCACCTGCAGCGGCTCATTCCTCGGTAGAGAAGTCCAATTAAAGTTGCACATAACTCCAATTTTTCAACCGTCACAGTCTTCGTCAACATATCAGTTGGGTTACGACTTACTTCAATCTTCTCAAGAGCTTGAATTCCATCATGCACGCTGATTTTATGAGCTGATATGGAACCTGTATATGCTTTGGCCTAACATGATAAATAGGATTTTTTGCAAATGAATTGCACTAATACTGTCACAATATAACAAACTCCTTTCATATCTCTGACCCAGCTCTTCCAAAAAAGACAACCAGATCATTTATTTACTAGTCTCTGTTACTGCAACATACTATGCCTCAGTTGTGGAAAGTGTAACTATCTTTTGCAATTTCGAAACCCAACTAATTGCAGTACCACCCTAAGAGTAGAAAATCCATTAGTACTCTTTTTACATAGCCATGTCGGTATCAACATATCCATGCAAGCCACTCCGATTTTCTTAAGCATAAAGCGGAATCTTCAGCACTGCTCAAATATCTGAGAATTTTCCAACGCCTCCCAATACTGTTTCTTGGATTACTCATAAATCGGCTTACAACTTCCACCACATGTGTTATGTCTGGTCTAGTACATATCATCGAATGCATGAGACAACCAATAACATAAGCATATGGTACCTTCTCCGTGTAGGCTCACTCCTCACACGAAGGTGACTTATCCTTGGATAGACGAAAGTGATCAGCTAAAGGTGTGTTCACTGGCTTTGCTCAATCCATGTAAAATCCACGAAGCACTTTCTTCACATATTCTTCCTCCCGGGGATTTGTTTTGCATAATCAAATAGTTCATTGCAAACTCTTCCGACATTTCCTTTTTCAACTTATCGATCTCTAGCAGACTAGCTCCGACAATCAACACCGACAATCAACACGTCATCAACATATAGTAGTAAAATATATGAGAGCTATCAAACCTTTTTATGTAACAACATGATCTACCTGACATCTCAAAAAACCATTACTGCTCATAAGATTGTCAAACCTTTTATACCACTGTCACGACACTTATTTCAAATCGTACAAACTCTTTTGAAGTTTGCACACTATTTTTTCATTTTCTTTTACATCAAACCTCGTGGCTGCTGCATGTAAATTTCTTCCTTTCAAGTCACCTTTCTGAAGATGCAAATTTTCTTCCACCAATTCAAGAATAGTTCTGATTGTGGTTAGTTTAACCATAGTAGAGAAAATCTCGGTGTAATCGACTTCTTCTTTCTGCTGAAAACCTTTCACCGCCAATTTTGCTTTATACGCATGCTACCGTCATGCTTTTCTTTTATTCGGTAACCCATTTATTCTGCAATGCTTTCTTCCCGTGTTCTAACTCTTCTAACTGTCATGTTTGATTAGACATAAAAAAATCCATCTGATCACGCATGACTAACTCCCGCTTGATTGATTCAGCAACCTGCATTCCTTCCTCATAACTTTCCGGTTCACCTCTATCAGTCAACAATGTAATTGAGGGACGAAGAGAATCTCACTGGTGGCCTAGAAATTTTAGATGATGTCCACGATTCCGGCATATGAGTAGTGGTGAGTCGGGAGTATATTTTCTTCATTAATTGGAGCATCTCATTGCCATCCATTCACTGGAAAATCCTTCAACTGAACTAACTCAAGATTGTTTACTTCAGAATTTGCATTTTCTGTATGTTTACCAAGTCTGTCTTTGTTCAACACCTACTCATTGAAAATTACATTTTGGTCATCCAGAAATGATAGTCTAACTCAGTATCACCATAGCCAATAAAGAAACATTTATTAGACTTTGGATCAAGTTTACTTCTAGCAGAAACATAACATGAACATAAAAGAGAACCAAACAATTTCAGAAAAGAATATACCTTTTTGTCGCTCCAAACCTCCTCTTGTATGCTGTAATTTAGAGGCACATATGCACCCCTATTAATCAAATAAGTTGTGTTAATTGCATCATCCCAAAATGCCTTAGACAATCCTGCATGAATCCGCGTTCTCTTTGCACGCTCATTCATGATCTTATTCATCCTTTCAGCCACACAGTTTTGTTGAGGATTTCCAGGAATAATTTTCATCATCTTTATCTCATTCTCAGCACAATACTGCTTAAATCCATGAGCTATGCATTCACTTCCATTATCAGATTTTAGACACTTCACTTTTAAATTTGTCTCATTTTGTACCCTGATTTTTCACTTTTTAAAAGTATCAAACACATCTAATTTTTTTTTTTCGGAAAATAAACTTATACTTTCCTGGTACAATCATTAATGAATGTCACATAATATTTAGATCATCCAAGCACATGTGAAGTCCCCCAAATATCAGTATCCATCAACTCCAATTTCATTCTCTCATATCTTTCCCGGATTTAGAGAAATCGACTTTTTTTCTACTTTCCAAGAACAAACTTTCACATAACTGAAGATCAACAAATTTCAGTTATGGTATTTTCCCACTCGATACAAGCATCTTCATCCCCTTTTCATTCATATGTCTGAGTCTGCAATGCCACAAATCTGTCTTGACACATCCGTTAGCAACAACAATCATATCTCTGCAACTGGAAGTCATATAAAGAGTATCAACTTTTTTGCTATGTGCAACAACCATAGATCCTTTTGTAATCTTCCACGTACCACCACAAAACGTGATATTATGCCCTTCATCATAAAGTTGTCTCACCGAAATTAATTTCGCATCAAATTCGGTACATATCTTACCTTTTGTATTTTCCACATAGCCCGTTTGACATCTTGAAACGAATCTCCAATTCCCACAATATCCAGAAGTTCTCCATATCATCCAAATATACTTTTCCATAATTTCCAGTAACATAATTTTCGATAATTTTATGTTGAGTAGTGTGAAAAGACGCACCTGAATCCAAAATCCATGAATCAACAGGACTGTCAACAGACAAAAATAGTTCATCATGAATCTCATCCGTTTCCACGTTTGCAGCGTTGCCCTTGCCTTTGTCCTTCTTTGGTGTCGTACAATTCTTTTTTTATTTTGGCCTTATCCCTCACGGTTCTACACTCTCAGATTTATGCCAGATTTGGAATTACTTTTACCTTTCATTGATTGTGATCTGCCTCTATTTCGACTAGGATTTATGTCATTCAGTTTGCCTCAGCCTTCAATATTGAAGGCAAAACTCGATGTCGCAGCTTAACCAGAATCAATTATGCGAACCTTTTCTACAAGATTATTATCTGTGACATCATTGAGTTTCAGTTTTTCACTGCCAACAGAATTACTAACCTCAGCCCGCAATTGTTCTCAATTCTTTGGTTGAGACGCCAAATGTATCAAGGCTAGAACTTCATAATCAAAATTAATATCAACGGACAGTTGTGTTAAACTCGTTTAGATGTGATGCCACAGAAGCTCCTTAAGTCATCATCTAATTAAAAAGCTTTTTCATGAGAAATACTTTATTATTTGCAGAAGGCTTCTCGTACATATCTAAAATAACCTTAATCAGACCCGAAGTCGATTTCTCCTTTGCAACGTTACGAGCCACATTTTTCGACAGTGTCGATCGAATAACACCCAACACCTGTCTATCAAGGAAATTTCGTTCATCGTTTGACAACTTTTTTGGTTTCTTCCCTGCAAGCTGTTGATGCAGTTTTTTACCATACAGATATACTTCGATTTGCATCCTCCAGAAGCAAAACCGTTCCCATCAAATTTTCCAATCCCATGTCAAACTTTATTCGCTAGCATTGCTTTCAAATTGAACCTCACGTGCTCTGATACCAGTTGTTAGGAACTATAGTCAAGTTTTAATTGCCGAAAGCGAGAAAGAAGACGAAAGATTAATATAAGAACACACAAGATTTATAGTGGTACACTCTTGATGTTTGCTATGTCCACTTGTGAACGCTGTAAATTTCCACTATAATGAAACTAAGAAACAAAATAGAATTTTTTTACAAAAACACGTCTCCTCTCAGATATATTTTTTTGTCACTCTACGTCTTTCTTTGTGTATGTGAATTCTATATTAGTGATAAATTCAGGGTAAGATAAAATATTATGACAAAAATATGAAGAGTATCATAACTCGAGCTCGATTAGTTGGATGCTGAAAGCGGGGACTTGAGCTCGACCCAATGTTGTGTTTGAGCTGCTTAAAATTCTGTCAAAACCAAGCCCCATCGGAGCTCACAAGACACATTAGCGTTTAGCCTGACTGCTGTGCTTTTTCCTTCTTTTGTAGGTAGATAGCATGCTGGGGCGAAGGGAAAACCCTGGAGAACACGAGGCCATGCGTAAAATGAAAAATGAGTTCATGGTGAATTGGGATGGGCTGCGAACAAAAGACACAGAGCGTGTTTTGGTACTTGCTGCAACAAACAGGCCTTTTGACCTAGATGAAGCTGTAATAAGGCGGCTGCCACGTAGGTAAAGACAAGACCAAAAATGTCTTCGAGAAGTTTGATCTTGAACACAAAATGTTTGATGATTGCACTTATATTGTGTTGTCTATAGATTGATGGTCAACTTACCAGATGCTGCTAATAGAGCAAAAATCCTAAGAGTGATACTAGCTAAAGAGGACTTGTCTGCTGACATGGATTTGGATTCAGTAGCAAGTATGACAGATGGTTATTCTGGAAGTGATCTGAAGGTTGGGTCTTAAGGCTTAAGTTGTGAATTATTTGTAGGTGCAGAGCTCTACTCAAGTTAACTTCTGTGTTTTGTTTCAGAATTTGTGTGTCACAGCTGCACATCGCCCAATTAGAGAGATTTTGGAAAAAGAGAAAAAGGTATCTTCTCCTTAATTTATATCACGTAGATCGGAAAATTAAACTGAGTGGCATCTATTTTCCGTTTCCGGTTTTTACAGTTGCAAGTGTGCCGCACAAATCATGACTTGTCGGGGCTGTCATTCTTGTAAATGGCCATCCCGAGCTTTTTAGCATGTTTCCTTTATTGTATCATCTGATTGAATTATTTGTGGGAAAATCAAGGTAAATTTAGTATCCATTCTGGATTTTAATCATCTTATTCTTGATATATTCTGGTGGCTTTGTTTCTTCCTTTACCATTCCTATATTGGAGAAAATGTTTGTCACAGAGATGTTATCAAGTAGGTTTTCTGAAGAGATTACCTTTGTTTTTTTCTTTTTTGGAACTTCTATCCTCATCTAACTGTTATGGTAAATATCAGGAGCAAGCCGCTGCTCTTGCTCAAGGGAGGATTCCACCAGCTTTAAGTGGGAGTGCTGATATTCGCCCCCTAAATATAGATGACTTCAGATTTGCTCACGAAAGGGTGAGAAAAAATCACACGAAATCTGTTACTTTCTATCACCTACTTGTCCCTTGTTCTAAATTTATCTATTTTTCATTCGACCTAGGTCTGTGCAAGTGTTTCGTCGGAGTCGATAAACATGACAGAGCTTCGTCAGTGGAATGAACTTTATGGTGAAGGAGGCTCAAGACGGAAGAAATCCCTCAGCTACTTCATGTAAAGGTTTGCATATGGACAATTTGTTCTTCCCTTCTCATTGCCCGTCTTCTCCACCCATTCCAGATCCAACTTCTCCATTGGATATGCATGAGAAAATTCACAGCATTGTACAATGAAGTATAGGTTTCTATCGTATGCTCGTGTTCTAATTTATGAGATGATGTAAGGTTAGAATAGCCTCCCCAAGTGAAAATTGTGGCTACTCTGGCTTTGTTTTGTACCCCATCTCCCTCTTCTGTCAAATAGAAAATGTCAGGCAGGATTCAGTTTTAAGTTATTGCGACACCGCAAGAATTAGTCGGATCTTGTGCATATATGTTTAATTTCACCCTTTCATTGTTTTAATTGTTGCTAACTTGTACTAATAAGAAAACATAGTCTCTTTCATTTCCGACCTTGATTTCAACTGTCCTCGTGGGGATGCTTCAGTGTTGGCCAAAATCAAAACCTTACATTCGAGTAGCACAGTATAAAATTTTGAGCTGGACTGCTGGGGTGCTTCAGTGTTGGCCAAAGTCAAAACTAAGGTTTTGACACTCACCGATTCGGCAATCAAATTGTGCGAAGTTGGAAAAGAACTCCCTTCTGTCACTATTTTAAATTTTTTTTTAAATGTCATATGTTTAAGCATTTACTCCACGTAAGATTTAATTACATACACTAGCTTTGTGAAATCCAACAATTGTTTAAAAGCTCACGTGATTGTTAAAATGTTCTCGTAGAAAAAATGAGACTCGAGCATACATATCCTCATATTTTCAAGTCTTAAGCACATGTATCTTTATCCATACGTGTTTTTTGGGGTATGTGTTTCGAGATTTCTCAGTGCTATTGCACATAATTGACACCTCCATATAATTATAGTTTGATTTGAACAATTTAATAAAGTAATCAAGAGAAAATTATTTAGAAACTAAATATTCCTAAAAAAACAAACAGCTATGGTAAGGGGCCCTGCCCTATAGGCGATCAACAAATAGTGAACAATAATGCTACATATTCGAAGCTGGAGAAAATTTGCATCATAATCATATATATTTGAGGGTAATAAAATACACGTTAAGAAAAGTATGTCTAGGTTGCGCAGCTTCAAGGAGGTTCTCATATACTTGCCTGGCGCTCGAATCCTCCACCTGTTTAACCAATGAATAGCGTCATGTGATCAATAGAATACAACAAAATCGGGGGAAATTGCAAAGGAAATATGTTGATACTTATTTGGACAAAACAAAGATTCAAGATCAGCAAAAGTAAGATTTTGGGCGCGGCGCGGCGCATTTTTAAATCACAAAGTAAAATGGCAGTGTCAGAAAATTTTAGTCTAGTGAGAAAAAAAGAGGCTAAGACAAGCTAACAACAATTATAGTATATGAGAAAAATGTCGGAGAGTGGATCGGCTAAAATAAATAAAGTCAGGATAGAATCAGCAAAGTCAAATCACTGCACAGGCAAGGAATTAGCTTGGAGAAAATATCAGTCAGGAGAAGAGTCTCTACTGGTTTTGAAGACAAGCTGTGTAGGAGGTGATATTATCTCTAATGTCTCACAGTGCTTTTATTAAAGTCGGATATACTTTGGAAAGCCAGAGGCAGAAAGTTTTTCATCAAGTTTATGACGGATATCAAGGCTATGACGACAGATATTCAATTACCAAAATTCAAATGTTTACCATTGACTTCCCCTATAAAAGAATTTGAAGATTGCAGACGAAAGAACAACTAAACGATTCAAAAAGCTTACATCTGAGAAAATTTTCATACTCTATCATTTGTGTTGGATTTGTTGAGTCAAGCATTCATCAACTGTAAAGATGTTAGATTTGTGGATGTAGAATATAGTAGATTTATGGTCTGTAGTGTCAGTTGTGATTGTAAAGAGTTTGAAATAATCAAAGGATTACACACCTTCAGAACTTAATAAATCTTTGTCTTCTTACATACTGCACTTTATGTATGTCCATTCACGGTCCTTGTTCATTTGATCTCCCTATTGAGAGTTGCTCAAGCCTTCTACATTTACCGCCTACAGCTCTATTTAAACCTAGAAAGTCTTAACTGGCTTTGTACAGAGATAAATTTTTTCATAAGACAGTGAACCCATCAACCTCTAGAGCTGTAATATCTCTTAACTAGGACCCACAAAGCATGATATAAGTTGCTTCCTGGCCTCCTGGGGATATCTGAAAAGATGCAAGCCACACGTACAATAGAGTGACCACAATGCAACGGACAAAAATGACACTGCCATTTAGTAACTTGCATTTGATATCAATTATCACAATTTTCCTAACTCTAATGGTGAATCCAACAGGCCGGAAAGAGGACAGCAGTTCTCCACCTGAAGGAAAAATTCTCAGATTTATTGCATAATTTTTTATGAAGTCATTTTTCGCCCCTCTCCAGTTTTATTTTAGCTTATTACAAAATGATTTGAATACTACGGTTTTCTTTTTTGAGTACATACAAGGGGGAGGGGATCTATCCTGGGTTGCCAACTATTCTGGAGTCTGGACTAGGGTGGTGAGACCACGTGGCTAAGCCCCGGTCTGGAATACTATGGTTTAAGTTACCCTCTTAGTCCAACTTTCTGGCCTTTGGGGAAGGACAACACCGCCATACTCTTCACTTCTGGACTCATCTCTCATAGACTACGCATGATTGTACAGTAGTTACTACTAGTTTCTGGGCAATCAAGGCAGTAGTCATTCATGAGTTATAGACATTATTTCTATTTCCATTTTCCGGGATTCTAAGAAATATGCGTGTTACACATATATCAAGCATAACAATTTGGCTTAATTCTTGGGCTCAGGAAGAAAAAAAGAAAAAAAAATGAAACCAAATAAACTAAATCAACAAATCAAGTTTGATATAGAGCAAAAGGGCAGCCTATTATTCCAATAAAACATAAAGTTTAAAGAATGAAATTTAAGCACCAAACTTACCACGAGGAGCTTTGATTTATTATTCCACCCTCTTTGGAGGGTCATCTGGCTCAATTTCAAACGTAATATACCTATTTTAAAGAATTATTGTCACGTCAGTATGGATATTTTGTTTCAGAGATTGTAACAGTGGCTGTGATTGATGATTATACATTAAATAACTAATCTGAGTACCTTTCCCATATATTCTAAAAGCTCGTTGTTAGCTTCTCCTCGGGCCGCACAACAGTAATTCGAACATCATCAGCATTCACTCCTGAAATTATGAAAGAAACAAGGTTGTTAGCAAAGAGATACATATTCTGAACTATCACACATTGTCAAAATTCAAATTTGTATCTGGAAAACAGGTGACCGATTTACACGAAAGTAAAACAAGGAACATGGTGCTTTTCCCACATGTCACAGATCCATATTGTGGGAAATGCAGTAAACAGATTATTAGATGGTCAAACTTTCCTATTTGAAAAAGTTCTGAACCACCACCAAAACACGTTTTTTCGTAAAAATGTTCTTGAACACAGCCGAAGATTAAACAAAAATGATTTCTCGATAATGAGTCTAATGGCAATTGCTTTCATAAATTACTGATACTTATTTGCGTTGTACAAAAGGATTACATACACTACCATAACATAGTAACCTTATGAAATATGAAGAGTATCAAAAACATTTCAATGGAGCAAAAACCTTAGAAGCAAAATAAAAATAAAAATTTATAAGCAACACACATACACATGTGAATTAAAATGCTGGAAATTCAGCTACTAAACAAATTAAATGGTGGAAAATAAAAGAAAGGAAGCCTCACAAGTTCATGTTCCAAAGTGGGGTTATCATAATTTCTTCAAGACGATTTAAAGTTTCACTTCTTAACTTTCCAACACTATCCAGGAAATACTAGCTTGCAGACTGAAGCATTATTCTGATGCATCGTAGAAACCATTTCTAACACAATCCATCCAGCCACCTACACGGCTACACTATAAGGTTATCATCATTTAAAAGGAAATTTTTCTCATGCCTTGTCAGGTTGTGTGAGAGAAAAAATACTTGAGACAAGCACCTCAACCTGGACAAGCTAGATAATTCCTTTGTTTTCAAACTTTCGTATAATCCTTATCTTATTGGCTTCTAATTTCTATGAACTGTAAGAGCTAATGTTCCATCAACCAATAATGGACCAACTGGTAGAAGCAATTTATGCTGATCACTGATCTAATAAAAAGCCTATACGATTGTAAGTTACTACAGAAGTTCTTCAACACGCAAAAAGGTACTTGTGATCCAATTTTTTAAGTATCCTGATATCAAGCGAAACAAAATACTGAAAAGAAAATTGAAAAATGTGCATCCAAAGGCACTGCTAGTTCACATTGCCTCGCACAATAAACTTTGAAAAGAAAATTGAATAATTAAAAAATCTGATCCCTAGAAATTGAACATTTACATAAGTACTTATAAAAAAAACTGCAGCATTAGAGCCAGTTGACTGCTGGATTACTTGTGATTGCTCAGCGTTGTGAACGGTCTTCCACTTCAATAGCCACCTGAACAAGGCTGCCCTCTAATTGCGATATGCAGGGTGGAACAGGAGCATCCTAAACCATATGACAGACAGACAGAGAGAGTAAATTATATTCCACCAAAAACAGTTATCTAACAGGGAGAGTTCAGTATGTAAGGCTCCAGAGTGTATGCCATAGCAATAATGAATGGCAGTGAGAGTAGTCTAACTAACCACCAAATATTATAACACGTGCAGAAAAAAGAACGAGGAGGATCTTGAGATCTCAAGATAATTACGTATTTACAAAATACTGTCTCAATTCATCCTATTTCATCAGATCCGGGGTGTGATAGGGTTCTGAAGGATGAACCGGATATGGACAGTTCCAATAAGATTTCATTCTTGAACAAAAATCCATTTTTTTATTTATTTCATCTATTCCATGACCGGAACAGGGGAGGATACACGTTACACCGCGATTTTGAATCAGAAGAGAGATTTCAACTAAAGAGAAACTTACGATAATAAGAAGTCCAACTTTACCATGTTACCTGTGGATTAGTTTCAGCAGCAATTGTACTTAGTGCACCATCAACAACATATATGAAGGAAACAGATGTCACATCTTCTTCAGCACGATAGCAAACAAGCAGCTCACAACCCACACAATTCATTCGAAACTACTTCTCCACTTTCCCTTCACCACTGAATATAATAGATCCACCACAATTCAGACGAAGTGAGATAAATTTATCTCCATTTACAAATTATAACTGTTGCTAAAAAACTCTCAGAAGTATCACAGCAATATGGAATGTAAATGCTCATGATAACTTCACCAGAAAATGGCTAACAAAAGTTACCGCTTCAGAAGAACCTTTCGTGCTTCACTAGTGTTCAGCCTCGCCAGATGCTTCTTCCTGTCCAAGACATAAGCTTTGTCCGTATTTCTTTTGGGCATTTTCTGCAATTGTGTATCTATAAAATATTGTAGTAAGGACGTATAAAAACTTTTAATTAATATTTTACAAGAGCTAAAAACAACTGAAGCATAACCAGAGACCAGAATTAAAATATAAAGCAGAAAAAAACCGAATAGATCCAATGAAATCAATAAAAATCTGAAACAAGGCAAAAAGTCACTCTAACTGAAATTCAATTTTCAGTAACTACACCAGCGGATTACGAATTAACATCTCATTGTCATTTTAACATCAACTTGTTCAATGTCACTCTCTGAAAATGAATTTTGAGAATCATGAAGTCCCGGCGACACAAGCGACGGATGAAGAAATCGATTACCAGTGATGAGAACATGATAACTGCGATGCTTGCAGTAGTAGACGAAGAGATCGGAATCAGGACCTTCCGGCAAAGCATCCTCGCTTGAGTATGTATGCGTCGTTCGCTTCGGCATTTCCCTCCCTCTCTCTCTCTCTCTCAACTTCAATTTGTTTTTTTTGTTTGTAATTAAATGAAAGGTATTATATATGATGTAATATATTATTATTAAATTTGGATATACGAATTTTATTTTGCAGAGCAATCAATTTCAAATTTCGGAAATGCATCATAAATTATTTCAAGGTGTACTTGACATTGATTAGAAACAATATAATATAAAATAAAATAATTTTCAAACGAAAATAAATTAAAATTCATAACATTTAAGCTACGTTTGGTATGTATGATGAAATAAGTAAATGATTAGTAATTAGAGTAATTAAAAAATGAGATATATGGATTAATAGTATGGTGGGATAAATAATATGGTGTTTGGTATGATTTTAAAATGATGGATTAATTTTACAAATTTTATTGTAATGATCAAAATACCCCAAAGGACATATAGTAATTGAGATAATTGTGCTTCTTGTTCGGAACAATTTTTCAGACATGGATAAGTAATGGGTAAGTATTTATTTTACTAAAATACCCTTTCAACTTCAAATCTGGGGTACAAATTTGACGCACGAGATTTTCTTCCTGAACCCAAATTCTAACCCTTACGTCCTCTGTTGGTGGAACACTCTCTTTCCGATTTCTGATTTCATCACCGTGGGTTCGCACAATTATATGGACTGACGACGACTGAGAAGGTGAATTTCTTGCACACGAACTGCTAAAATGTTTTGTGCATACCTCAATTTCATTTTTCTTCCACCAATTACACTTGTCATACGATTACAGGTTTTTTTTGTTATATAACGGAATCGTTGTTGTGCATCGTTTTGTTTAGGTTCGTTCAACGGTGATTCGAATGTTGTCAATGTATTGACCAGTTTTCAAACTGACGTCCGTGAAGATTACCAGCTACTTGTATAACCTACTTAATCGAAGAGATGGTGATGTCAACGTATGGCCCATATTTTTTTCAACAAACCAAATGTTTTTTCAATTACGTTCCGAGCTTGAAAGTGTTTCCAATTGAACAACTCCTTGTAATCTTGTGGACTGCAAGCACGATTGCCCCAAGCATCGCGATGATACCTAACACGACGATACGACATCAAGAAACCCTCAACATTTGCATATTCATTATCACATAGATAATAACAACCTGCGTTTTGGTAACATCAATAATTAAGACGTTGACAAATCTTTGTAACCAAATCATTAGTTGAAACTCTTGCTACAAAACGAAAAAAGAAATCGAATCTTCACAAATACAGATATAACCTCGTGGAACTCTCAATGAATCATCCCTGTTTAGCGCATCTCTTAAAACTCGAGCATCTGTGGCAGATCCCTCCCAGCCCGTCAGAGCGTAGATGAAATTCATATTGCGGTCACATACCCCCAATACATGCACCGCAATATTACCTTTTCGATTTCTTTATCTTGCTTTACCTCGGCAAGGGACATGTACACCGATATGGGTTTCATCCAATGCGCCGAGGCAACCTTGTATGTGTAAATAACATATGTATCATCGAACCACAAATTAAGGAAACCGAACTTAAAAAATAAATGATCGAAATGAGGTATTACCTTAAAACACCTCCATGTTTCGTTTCTACAATCTTCATCGACTGGAGATGGCTTGACAAGGAGTAGTGGATGTAACTTTAGCAACGCTTTAACAACATCATGAAAATGAGCACTAACTGTCTGTCCACTATGTATGTAATCATGCCCAGCTACCCGATTCTTTTTATGGTGCGCCAATATAGACAAGAACATGGCCACTTTCTCTTTGACTCGTACGTATCTTGAATCACCTAACTCTCCTAAGTTTGTTAACAAATAACAGAGTCGTGCAAACGCGCTTTGATTCACCCTTAAGTTAATCACACATTGGATATCTCCGACTTCAATAATCCTATGCAAATTGCTCAATTGAGCATTTACTTTTTCGATCATGCTGTACGAAGCAGCTTCTCTTCGATGGACATGACGGCTAATTGAGACCATTCGTGTATGCTCTCATATTAGGAGACATAACATCAAAAAAGATCGACATAACATATGGTTGACCAACAGAAGGATTACAATTTTTCTACGTTGCTTCATGTTGTCAGTAAACTCAACCGAAAACTGGAAATTTACATGTGATTACCAAACAAATGACAGAAACATTGTAAACTAACACATGTGATTTAATAGATACGCGATAAACGGAAATTATTTTCTTTACACTGTCATAAACAAAATGCAGAAAACATTGTTTCAAAATTTTTTGGGGAACTTCACAACTAACCCAACCTCACTTCCATAGCATAGCACAAGCTTCCATAGGCTCGCAATTAGAAATAAATGAGACGAAAATTCAGCAGAAATCATTATTGTCACGAATAAGAAGCGGGAAAATGAAATCTTCGACCAAAAATACCCATTTCAAGAACTACAACATTTACCTCCAGAAACAGAAGCTTCCAAGACGGATGCAGACGACAGAAAAGTATTTCACACTTCAACAGTATCGACGCCTTGAGAAATAGGAGAGCCAGCCATTGAAGAGAGATGAGAAGAGGTTGGTATTTTATGTTGGTGGGATAAATGATAAATTGGGGAGAGGAAGCATAAATATATACTACTGTTCATGTCAGGATTGGGTATACCATCAAAAAGTTGGGACTACTTTCTCTTCTTTTCATGGCCATACAGTGTAAACATCACGGGCTGAAAGTTATCACTTGTCACCTAAAAAACCAGTCAAACAACGGATAATACATTATTTCTTCCTTAGTCCATCTATAATTACTTCTACCAAACATGGCCTAGGTATTCATTGACAATTGGACTAACTTGATTTAAATAATTTGAATATGCTACTTTTCGCAGTTGATTTCATATGACTTTAGCACATTGATTTGAAGTCATGTAAATTTGATAAGCCAAGTTATAATTCCATAAATTGAAATTGAAATTTCATCTTCTGTTTAAAAAAATTAAAAATGAGATAATAATATAAAAATAAATAATTTAATAAAATTAAAGATGGGATAATAATATATAAATAAATAATCTAATATAATAGTAAATAAATAAAAAAATAGTTAATCTAATAGTTTATTTAATTTGATTAATTAAATTTAAGATATTTAATAATAAATAATTCTAAGAATAATATCATAATTTAAATTCAATTATTTTATTAAAATAAATATTTAATAATTTGATTAATAAAATAATGAATAAATAAAATGACCAAAAAAGCATGAAATATGATAAAAATAAATTATCAAAATATTGCTTATATACAACTTCAAATTGGGCTTGGGGTTATTTTATTATTAATAACATTACGTATTTCAAAAAATATGATGGATTTTCAAGTTTTTGGAACTCTATTTCAAATCCTAAGATAGCAACAAATTGCTCGTTTATTAATAACAAAGAAAAAGGGAGCTTTCAGCGACAACTTTTTAGTTCTCAAACTCAAACAAAGAAAGCAGATCACAGAATGTCTTGACAATAGACGACAGTTCATTCCGAAATCTCCACTGCTGATCGCATGTAGCTCTGGAACCTCTGCCCAAAGAAGGAAAACAAGTAGATGAGGCAAGTAAATGATAACGGAGACGACGAATAATTGATGACACGCAGAATCGAGACTTTGCGTAATTGCGTGCCCAAAAAAGAAAAGGCATGAGATAAAAGGAGTGCTTTAAACATCAGTATGTGTACGCATTTTGTTCACTCGATGCATGTACCAAGGAACAAAGACAAAAATAATCGAAATGCATATCATGCCACTGCACCGACAAGGAACTATCTCAACATAGTTGAGTGGGTAGTGTCACAGCAACTTTTGGGCAAAGGCCTAAAAAATCGTGAAATGATGAATAATGTCGGGACAAGGGCAAGGCAGGCGCAGCACTAATATCTAGTGTGGGTGCTCACACAAGTCCGGCAGATTATGTATCTTCTACCTGACAATAGTTTACCATGGAGCTCTAGTTCATAAACAATTCATTACCATTCCTTAGCATGATATGCAGTGACTCAAGAATACAAAGAGTGGTGAGCTTTGATATATATGTGTGTGTGTGTGTGCGCGTGTCTAAGTGCAGTTGGGGATCATATCAAAGCTGAGTAGCAACCAACAGAACCCAAGCATCAAGGAGCACACTGCTAAATGCATTCCTGCTTTGAGTCAGTAGACACATAAATTTCTTGAGCACATTGGAATACCCTAGGAATAAACCTTGCCATATGGTGCAAAACGATAACAGTAAAAGAATAATTTCAGTCAAAAGGCCAACAAAAGAAGCTTACAGATTTTATTGAAGGCCACAATGTCGCAACTTTGGACATATTCATTTATTGGTTCCACTGTGAGGTATTCCTCAATGAGCGAATCAACAGACACTAAGTCATCCACGATGGTCATCATAATCTGCAGCTTTTTAATACCATATCCAACAGGAATAAGATGAGCTGCAAAAAACATGATGCATCCACACATTACTCTTTCCACATAATTTCAGAATGAATAAATATGTAGCCGATCAGGATCGATGCTCCATCACAAGAAACTCCATACAAGGAAATATATTACCCTACAGTTATCTCACCACACAGTCCTACATAAGGTGCAAAATTTTGCAAAGCAAAACAAAAATCTTAAGGTGAAATATCAGTGAAGTCTTGAACCACCTGAAAACATTCATGAATCACTAGAGAACTTACATGCTCCCCAGTGTAGACCTTCCATCTGCACACTTCTAACAGCTTCCTCGAGTTTTTTCATGTCTGTTTCATCATCCCATGGTTTCACATCCAGCAGGACAGATGACTTCCCAGCTGAAACAGAATAACAAAATCCATATATTAAACTAACATGGTTGGATATTAAGAAATTTAAACAAAATATCAAACTAAATAATGTCCCTACTACAATTAAGGCACTCACTATCAACAAATTACAGCTCATTTATTTCAAAAGAGATGCAATGAATCACAATTCATAGAACAAAACAAAAAAAAAAAACAACTTGCACATATATAACTAATAACTCACACTCTTTCTTCTTTCCAGATGCCTTCACAGCTGCGGCACGCTCTTCAGCAGCTTTCTTCTCTTCCTCGGTTTCCTCACCAAACAAGTCCACATCATCGTCGTCGTCGTCGTCGTCATCCTCAACAGCTGAGTCCTAAAAAACATGTTCCATGCATCCACACAAGGTCATAAAAGGCTGACATCAAAGGTTAGAAGGTTTAACCAAGAAATTAAAATGGCATAACTACAAGTGGTAGACAGAATTTTGAAAGTTATGATCTTAAAAACAATGCAAATAGTCTATATTTCAATATCTTGCCTTGCTGTCTGAAACTGGTGGAGTTGCAATTGCCTCCTTAGTGGCTGGAGCTGAACCTTCAATAGTCACACCACATCCTTCACCAGAAACTCCACTGCATATGCCTATTCATAATAAATAACAAAACCTACAGAATGTTGATATTTAGGTAAAAAAAATTAAAAGACATACGAGATCCTCAACAACGCCTCAATATGGTTGTACCACCGTGATACATTCACCAAGTCAGATGGTGGAGGCTTCACAAGGGAAGCATGCACAGTGAGATCGTCTTTTGACGCTTGATACCTGGGACAACATATGAAGCAAATACTTAACTAGCATACAGATATAATTTTTCATCTACTATCAATAGCCAACAGAAGAGACTATTGACATAATGTTTCATTGTTTTTATTAAACTACGCATGAATAATGTTGATAATATCCTCAAACAGTGATGCCCCAAAAAATATCCATCTAGAAAAAATCTTATCGCATAATTAGTAAAACCCATACCGATCTCAAAACACAACAAAAACAAAAGGTAGCAAATACTTGGGTGGTGTGGACACAGAAATTTCCCATCAAACATTTAAATCACAAGCAGAAATGCAACTGAATACAAGAACAAATTACTGACCCAGTTATATAACTGCGAGATAAAAGATACTCATCAAGCTTCTTGAGGCCACCGTCCGAACTAACGTTGAACAAATTCATGGCTTAATAATTAATACACGAGTTCGAATCGATCTGTTCTGCACCGCATGAATAATGTTGAATCAGGGGGAAAAACTAACAGCAAAATCAAAGAGCGATTATGAAACAAATCCACGCGACATCGAGAAAAATTGCTTACAACCTCAAATTAGAGTACGAATACACACATTAGAGCAAAACAAATCTGGCGAAAGACTTACAAGTGCAGCGCGGCGGTCGCGAACTGGGCTCTGGAGTTCGGAATGGGAGTGACGGTGAATTCCAGAAAATGAAATTATTCTAGGAGTAATATTCATGTATAATTTAAATAAAATATTTATTTCATAAAATAATGATTCATAAGATGATCTTATATAAATTTTCTTGAAAATTGATCTTAAATTATGTTAGATTCATAATAATAAAAATATGTTTGATTTGAACCTTTTCCAATTTTTTTTTATAAATTCATTAGTTCAATACACTATTAATCCACTTTGTGCAGAGAAAATAAAAAAATCCGAAATAAGCTAGTAACATCTATATAAAATTAAATTGATTGCATTTAAAAACCTTTGTTTTTAAAAATCACATATAAAACTTCTTACTAATAACATAAATGTGATTTTTTAATACGAGTTTAAGGTATTGTTTGTAAATGTTTAAAAAATTATTATGGATTTTTCTTTTACAAAACTTTGTAATTTTGTAAAATAATTTCATAATATTTTTTTAGACATTTGCGAACGTTACTTGATCTTAGATTCTTTTTTTAAAAAAATAAATTAGACATTATTTTTTATTTTAAGTAATGAAGGAGCTAGGGAGTGGTGGGCGGTGGAGGCACTCGTCGAAATTTGTTAAATTTTTTATATATAAATATAATGACCAAATTGTTTTTTGTGTTTATGTTGATCTCCGAAACTGAGAACAATACGAGTTGAGGAAAAGAAAATTCAATACGAGTCATGGACACGCGCATCGCACCACACTGCTACGGGCCGGGCCGGCCGGCCTGTCGCACGCGCTTGTGTTTCACCGAGACCCAGCTTATCAGCGTTTTCCCTCTGTTCAAAAATTTCTTGTGCCCTTGGGGCCCAAACCCTTAGCTCAAACTTGAATCTAACAAAATAGTCTATTATTGGCACTTTTTTCAATGTGAAACAACTCCCACTCTCTTTCATTCACTACTCACCATGTGGGGACCCGGACGCTAATCAAGTTCATAATTGTCATTGGGGCAATTTAAGCAATTATAATAAACAAGGTCTAATTGTTTTTTTTAAAAATGCGGAATGTAATGGAAATCATACTAGTATACATATCAGTATAAAATAAGATACAAGTCCTGTACAGCATACATTCAATACAGACTAAGATTCAACAACTAGTTATCAAGTGTTCAAACCCTATCTACAGCAACATTAAGGTCCGTGGTCTCCACTCTAATCATGATCTCTTGTCATCTCCTCGATCCTGATCATGTCCCGCCTGTTGTCATGCATACATACAAACACGACAACAGCCGGATAATTCCGGTGAGAATATAATCTCAGTATAAATCAACGAACATGCAATCATATAAACAATGTAAAAGCATGTAACAATTATCAGTAACATATTTCAAAATCTGAAACATAATCAATATGAAATCGTAAATCAGACTCGTGACTCCACGGCTCAGACTAGACTCAATCCTAGTCTAGGGATCCCGGTTTTCAGACGTTGGCATTCCATATCGACCAACAGTAATAGAAGAAACTCCGATTCTATCAACGTCGATATAACAAAACATCCAGTGTCTTGACCTAACCGTCACAGACTTTGGCGTTTTCACCAATTTCCTATCCTGTGACATCGTGCAATGTGCCCCTGGCGATCCCACCACTATCAGGCACTTCTGTCACAAGATCACTCGTCTAATACTCATCTAATACGTGCTTTCTATAAATCAATAGAACAAGCATATCAATTTAAATCAATGAACATAATAATAATAAGTATGTGATTTAGGGAAACTCAAGTATATCCCACTTGAGTCGATGTCCCAATACCACATTGACTTATACCTTTCGTTTGTAGTCTCGGTCTGAAGCAATATCAGTTCTGAACTCAAGACTGTCTCTGTAAATCTGAAACGACATATCGAGAATCATAATATCAATGTTTTATTCTCAATTCAAAACTGAATCTGATTAATCTGGATTTAAGTCAAATCAACAGCATAACGGCACAATCTCAGTATCCCCGTCAATATCAAATCAACAGACATCAATTACAAATCATAACTCATATATGATACAATGTGTAATTCATTCATAATCCAAATCTGTCCGATTCAAAATCAATATGATCAGAAAATCATAGCAATTCTATAATCAATTTGTTTCTCAATCTGACTTCGATTCTAGGATGTCTAACATGCCAAGGACATCATATATGAAGTGTATTCGATTCCAACAACATCATAATTTCAAAACCTATCAAAACATAACACAACTTACGTCCAGTTGTAGCCTGCGTTGATAGGAACACAGTACTGAAGTCGGATTCAAATTCTGACGGGCGGATCTTTCACAAAAAGCGTAGTGATTTTTCACAGCTTTCCCCTGAACCTTTCTCGGTTTTCTTGCGAAGGAAATGAAGAGAATTGCAACTTATATACATCAGTTGCATGGTAAAGCTACGTGGCTCGTCCTTTCACAAAACACGTCTCGCCGCGGGTGCGCTACCCTTTGGACCGCGGGTGCGCTGAGCATACTGGATCACTACCAACATTTCAGAAAGAGCGAACGCGGGTGCGGTGCTTTTTGTACCGCGGGTGCGGTGCTTTTTGTACCGCGGGTGCGGTGCCTCTACTGTAGCAACACCGCGGGTGCGGTAGATTTTATAGCGCGGGTGCGGTGACCGTTCTGTATCTCTTCAGAAATTTCCTATGAAACATCGCGGGTGCACTGTCTTTTGAACCGCGGGTGCACTGTCTGTGCTGTCCCAACAATATATTTTGCAACTAAAATCGAATCACAACGTCTCTTGTTCGGTCTTCGATAAATACATCAAATCATGCATTAATAATTGTTGATTAACAGCTCACATCTCGGGCATTACACACCATTTATCCAATACAAATAAATAAAACAAAACAATAATTGATAATTAAAAAAAATATATTAACTCAAAGTTGCCACTCCTCAAATTATTTAAAATTTGTTTTCTGTTTTATCGATTTTTCATTTACAAACATAATTTTATCTTTTGTACTTTAACTTACATATTAGCATTTGATCTGGAAAGATTGAAGTTCAAATTTTGGTCCAGTTTTTGTATAATTCATTGCTATGAAATATGTAATAGAAAAATTATTTAAAATTAGGCTTATAGTCACTTTTTATTTTTGAATAATCTCTTTTTTTCTACAATCAACTTTCTTAGTTGTGCCAAATAAATTCATTATATATATATATATATATATATATATATAAAACATTTTATTGATTCATTATTACATAAACCCGATTTCACCCAGACCAAAAATTTTTTTTAGCTCCGTTCGTACACCTTTTTTTGACGCCTTTTTATATTTATATTTAGGTAACGAGACTTTCTCGAGTGGTTCTAGGCAAGTGACGGTCTCATAATGCTTGCTTTAAAAAATTATCATCGAATTTCTCGGGGAAAATTTCAATTCGGTCACAAATGTTTAATTACTGTCCTAATTTGATAACAAATTATGTTCAATTCGGTCACAAATGTTTCCATTCGGTCACAAATGTCCTCCATTATCATATTCACCTGAATCGATCACACCTACTGAGTCTAAAACTCAACACATCATAATCTTGATAACAAATAATACGTATAGAATCACATGCAACAGCGAAAATACTTTTACTAAACATGTACGTTTCATGAACATGCATAAACTTAAACATTTTTATATCAACATAAACATATTCATATTCATATCATCATCAATATATTCATATTTATCATATACGTATATGTATTTTTTTTCGTTGAATTCAAATCGTTAATCGTGACTTTCGTATCCATGTTCGTATTGGGGCGATGGAGATATGATCGACACTCTCACCCATCACAATTACTAAACAGCGAAAATACTTTTACTAAACATGTATTGGGCAACGGAGACATGAGCGACGCTCTCACCCGTCAACTGAGTATTGGCCTTACGTATTAACATATCATGTTAATGGAAATACGATCGTCGAGCTTCTTCTGGGGCCTTCTCCCGTAAACGGGCTCCCTCTAGACCCTTTTCCCTCACGATATCTCCAATCATATCATCGTCATCGTATCGTCGTATTAATCACAATTACTTCACTTCCTTCAACATTTCATATTTTCATCACTTATAAAAATTACAAATGCATATATCGTTTTTCTTTTAAACCAAGCATACAACATGTCTTTTAACGTTATCGTTTCATCTTAAAATTCCATAAACATGCAAAATAATCATATTAACATATAAAACAGCATTCAGGACACTGCCATGACATTTACTAATTTTTACGTGTAAAATTACCGTTTTACCCCTAGACGTAAAATTTCACGATTTTGACATTTTCTTAATTCCGTTGACTCTAGATCATCCCAAATAATTATTTAAGCTTACATTAATTTTCTCATATTTTTATTTAACTTAAATCGATGACTTTCAATTTAATATTTAATTATAACGTATTACTGCGTTTTAATCCCGGATTAAATCAAACTTTATTATAAAATTCCCAAACTTAAAACTTAGACTTTTAATATTTATTTAGCCCTCGTGAACAATGACTCGACCCCCGTTGAGCCATGTTTCGAATTTTAGTTCAAAGGAGACCCTAACTCGAACCACCTAAGGAACCTATGAGCCAACTTACGTTTTCTATGAGCCATGCCCGAACCATCCTGAACCAAGTTCGAACCAGATCCTATATCGGCCCTACTGGACCCTTAGAACCCCTAGGACTTAACCCCAAGCTTGAACCGAAGCCACAGATCAGAACAAGCTCTCGGCCGAGACTCCTCATGCGGTAGGACTCCATGTTTACGCCCCTATGACCCTAGCCACTGGATCAGCCCCTGAACCACACCCTTGTGCACCCTCTTAGGACCCTAGTGACTCAACCTAGCCCAGCTCGAAGCCCCCTGGGCGAGCCAAGTTTCCCTGCGCGGCTGCGCACCCTATGCGCGCAAGCGCGATTCTTCTCGGGTGGAGTCCTAGCTTGCTACGAGTCCTCCCAGCCCCTTGTCTGCTAGGAGTCCTTCCCTGACCCAAACCATGACCCAGCCGTGACTCAAGCCAAGCCATGCAAAGCCTAACCCCTTAAATCCGAACCTTGGCCCCAAAAACGCAAGCCACGGTTCCAGCTTCTATCGTGTTCGTGTACAGCGATGTTTGTGCATCCTTGGACTCCTTAAAATCATGTAAAACAATGCCCTTTCAATTCCTAATCATGGCAGCCCATATATACATAAAAATCCTGATTTTGGATCAAAACACATGCTTTGAAAATTCACACTTGATGCATAAACGAAAATATTCAAAGGTGCAACTTTTTTTCATGCAATACATAATTAAATACATAATATGGTATGATGGATGAGTAAATGAAAGAATATGACGTGCCTTTGCGTGTATAATGCACGAATTAACGTTGACAATCAAAGAACGACGACGAGAGGACGCTGGCTGAATTTCCTTGAAGAACTCGAAGCTTTTCCTCTTGAATTTTATTGTGTGTGCCGTGTATTGGTGGGAGAAGGAGTCTTGCAATTTGTTTAGGGTGTGGGGCGTGTAAATAATGGGGTTAGGGGGTAGGGTTTGCACTTAAATAATTAATTAAAACACTAATGATAGCTTAGGCTCATTAATAAGATTAGTTAGTTCCATTATGCACAATAGTGCTTTTAAAAATTATTTTGTTTAATAAAGTTTGTGAATTTATTAGCCGGTTGTCAAAACGTTCGTATTCTTGTTGAAAATCCAACACCGATAAAAATTACTTTCCGGCGTATAAAATCACCTCAAAACTCTTTATTTTCAAAAATAAGAAAAAACATCAACCATATTTTAAGTAATTAAAAACAATTATATAATAAAACATTTTTCATTTTTTCAAACATCGGTCCCCGTTCCTCGATCGCAACCCGAATAACCTTTAAAAATAGAGTTTTATGCATTAATGCACAAAAAAACATTTTAAACATGTACATATGCATATCATAATTAATTTATGAAATTAAAGCAATTTAATAACAATACATAAGAAGTTGATAATCTTGCATGCACGTGATTCACACGGACCTTCGAATTTTCGGGACTTTACAAATTTTATGTCCTAATATTGTCATTGGCCCGCACATGACCAGTATATTCCTTGCACAAAATAATTTTACTTGCACTTAAATGGGGGCCAAAAAAAAAAGAAGAAGTTATAAATTAGAATTAAAAATCTTTCATATCAAAGCAATCACATTTAGCCGAAAACTTTAAATTACATTTCTGAAATGATTGAAAAAAACTAGAATTAAGTTTTTTCCCTTATAAAAAATAAAGTTATGAACATGAAATGAGACCAGAGTTAAGTTAAGTGTCCAACATAATATATGTTACGCCTACACAAAGGAATTTGAAGATTAGATGAAAGGGAGTTTCTTGCAAGTTGCAGGCTACACTATTCAAATGCGAGGTCATTTGAGATTCTGCCACTAAAATCAACCAAATTGATCCACACAAACCATTTTAAACTACTATAAATAATAAGAGAATAAGCATATTTCATTTGTTGCATCCAATATAGCCAACAAGAGATTAAATAAAATGGTAAAAGAACAGGGACTGGGAGTCGGATGATTAGATGGTCATCATACATGGGAAGTTCATGATACATGATAAAATAAAATGACGTGTCGCGTTTCAACTATCACAAAAAGTTCAACAAAAATTGAAACGAGCTAACTGATTATCAGATTTTCACATCCTTTCCTGCATACTGATTGATTGTCGAGGTTATTGTATCAACAAAAATCCTGCAATGGCACACAAAAGTATATCATTGAGTCAAATGTAGTTTAATCAGAAACTTTGGCTGTAATCAATTTTTACCGAAGAAAAGTTGATGTAGGAGAAATGATGTAGAGCAAAAATAAGTGAAGGCTAGTGAAATGCGACAACATTGAGGTAAGAGCAGCTGGAGCATTGATAATTGATGTTTACTTCCACAAGCTGAGGGAAAAATTCTCCATGTTGCCTTCTAAAATAACTTAAGCAAACATTTTTCTCTCTTGAAGCTACTCTCACTTTACTTTCAACATCAAACCACATGATGCCACCTCGAAGTTTAATTTTGTTGGTGATGCTTCCAAGAACAATAACAAAACATGAAAAAGCTCATCTCCACAACTCCATCAGTGACATGGGGCGAAGAAAAAAGAAAACACAACCATAAAACACAACGAACCATAGATATTACAGGACCAAGGTTGCTTTACATGTATTATTGAAACGAGGTGCATGAGATATATTAAACAAGATTTTGGACGCACAAACAATTTTTTGTCCTAATAACTCTAGAAAATACTAGACAAAAACAAAACAAATATTCATTAGTGGGGAAGCAAAACAAATTACAAGACATGTGCTTCATAGTCAATGCAAGCACTTAACTGATGTCTTGCGCCTTAAGAGCTAAGCACCACTAAAACTCGAGCATTGAGGAATGCATGCTTTGTGGGTTTCTAATCATGCACAGATTCATTACTAACTTCACAACGGTTCTTTGCTGTTTCACTGTTGTTATCGGTTATATAACCATTGTGGGATGACCGATGACTAATGGGGACATATTTCCAATTCGGTTAATTTTTTCCTCTCAGAAACTTTTATACATCGGCTGATGCCTCATAATTAGCAACAGAGAAATTTCAATTGAGCCAAGGATCTTTGCCCTAGTGGCAAGGCTGCCCAAGGCCCTAGTGGTCTTCCCACCGGTTGGGCTGCATGTTTAGTCAGATTAGGTTTTAGATAAATCTCTTGAAAAAAATAAGTTTCAATTGATTAAGGAATTACGAACCCGGATGAATCAACAAAGGAACAGGTATAATATCACACAATTTAAATCAATAACTTTTGAGGTAAAAATTTAATAAACAACGCATCATGTAAATCAGTAAAATAATCACCTACTCGATGCGATCGAGGCATTAAGAAGCACCAACGATAATATTGTTGATAGGAATGAAGATCAATTTAACGAAAAAGCCTACGAATCCCATTACCACGAACCCGATCGCCGTACGAGTCGCTACCTTCGTGAATTCTACATGCACAAATCAATTACACCATCAATTAGTCACAATAATAAACAAATATTTTTTTAGAAAAATATTAGTGATCACAGATTCAGATCTCATAGTTCTCCGAAGAAATCGCACCTTTGCGATCGGGCTTGTGGCATCGCTTAACAAGGCGAACGCTGTCCTTGGAGAAATCTCTAAGCGGATCGAAAACCTGGTCCAGAGCATCCATCTTTGTTCGATTCGATTTCACTTCGTCTCCCCTCCTTTTCTCCGAAGAACAGATCGCTTGGGGATTGGTTTACGTTTCGGCGCAGGGTTTCCAGATTGGTTAAAGTCAAATATGATGACGCTGTGTTTAAATACCAAAATAACCACGACGAAAAATTTTAGTCGTTTTTTGTTTTAAAAAAATAACTTTCATATTTATTAAATAATAATAATAAGATTTTGTAGGAAAATATTAAAAATTTTAATTAACGGTAAATTGCTCATAAATACCTAAAATCAAACACAAATGTACTTCCACTCCCTATGTCAGTATTAATATGTTTGAACTCCCTGACATCTCTTATTATGTGTTTAAGGTCCCTATTTGTTAACAAGTTACAATGCTGCCCTCATTATTTTTCTAAAATCCGGAAATACCCTTACATGGGCATGTGTAAAAAATGAAAATCAATCTCCAGAAACCTAAATGGATCGGCTCTCATTATCCTCAACCCTTAAACGCTCCTCTTTTCCCATTACCGATGAAAATCTTAGGAAAAAATTGTGGCCAAATCCTTTGAACGACTAAACAAGATTAAACTTTGCACTCAATTTTTATTCGTTGTCTGCAATCTCTCGTCACTTTTGTCCTTTAATTTTCTGTGTAACGGAATTTGCTGGAGTTGGGTTATCATCGAATCTTGCGTTTCTTGGTACCTGCAAGTTCAATAACCAACTCTTTGTGATTTCGATTTTCAATGGGTGTAGTTTGTTTGATATTTTTGCTAGTCTTGAGAAAAAAACGAGGAGATTAATCCTCAATCCATTACTCTGCAATACCTAGCTCCCCAACATAAGATGTACGTGACGTTGAACGATGATGATGATGATGATGATGATGTGCTTAATATGATCCATCTTCATATGTGTATGAAGCTTACAGTGATTGAACTGTTAGCAGAGAAAAAAGAACAGATTGGAGGTGGAAAATCTGTGGAGATGTAATATCGTTATTTAGTTTTATTTTGTATGTTGTGTTTTTTTGTTATGTTTTTTGTGTTCATATTGCACTTTATTTTAGTGATAATCCTGAAAGTTAAGAATACAGTGGTTTTGTGTTGTGTATTTGTTAGACTAATTCAAGCAGTAGTCTATGTTGTGTCATTATTTCCATTTGAATAAGTAAACTGATGCCAAAATTTTCAGTATCTATTGTAGTACTAATGTTTTCCATTAGAGAACTTAGTTTTTACCTATTTATTACTGAATATATGGTTATGATATTGGTAAGGGTTGAGGATGATGACACACATTCCAGTAGTGATAACGAGCTCGAAGATGCCCCCGTACAAAATTCCATTGACCCTTGGTTTCATTGCATCCGAGGCGAGGGGCAAATATTCAAGGATGCTGTAGAATGTAGAACCTATATTAAAAAGTATTCGATTGCTACCAGACGTTCATATTTATATAAAAAAATTGATCGAGAAAATATTATCGCTATTTGTAGTGTAAAAAGTTGTAAATGGAGGATTTATGCTTCTCGACATAAAGCAGACAATCTATTTGGGATTAGAAAATGCAATTTACAACACTCGTGTGGAGAGGATAATTTACGTAGTAGATGACATCCTAGAGCTGATGCAGCTTGGGTTGCTAATGCATTGAAGGATAAATTGAGGGGAGAGCCTTCTTATCGTCCTTGTTTAATGATGAGGGATTTACATAGGGACTATGGAGTAGAGATAGGTTATCGCAAGGTGTGGAAGGGCAAGGAAATAGCGATGCATGATATTCACGGTTCAGAAAAGGGATGCTACAATAGATTGAGATGATATTGTCAAGCTGTTAGAGAAACAAATCCTGGCAGTGTTGCTGAATGTGAGATAGATCCGGTAGATAATAAGTTTAAACGATTATTCATTTGTTTTAATGCATGTGCAGTTGGTTTTGCTACTGGTTGTAGATCGTTGATATTTTTGGATGGAACTCACATAAAAAATAAATACAAAGGAAGTATGCTACTTGCTGTGACGAAGGATGCCAATGAAGATCTTTTCACTTTAGCATATTCTGTAGTAGATGCGGAGAATGATTCAAATTGGGAATGGTTTTGTTATCATTTGAGATGTGTCATACTTACGCATCATACCATGAGATTCGACAGATTCACTTTTTCTCAGACAAACATCCTGGGATTATCAAGGCTATCCAACTTTTATTTCCGGGTAGTCATCATGCGTATTTTTTGAGACACTTGGTCGATAATTTTGTGAAGACGGTTAGTAATTAATTAATGTTTTTTTGTGTGTATTATATGATTAAATAGTTTTAATGTAGGTATGTACTGTTATTAGAAAATTTTTTATTAATTGTCTTTTGTTCATTACAGGTGTTGCGAAGTTATCCTCTACATAACAAGAAACATTGGTCGTCGGTATTCAAAAAAGCTGCCTATGCCCCATCACAACATGATTTTTCACAGCACATGAATAATATACTTGACTCAATGCCACTTGCAGTAGCATTTATTCAGAAGTCTGAGCCTGAAAGCTGGGCTAATGCTTTGTTTCGTGGAAATCGTTGGGATGTTATAAATAATAACATCGCTGAATGTTGGAATAATTGGGTTAAACCAGCTCGTTATCTCCCTATTGTTTCTTTGGTTGACCATATACTTGTGGAAATAATGAATATGATGCACCGACGACGCGAAGCAACATTAGGCATGGTGAAAGAATTATGCCCAGCAAAGGAGAAGGCTGTTATGAGAACATACATTGAATCTCGCACCTTGAGAGTGCACCGTTCATGTGGTTGGAAGCTTGAAGTAGTTGATGGTGATAAAACATGTGCTGTTGATTTGAATGAATGGACTTGTTCATCTAGAACCTGGCAGATCCATATGCTCCCTTGCAAACAAGCTTGTGCTGCCATAGAATCGAAGTCAATGTCGGTATACGCCTTCTGTGATAAATTTTTCAAAACTGATATGTATCGTCAAACATACTAGGACATTATTAATCCCATACCGACATTTGACATGTATGAGTTTAATGGCGATGAAGGATATGTAATCAATGCTCCTAATGTGCGTAGTCAACCAGGGCGTAGAAGGACTCAAAGAATACCATCCTAAATTCAATCACGTCCGTCAAAGTGTAGTCATTGTCGTGTACGAGGACACAACCGAAGAAGCTGCAAAGAAGCTATAAACTAGCTTATTTTGTCTTTTTGGTTATTTTGAATGGTGCTCGTAGAAATTTGTTCAATTTCATTGACCATTTTGAATTTCATTTTCATTTGTTATTTTCTTGCAGTTGATACAATTTTGCTAATTTCTACAGAAAAAGGACAACAGTGGATTCAATTTTGGACGTGCGCAAGAGGAGACACACCTGTTCCAGTGGCAGCATTGGTGGTGTAGCCTTGATTTGATTATTGTGTTTTTGCATACTGTTGGTTGAGTTGTTAGGTGTTATATGATTTTTTGAATTTGAATTCTGTTGTAACATTTCATGTGTTGTCTTTGTAATGTATACAATTTGTGGTTCAGTTTCAGAATGATTTTGTGCCACTGGTGTATGATGCTATATTATTTCAGAAGTTCATGTGTTGTCTTTGTAATGTATACAATGTGTGGTTCAGTTTCAGAATGATTTTGTGCCACTGGTGTATGATGCTATATTATTTCAGAATTATTTTTCTGTCGCTGGTGTATATCTTTGTGAACACCTACTGGTACATTTGGTTGAGGGTTTGTTGTCCATTTTCTGGTTTGTATTCATTGTGGCCGATTATATCACATGAGAAAAAAATGTAGGACAAAATTGGCTGAATCTAGTATCATATATATATCGATATGGTACACAATGGGGAAAATTCTGGTACAAATATTGTGCAATTCAACTAGACATTAATACAAACATTATTGAAGTACGCAAAGCATAATCACACATTGTTCGTGATGACAATTTCACTTGGACATTGAAACAAACACAAGAGCTACAATGAGCAAACTTGCAATTAAAAAACATGTGCAACCGAAACAACAACAAATTCCTGCCATATTGGTGGCCATGTTGTCATTCTTATCAGAGAGAACGTTATCATCAAATGGTGGCAAACCATGTGTCGCTGAAGAAGCAGATTTTGAGTAGCTGAAAGTTGTTTTCATAGGTGTACTAATGTTGGATTTTGATTTATTTTCTTCAAGTACTTGGCTGTGGTATTCATCACACCAATAAAACCGATTAGGGTGTCGTAGCTCTCGGGGACAAGTGTAGTAATACTGTAACGTCCCAGATTCGACGACTGTCCTCACTGTATCAAGACGAGTCTTTCCAGCGTGCTTATGTCCTCACTCACACGCACCCCGGGAAACTTCCCAGGAGGTCACCCATCCCAAAATTGCCCCAAGTCAAGCACGCTTAACTTCGAAGTTCTTATGTGATTAGTTACCGAAAAGAAGATGCACCTTCGTGATATGAGTAGTACAAATCAAATATTTTAAGCCCTCTTCAACTGTACAGTCCATTACATTGAACAGTCTCGAAATCCCTCTCATTCCGGTGTGGGGTCGGTTCATTCATGTTCCCTCCACCTAGAAGCCTGCCAGGAGCCGCTCATTGTCCGTGCAACTGATGGCACCGGCGATCACCCCCCGCCCTCTTCGGCCCCGGGCCTCACAAATACTTTCCCGGACGGGTAGCTCGTTGACCGGCTTCTCGTAAATTCATTTTTCCATAGCCACATTGGCATTCGGGTGCATCCTTGAACTCCATTCAGCAACAATGGAGGTCGTGTGTTCTTACAGAAGGATGAGAAGTGAAGTGAAGATAGTTGAGAAGGGAACCGAACCGAAAATTAATGTTGTGGTCTACGTTCAAAACTTTTCAGAGTCAAAATTCGTGAGTCAAAGTTGTGTACAGCTGTTGTCACTGACAAAATAGTAGAGTGAAGGTGATGTTTTTGTTTTTTTGACTGTGGTGAAATGTGTAATTATGTAATTCTGAATGGTGCTACATTTTTAAAATGTAGTACTAGA